>NC_089261.1:38793863-39109324 GCF_963930625.1 Muntiacus reevesi | reverse complement strand
TCTTTAGGAAATAAAGAATACTTATTGACTACATTGAAAAGAGAGTTCAAATGCAAGAAATAAAAAAAAATACTAAATTTTTATTTTTCTATTTAAAAAACCAAAAATCGGAAATCTTCCAAAGGAGTCAAGAATAAGTAATATAGATTTAGGCATAACATTTTTAAAACATGGTTGTAACTAAAAACAAACCGAACCTTGAGTACATGTCTTTATCACCTTTACTGTGAAGAGTTGCTTTCATTATTTTATTTTCTAAACCACTTATTTAATTAAATGCATCTGCCAAGCTAAAGAGAACTTTAAAATTATAAATACTGACAAGGTTGAAAACCTCAGTTTTTCATCAGGCATACTTTATCATTTCCCCTATATACAGGCCTTATGAAAAAACTGTATCTGGATGATTCATCTTCTAATGTCTTATTGAGAAATTACCTTTCCTTCTTTTTGCACAATATAAACACCCATTTCTTAAAATATGTAACAGAATATATTTTGCCAAGTACTTTGTGCAAAACTGTCACAATGAAGCTTAGTATCTTATGAAACAGGTCACTGGAACAGTTCTTACGGGCTGACCTTGTGATCTGAAATCCATCAAAATGACTAGACTTTAATTTATCCTGAGTCAACATAGTTCACTGACCCAGCTTCTTTTATTAGCTAAATGAGATGTTCTTTAAAGATTGAAAGTCCTTTTTTTTTTTCACTGATAGCAATGTATCAATGGTCCTGAACAGGCCATTCTTGACCCATGCTGTATCACTATCTTCTATATATGTATATACACACAATGATTACTACAATCAAGCCAACTTATTTATCATCTCATACAGTCACCATTATGTGTGTATGTATGTATGTGTGTGTGTGTGTGGTAAAAATACTCCTCACCAAATTTTGAGTATACAACACACTGTTATTTACGTGGTCACCATGCTATGCATTAAGTCTCCAGAACTTTATTCATTTTAAAACTGAAAGTTTGTACTCTTTGACTAATATCTCCTCCATTAGCCTCTAAGCTTCCTTTCCTCTGGTAACCACCCATATACTCTCTATTTCTGTGAGTTTACTGTTTTAGATTCCTCGTGTAAATGAGATCATGCAGTATTTGTCTTTCTTGGTCTGGCTTGTTTCACTTATCATAATGTTCTCCATGTTCATCCATGCTGTCATTGTCATAAATAGCAGGATTTCCTTCTTTTTTAAGGTTGGAATATTCCATTGTGTGTGTATGTGTGTGTGTGTCTATCCACATATATAGATACACATATATATATATCACATTTTCCTTACTCATTCATCAATGAACAAACACTTTAAATGTTTCTGTATTTTGACTATTTGAATAATGCTGCAGTGAATATGGGAATGCAGTTCCCATGGGAATGCACTCTTTGGGATAGTTACTTCATTTCCTTTGGATATATAACCAGAAGTGGGATTACTGGATCATATGGTAGTTTTGTTTTTAATTTTGGGGTAGTGGGATGGAGGTAAACCTTGACCTACTGGCAGGTTTTGTTGGGAGAACTTTGTTGGGAGGAACTTCCATACTACTTTCCATAATGACTATACCAATTTACATTGCCACCATAGCATACTAAGGTTGCTTTTTCTTCACATTCTTAACAACTGATAATGAAGAAAGATGAAGTGATACAATTACTTAAGAATAGTGGAAAATATTTTAAACAGACTAAAAATGGATTGGGGCATGATTTTCAAGTATTATGAATAACAGTATAAAGATCTTGAATTTCTATAACCAAGAATGAGTCATTTCACTTGAGATCTGAATATCAACTGTGAGATTTGCAATTAATAAATCACTGATGATCTCGACAACCATTTCAATATGGGTGAAAGCTAAGTTGTAATAGATTGAGAAATAGATTGAAAAAAATGAGGTGAATTCAGGAAGTGAGGCCTAAATCTATGCAAACTGCTTGATCTAGAATTTCCACTCCTGGGATAGAGCCTGAAATCTTTGAGAATTTGGTGTACCTCTCCTTTAATCTCCCCATTCATGTCCAAACCCGTGGCGTATACTCAGGAAGATCATTAGCCAAATAAAAAAAAGAAAACCAATTTTACTAATCTGTGCAAGCATAATATGATGGATGATGTGGGACTGCGTGGTCAAAGCTCAGCAGGAGAACATGACTTGACCTCAGGCCAAATGAGGCCTCCTTCCCTCACACTGAATGTTTGTTTAAGGACCTGCGTGTTCCCCAGTACGCTGAGGAGGGGAGAGGGGAGGTGGGGAGGGTTAAATAGAGTAAATGACCACGATAAAGTGAGAACCAGCCAGAGAAGAGAAGAGAGAGACATAGAAGGAGCCCCTGGATCTCCAAAACAACCTCTTACCAAACAGGCTGACTGAAAGGACTTAACGAATGGTCAGGGCTGGCTTCTAGAAGCCTGGGAATCATGGAAGTTGTGCCAGAGGACTAAGAACTTCCGGAATCGGGTGGAGAGGGAGGTGGGAGGGGGGATCGGGATGGGGAATACTTGTAAATCCATGGCCGATTCATGTCAATGTATGACAAAAACCACTACAATATTGTAAAGTAATTAGCCTCCAACTAATAAAAATAAATGAAAAAATAAAAAGAAAAAAAAAAAGCTTAACCTGAGTTTGAATTAAAAAAAATTTAAAAAAAGAACTTCCGGAAGACGAGAATTACATAGTTTTGTTTACCCAGCACAATACCTGACACAATGACTATTCACTGAATGAATGAATGAAAAAGAAAAAATACAACAGTGTCAAAATAGCTATTTCAAAATGCCCGACTTTGACCAAGGAGATCGGAAATATAGTCGGTGCTGGTAATCAACAGAGATGGATGGGTATAGTTGAAGCAATTACTTTCAGTTGCCTTTCATTACAGATACGAAAGCTTCTGTTCTGATTGGCCAATGCCTGTATTCTGGAGGTTAGTAAATATTTCACATTGTTCTCCTGGGTGAGGGCTTAAGGGGAAAGTTTAACTTAGAGGGGAAAATGTCACCTTTTCATCATCAAATTCTCAATTTTTTATTAACATGAATTATCAAATTTGTTATACATTTCTATAGTGTTAGTGATATTTACTGTTTCTGAATATTGCTCATTGTAAACTGCTCATTCCCAATCTTCAGAAAACATTATTTTTTAAGTTTTAAATACAAATTTTAAATAAAAGTAAGGATCATGTATATATAAATTTGAGAGACATTTTTATAAAACCATTTACATTTAGAAATATTCAAGATACATACTAATCAAGATGTATGTTATTCTAGACAATCTATCCTTTTTGCTACATTTTTTTAAATTATTCAAAGAATGCCTTGATACATTCTCTATAACTCATAGAGGAGGAGACCTAAATTCATATTATATTGTCATTTATTCAAAATACATTTTGAGCATTTATTCTGTCCTGCATTGCTAGATATGGAATTTTCCAGGCAAGAATACTGGAGTGGAGTGCCATTCCCTTCTCTAGCGTATCTTCCTGACCCAGAGGTTGAACCCATGTCTCTTACATCTGCATTAGCAGGCATAGTCTTTACCACTAGCACCACCTGGGAAGCCCAATTGCTAGGTATAGAGGATACAGTGGTAGCAAATACCAGCATGTTCTCATGAGTCCAATTTGGAGGAATGATGTAATTCAGATGATCACATGATCAATTCTATAATTTTTGAACTGGAGAAAAGGAGCCTGATCTAAACTTCTGCCTCAAGGAAGGTTGACCTTGGAAGATGACAGGTGAACTGGGAAATAAGAGGTAAACAAGAGTGGAGGGAACAACAGTCCATGCAGAGGAAATAATCTTTGCAAAGGCTTTTTGACAGAAAGAATTGTGGTGCTCGCCTTGACTGATGCTCCCCACTCCTAAAGGTTCTATGAATGGTGCCCAGTAGCCCCGTTTCATAGCTGACAGCAATGGTTCTGCAAGTATGACTCAGAGGAACAACAGGACTGCAAGGAAATGTTGGACTGGATAGACAAAAGTAGACCTATGTTGGCTTTAAAAATCATTTTTAAGAGCTATTGAACATTTCAGAACTTTAAATTGTTAAGTCACATAGATTTAGAAAATGGCTCTAACTGCAGTGTGGCAAATAGAGTGGCATTAGAACAGAGTGAAATCAGAGACAGGAAGAAAGCATTTGTCCAGTTGAGAGAATATGGTGACAATGAAGGTAGACACAGCTCTATGGAATTATTCAATACAAGGAGAGAATCATCCTTACACTGTTTAATCCCACTTCCAATCTAATGTTTAACTCTTCTCTGCAATCACTACCAGGTTGTTATATACTTCTCCTCTTGATTACCTTCCAATATTGATCTAAAATAAAGTCATATGTATGCTAGTATAACTGAGCAATAAAGGACACAAACTGGATTCAGACTATTTGGTTTCAAATCCTCTATCACTTTGCTTGACCATGGGAAAATTTATTCATCTATGCTTCTGTTTCCTCATTGGTAACATAGTAGTAATAGTACCTACTTCAGATAATTGTGATAATTAACTAAAATAATGTATTTTTAGGATTCAGCACACGTCATTGAAGTAAGAGCTCAAGAATTAGATTTTTATACCAATAGATAATGAAGTTTGATTTATAAAGCCATAAAACAAACAGCTGAATCATTTTAGTATCATAGTCTTTCATGATCCTTTTAAGAGAAAGTGAATATTTTACAGTGTATTATATTGGAATATTTCTTTTCAGACATTAAAACCAAGGTCTTTTCTTTCATTAAAAAAATCATCTGTTCATTTTTTTATTACTGTGTCCTTGGCATAAATTGTTGACACTGGGATATGTACTTGTATGCCAAAGAACCTGTCTTAACTCAGGATAATTAACACATTTACATACCCTTAAAAGTTAATTGTATTAATCATATTCAAAATTCTGACTTACATCTCTAAAACAGAATGTGAAATGAATATAACTTTAGCTACAATGGAGAAATAAAGGCTACAATTTTATGATAGTAAGATTATGGAGCTGATTAATTCTTTAGAATACTTGAGTGTTTATAAAGTGGGAGCCATAGATAGGATGTTGCCCAATTCAACCGTTGCAGTATGAAATGTATTCACTTTTTATTGAAGTAAAACATTTATTATTATTACATTATAGTTTTTGCTAAGGGCCAAAAAACTTATGCATCATCCTAGGGACACACATTCCTTCATCCTCTCTCTTCAACTTTTATAGATTTTAAGGACATTGGCATGACAAAAATGATGCTAATTTTTATTGAAAAAGCCAATTTAGTTATCCTCTCCATTGAAAGTGAACATATAGGTGTTTCAGGACGTTCTTTAAGATAGTGCAAAATATTATACATATATGTTTCTCAATTTCATGAAACTAAATTTAGACATAATCTAGTATTTTATATTTAATGTTGATTACTCTTTTACTTTTTATTACTAAAGGAAATAAAATTTCTGGCTATATTATTGTTGATTAAAGTTACAGTTATTATTCATGGCTGTTTGCTTGCTGTGAACAGATTATGCCTAATGCTTCTTTTACAACCCAAAAGATGATTTAACAATAACTGACAATAGAATGTATAAATTGAAATTGAACAAATGCAGAGGTTTCATTTCCTGTAGTTTATATTAATTTACTCAAGTTTTTCACAAGAATTTAGTATATGACTATTGAATGACTGTATGAAATATCTTCCAGTAGATTCTAAAGGTACATGTTAAAAAAAAAAAACAAAAAACTGTGTCCCTAAGGAGTAATCTAATGGCAAAGTAGACAAACATAACGTGACAGCTTTAATGGAATAAACATAACACGTTTAGTGTAAACACAGAGCAAGGAATAGCTGAGACTGCTGACGGAGTTCAGGAAAGGTTTCACAAAGAAACAAGACTGAAGGTCATGCAGGAGAGCTTCTGTTGAATCAGAGGTATATTGACAGAATGCTTCTAAAGGTCTGAAGGTATCAATATAAAGAGTTCAAGTAACCTAGAATGTATAAAATGTGTCTAGGGGAAAAAGCTAAGAGATAATTAAGAATGCTAGTGAGATGCCATATTATGAAGAGTTATACAAAGGAGCTCAGTTCTTACATAATTTAAAGGCAGTCAATGGGAAAGAAAAAAATTTTTAACACAGGAGCAAGATGATCAGATTTTGTCTGTATTCCAGAGGTTACTTTTTCAATAGTGTAGATTGAAATGGATTGCAGAAGGTTGAGACTTGAAGTAGGAAGAGCAGAAGAGAAAGAATCTGAACTAATAAGCAATGAGGAGAAGTAAGGACAGATATAAAAGATAAACAGGAGGAAAAATAGAATTTAATATGAAGAGTAAAGAAAGGAAAGCTGGGTAGGGTGATTCCTACATTTTGACTTGGGCAACCAAATGGATTATGTAGCCAAACAGTAAGAGGGAATCCAGGAGGAGGAACAGATTTGTGTGGGATGAGAAGATATGTTCATTTGAATTAAAATGAAAATATCATGTTGTGGGTATGTTAAATGAGGTTTTTTTTTTTTATGAGTAGCTCCATGGCTCTCTGCATTAGTCACTGTGCATTTATTTATTCAACAACCTTGCAGAGGAATAAAAATACCAAGACAGGGTGATGGGTGAGGGTGGATGGTGCAATAATAAATATGCATGGCCCTCATCCTCAAGAAACTTACAGTTGAGTAGGAGAGTGGCAATAAATTGTGCAAATGATAAGTTTGTGTCTTCAGAGATGTTCAAAAGGATTATCATGAGAATTCAGGTAAGAAAGAGAAAATATTTAATGACAAGTTCCAGTAAATATACTTGAAAAAAAAAAAGATGAGATTTAAATTATATTTTATTTAAAAGAAGGAAAAGAAGTTTGATAGAAAATTCAGGGAGGGGATTCTAAGTAGAGAGAAGAGAATGAGCAAGGAGTGAAAAACCACATGGAAACATCTTGTGGTTACCCAGTTTGACTGATGTGGAAATTAAAGTAGCAGTGAGCAGTAATTTGGGAAAATTACAATTTGCCCTTGAAAGAGACCAGGGAATTAGGACTTAGTAACAATAGAGTCTACTGAGAATTTCTGAGAAAGGCAATAAATGACCTACTAGAACTGTTCTTATTGAGAGTAATTGTGAAGCTGGCTTAGCAGGGAGACTGTTAAATTGTCATCAGGGCTTACCTAGAAAGAGTAGCTATTACAGAAAAAAAGAAGACAAGAGGAAGACCAATCCATGGGACTTGTCTGATTGTTTGAGGTGACAATCGAAATAAATGATGATACTAGAGTATCACCAACTAACATTACTGGATGTATCATAGGGACATTAACTTACATTGGAACTATAGAAATATATATATATTAGGAGAAAAATAATAAAAGGACAAGGATGAATGCCTGGAAGCATTCAAATGATGTTGTCTAGCCACCTTTTGCAAACAAAAACTCAAAGAAAGAGTTAAAGCCTGGATTTATAGATTTGCAGAGTGATAAAAATCAATAATATATGATCTCTAGTACAAAATAATAATTTTGTCTTTCCAAAATATTTTGAATCACCTATTTATGTTCATCCTACTTCAGGTGACTGTGGGTGCAGAACTATCTTTACATCTCAAGCGCCTAGAAAGTGAAAGTGTTGGTTGCTCCGTGCTGTCTGACTCTTTGTGACCCCAAGGACTGTAGCCCGCCAGGCTCCTCTATCCACACAATTCTCCAGGCAAACATACTGGAGTGGGTTGTCATCTCCTACTCCAAGGGACCTTCCCAACCCAGGAATCGAACCCGGGTCTCCCACATTGCAGGCAATTTCTTTACCATCCAAGTCACCAGGGAAGCCCCAAGCACCTAGAACCACAGTATTAATAGGCGTCAGTGTTGACTGTTTGGTCAGACTCTTTTGGTTTCAATGAACAAAGTCATTTAAACATCCTCCAGAAATGGAAGTTTAATATCAGGCTCAGTAAGAGAGCTGAGGTTTACACTGACATAGGTGACAAAGATCCAGACTAGGATCAAGACATATGGGAACTGGAACGTGATTCGAGGCAAGAGCTTATGGCTCTTTCCTTTAAAGACAGGCGATGAATATGAGCCCGCTACCTTCTTACCCATTTTTCCTTTAGAATCACTTTTTGTCTCTACAACAAACTGATTTTATAGTTCTCTTTATACTTTATGCTTATTGATAGTAAGCATTCTTATTCTTATACATCTGCTTTAACCTAATGCATTATGCTCCTTGTTTAAGTTCTCAGGCTCTCTGCATCCTTTTGCTTCTAGCTCTTGCTCTTACTTGCCTGATTTTATCTGTAGATCTTAATATCTGTTCCAGAATATTCAGTGTTATTGGCCCAATTATCCCAGTTTTTGCAGAGCTTTCAAGGCTTAGTCACCTTTTAGGTATCCTGGCTAATCGATAAATTTCCTGACTTGAGTTAGCTGCTCATTCTTGGTCCTGTTAGCTAAGATCATATGGGGATCGGGGTGTCTCATGTGGAAAATGTGGCCACCTGGTGCAATCTGTTCGTTAAAACCTCTGAGTGTCATCGAAGTGTCAGCACAAACACAATTTTCCCGTTAGACATCAATTGTTAGTAGTGCATATCTTTAATTCAAGATGACATATAAATAGCATTTCTGTAAAAGCAACATAGATGCATAAAACCATAATTATATTAAACATTAACACTATGAAAGCTAAATGAATTAAAGCAAAACATTCTTCATTGAATACACTTGAAACTTTTAGAAAATTAGTATAATGAACTGTTGTTTATTGTTAAGAAACTGCTATGATCATATTGAATTTATAAAGTTAAATTGAATGCAAATGGTAGTGAAGTACTTGTTTGATTTCAAATTGTAAATCATAGAAAAGAGTCTTAACTGTGGAGGTTACTTTATTTCATGTCATATTCTGTAGATATTCTTTTATTATTTTATTAGTACATGTTTTCTTTTTTCATTTACCAAACTACTTCAAGTCAAGCAGTGTTTTCAATTAATATTGTATTCTCCCACAAAGTTTAACATAATTTCAAGTAGACAATTAAAGCATTATTATTGGATGGCTGATCTATTTCAGATTTTATAAATTCAGAGTTTTCAATTTAGGTTTAAGAGGTTTGATATTTATGTACATACATATTGTGGGCATGCACAAGCATGCACACAAACACACACTCACACAGATGTTCTTAAATGCCTATATATTATAACTAATTAATGTTTCTTGCCCCCAAGCTCACTTAAGTGATAAAGGAAATTCACAAGCAAGTGCATATATGTGACCATTCTTTCCTATCTTGTGCATGCATGCTCAATCATGTCTGACTCTTTTGCATCCCCATAGACTATAGCCCACCAGGCTCCTCTGTCCATGGATTCTCCAGGAGAGAATACTGGAGTGGGTTGCCATTCCCCTCTCCAGGTGATCTTCCTGATCCAGGGATCTAACTTATGTCTCCTGCATTGGCAGGCGGATTCTGTACCACTGTGCTAATACCTGAGAAGTCCCTTCCCTGTCTTGTACTATTGGGCATTTGATGCTTTTTTCAAATACTTATTTAAAAATGTTCAGTTCAGATCAGTCGCTCAGTCATGTCCTTCTCTTTGCAACCCCATGGACTGCAGCACATCAGACTTCCCTGTCCATCACCAACTCCAGGAGCTTACTCAAACTCATGTTGATCCAGTTGGTGATGCCATCCAACCATCTCATCTTCTGTTATCCCCTTCTCCTCCCGCATTCAATCTTTCCCAGCATCAGGGTCTTTCCATTGAATCAGTTCATCTCATCAGGTGACCAAAATATTGGAGTTTCAGCTTTAGCATCAGTCTTTCCAAAGAATACTCAGGACTGATTTCCTTTAGTATTGACTGGTTGGATCTCCTTGCAGTCCAAGAGACTCTAATGTTTAATACTTATAAATTATAAAATTATAATGCTTATAAAAATGTTTAATGCTTATTAAAAATGTGAAGATATATAAATAACAAAAGTGAGAGTAAAATCCTTTAGGTATTTCTGCTGATTCACTCTTATACTATGAAAGAATCTAACTATATTGATCATTATCCTTTTTTCTTTTCCATTTATGTGGAATTAATTTATGTCTCTAGTAATTAACTCTCAAGGGCTAATAGCTTTCTCATAAAAAGAGCCAGAGTTTCACTGTCTACTTTCAATATGTATATATGGATACTGAGGATTAGAACCCAGTTTTTATTTTCCAATTTTTGTATCATTAAAAAATAATCTTTTTCTTATTCTTTCAGTTTTATTCATGTTAGCAGTATAGTCAAAAAAGAAAAGTGAAATGAATGAACAAAGAAGATAAACATTGTATTTTTAAATCATTATAATGACCACTCTGAAATCACTCTGTTTATTCATGAAAGAATCAAAATTCTTATATTAATTCCACACACATATAAGAACCAGAGTGGACAAGCATTCTGTGCAGGCACTGGTGCAGGCAATGGCACTGGTTATAAAAAAAGAAAAACAGACAAGGCTGATGACTTTTAAATGTTTATATTCTAGGTGAGGAAGACAGATTTGCAAACAGATAAATGAAAGTGTTATAAAACCCACATTAGAAGTTCAACATGGAAAAAAATCTTTGTTTTCAAACTCAATGTGCACAACATGTGATTGTGTTTTTTCTGTAATTCAACTTATTTATATTTTGACTCTCATTCTGTTGGCTTCCCAGGCGGCTCAGACAGTAAAGAATTCATCTGCAATGCAGGAGACCTGGGTTCAGAAGGTCCTTGGGTTGGGAAGATTCCCCTGGAGAAGGGAATGGCAACCCACTCCAATATTCTTGCCTGGAGAATCCCATGGACAGAGGAGCCTGGTGGGCTACTGTTCAATGGGTCACAAAGAGTTGGACACGACTGAGCAACTAAACACAGCACTCTGCTGGTTAACAGAAGTGTGTGTTTGCTTTTGTTTTCTAAAGAAATTAAGCTCTTTTTTCTTTTAGCTTTATGTTCTTATGTATAAATGTTTGGCGCCATTGGGGCCTTCTCAAGTTGCAGAGAGCAGAGAGTGGGTGCTTCTCGTGCTGCACGGCAGGGACTCTAGGGCACTGGGGCTCAGACGTGTCACATGTCCTTAGTCATCCTGGGGCATGTGGAACCTTCCCCGACCAGGGATCAAACCCGTGTCCCCTACATCGCAGGCAGATTCTTAACCACTCACAACCACGAAGTTCAAGCTCAGAATGTCAGTGAATTTGGGATAGCCTTAGGAAACCTTTTGAATTCCCGTAGTCATTTCAGAATTTTCTCAGTCAGTTCAGAGTCCACCCTCCCACTGATCTTTAGGATTACATCGATCTTCTAAGGGATCTCTCAGGGCCCAGATACAGTGGAGGAAGAGGCAGTGGGGAAGAGAAAGAGGACAATCTGATGAATAGCTGTCATCCTCTATTCATACAGGTCTTTGCTAAAATGTTCATATTCTCATTGGTTGTGTAGTTATTGGTGCATGCAAGTTTCTGCTTCTTTTTTAATCTTACTTGAACCCTAATCCAGAAGACCAGTTATCTATTTATTTATGAAGCCTTGTGAGGCATATAACAAACCACTGGTTTTTCCTCACACTACACTGTGCAGTTGCTCAGTCGTGTCTGACTCTTTGTGACCCCATGGACTGGGGCACACCAGGCTTCCCTGTCCTTACCATCCCCTGGAGCTTGCCCAAACTCATGTCCACTGAGTCAGTGATGCCATCCAACCACCTTGTCCTCTGTTGCTCCCTTCTCCTCCCACCCTCAATCTTTCCCAGCATCAGGGTCTTTTCCACACCACAGTGGGTTCAAGCAAACTCTGGAGTCTGTCTCAGGCACTTCTGCCCAACACTCTTATTAATTCATCTTGTCTCGGCTCCTCTCAGCCCTCAGAGCACCACTCTGACAGCTACGTGTCCTCTCTGCCCTCATGCTCCATCCTCCTCAAGCTGTCACGGCTTTCCATTGTATTTTCCTATGAAACGAGGCCAAAAAGATAGGGCTTAGGATTCACACTCAGGATGCAGCCAGCAACTCATTCTCTCCACTTCCGTTCTTGCTCTCTCGTTTCTCCCCAGTCCATAGAATATTTCTTTCCTCTAGAATGGGAAATTTTCCTTTTATGTCATCAGACATTTTTCCAAGCCTATGGGCATAAAATTGATGATCTGCATTTTTCAAGGGTTAGTTTCCAAAGCTCTGATACCTAAGATATTCTACATGGATGTTACACGTCAAAAGCTTTTGTTTCACAAATAAAAACTTTTTTTTTCCTTTCTGGTGGAATCATTCCTCCCTGGAGGCAATGGATATTCACTGTCTACTTTGAATAGAAAATAGGCTTCATAGATAAAACAAATTACATAGATTAAAAAAAAAAAGAACAAAAGATACATCCATTGATAATCCATCTGAACTCCACCCTTGCCCTCTGGCTTCATACTGAGTTAGCCAAGGGAGAGGGAGGGAGAGAAGATGGGAGAAGGGAATAATAGGAGGTTAGGATATTCTTATAGCTCTTTTCCTTTGGGTTCACCACAGGCTGGCTCTGTCCTCCAAGCCAGTTTGAGGCAGCCCTCTTCCTATATTGCTAACTCCGGGATTCGGTTACTACTCTCTCCACCTGTCCCTTCCAGCCTGGGGAGATGACACTTTGCCATTGTCAGTCTCAGGGTTGTTGTTGTGTAGTCACTAATTCACTACTGACTTTTTTGCAACCCTATAGAGAGGAGCCCTGTCAGTCTCCTCTGTCCATGGGATTCTCCAGGCAAGAATACAGGAGTGGGTTGCCATTTCCTTCTCCAGGAGATCTTCCCAATCCAGGGATCAAACCCACGTCTCTTGCATTGGCAGGAGGGTTCTTTACCACTGAACCACCAGGGAAGCCTCAGGGTACTGCATTATATTTTCTTTGCTTCCCTATATCTTGCCTATACATTTCTGGTTAGCCTCTTTATTATGATCTTTATGGATGACAGTTTGATGTGTCATCTTTTTTCCTTCCAGGACCTTAGCTGATAAGTGGTAGCTGTCCTGGTGGCTCAGGAGGTAAAAAGTTTGCCTGCAATGCAGGAGACCTGAATTCAATCCCTGGGTCAGGAAGATCCCCTAGAGAAGGAAATCGCAAACCACAGCAGTATTCTTGCCATGGACAGAAGAGCCTGGTGAGCCCCAGTCCATGGAGTCACAAAGAGTCAGACATAACTGAGCAACTAACATTTCAGTTCTTTCACCATGAACTAAGACAGGGATTATGGGCAGAGGAATCAGTTTAGATAAAAATATAATGAATATAATGTCTATTCCTATCTTCTAGTATCATCTAATCTCTGGAGACACAAAAGTGATATAGTTTAGCCATTCTCAAATATAGTCTTTGAACTGTTAAGTGTCCCTAAGATGCTTTCAGGGGATTGTCTTAGTCAAAATTACTTTTATAAACATACTAAGAATCTCTTGAACTGTGTTGATATTTGCACAGGTAGGTCCAAATGTGATAGTAAAACTTCTGGCATCTTAATGTGATTTAAAGGCCATGGCACCAAATGGTTTTAGAAATCTCTGCATTTTTACTGTCGCAACATACAGTTTAAACACACACACACAGCTAGTTTCACCTGAGAATATTTGTGATTGAGCAGTAAAAATAATATTTTTCATTAAATCTCATGACTGAGTAGATGCTCTACTGCATACCACGTTATGATGGTTAACTCAATAAAAAACACTTTCATGTGGTGTGAGTTGTAAATTGAACTAGCCATTCTTTATCATGGAACACCATTTTTAATTGAAAGAATGACTGGCAGACAAGAACAACTGACAGGGTTATTTAGACTTGGATATCTGGCAAATATTTTTTCAAAAATGAATGAAGTGAGCCTGTCACTTTAAGGAAACTAGGTGACAGTATTTATTGCCAATGAGAAAATTTAAGCTTTCAGAATGAAATCAGAATTTTTAGAATACTAGTTTCTACCTCTGTAAACTTGGCCAACTTTTGTGATGTCACTTGTGGTGACATTAACAAATTTATTTTTTCTTATGTTGTATAACAAAATGTGTTTGCATTAACTCAATGAGTTAATATTTTCCAAATGATCAATCTATTATGTTATAAAGTAATGTATGAATAAAACATTAATTCAAAGTTCAAAACAGACCAATTTCTATAGACTGAATGTTTGTGTCCCCTAAAACTGATATGTTGAAACCTAACTTCCATTGTGTTGGGGTGTGGAAGTGAGGCCTTTGGGAGATGATTAGATTATTTTAATGGATTTGTGCCCTTGTAGAAGGGTCCCCAGAGAGATCCTTTACCCCTTATGACAGATAAGGACATAGAGAAAAGACTGTTGCACCAGGAAGTAGGCTCTCACGAGACACCAAATCTATAGGTGCTTTGATCTTGGACTTCACAGACTCCAAAACTATGACAAGTGAATTTCTGTTGTTTCTAAGCCACCCAGTCTGGTATTCTATGCTGTGATTATTGCAGCCCAAACAGACTAAGATGCCAGTTAAATTTATTATAGCAAGATATGAAAATTTTGTTGATATGGATTCAGATGCCATATTGAAACTAAAGTTTTAAATTGTCACCACTTGCCAAGTTTTGGTATAGTATAAAAAGAATATTAAACATCTGAAAAAGCTATTAAAATACTTCCTTTTCCCCCATCACTTATTTATGGGAAGCTAGATTATTTTTACATAGTTCAGCCAAAACAATGTATCACAATAGAGTGTGGGCATAAGCAGATAGGAGAGTCCAGCTGCTTTTATTAAAGACACTTGCAAAATGTAAACACTAACCTCCACCACCATTTTTTTGGAAAATATACTTATTTTTATAAAGTTATGTTATTTCTATTTCAACATAATGGGTTTACACTGTATTATTTAAACATAGCATATTTACATATTTCATTTCAAGTTCTAATAAAAAGATGCTTGCTTCTTGGAAGGGAAGCTATCACCATCCTAGACAGCATATTAAAAAGCAGAGACATCATTTTGCCAACAAAGTTCCGTATAGTCAAAGCTATGGTTTTTCCAGTACTCATGTATGGATGTGAGAGTTGAACCAAAAAGAAGGCTGAGCATCAAAGAATGGATGCCTTTGAATTGTGGTGCTGGAGAAGACTCTTTAGAGTCCCTTGGACAGCAAGGAGATTGAATCAGTCAATCCTAAAGGAAACCAATTCTGAATATTCATTGGAAGGACTGATGTTGAAGCTGAAGCTCCAATACTTTGGCAATCTGATGCCAAGAGTGAACTCCTTGGAAAAGACTTGATGCTGGGAAAGATTGAGGTCAGGAGGAGAAGGGAATGACAGAGGACAAATGGTAAGATAGCATCACTGCCTCAATGCACAAGTTTGAGCAAACTCCAGGGAAGGACAGGGAAGCCTGGCATGCTGCAGTTCGTGGGGTCTCAAAGAGTCAGACACGACTTAACAACTGAAAAACAACAATATCTGTAGATATAATCTACACAAACACAGTACTTTAACTGACTCAGAAGCTATTAAAAGTGCAAAGGTATCCTTAAACAAACAAACAAACAAAATTCCTAACAATGGACACAAATGTTTTAGAGAAAAAAAACACATGTAAGTGACTGATCCAAACAATCTACATTAGAGTTTACTTGGAAATACTCAAGAGTGCTGTCTGACCTGTCTCCATAATATAAGGTGTCATAATTTTAGTTCTGCCCCTGATAACAAGAGCATCACAAAATCTAGGGATCACTTTAACTGACAGTCAACCAACTCTCCCACTTCTCTTTCAGAACTGCAGACTTGGATTTGCTGCCTTTTGCTGTAGTTCACTTGGTCTCTAGCAAAGTTGCATGGGAAAAATATTTACTCTAAGATCTACACATTATCTCCCTTCTATGTTCTCAGTGAGAAATTTCCTCTATTTTAAAATTACTATTGGCATTCCATTTTGAATATATTGAATTTGAAATCCTATGTGAAATCCAAGTAGAAATGGTCAGATATGCATGGGTGTATCTGTTAGGGTGATCCTTCACATGCAGACAGTAGCATAAGTTGAAGGTTTGAATGGGAACATGTAAGGAGAGAGGGCTTTTCTGGTGATTCAATGGTAAAGAATTGACCTAACCATGCAGGAGATGCAAGAGACATGCATCCTGGGTAGGAAGACCCCTTGGAGAAGGAAATGGCAACCCACTCCAGTACTCTTGCCTATAGAATTCTATGGACAGAGGAGCCTGGTGGGCTACAGTCCATGGGGTCCAAAAAGCTGAACATGACTTAATGACTAAACAATAAACCAACAACATCAAAGAAAGAAGAGGACAGTGAATAGAACCCTGAGGAATGTCCATGTTTAAAGGAAACACCGATGAAAATATATGAGCAAAAGTTTATGAGAAAAAACAACAGAACTATAACTTAGAAATAAGGGAATGTTCAACTGTGTTGCTCTGACATGGTAGAATTGCCTAAATGAGGAGTAAGGAACGGCTCATTAGGAGGTCATTAAGGGCATAACCAGAAGCAGTTTTGGCAGGGTTTTGAAAGTAAAAGCTAAATGACTAGAAATTTCAGAGAAAATGGAAGGTAGGAAATTAGAAACATTGAACCTGGCCTAACATTTCCAGAAGCTTGAAATTAAGGACAAAAGCTAACAATTCCACCTAGCTGGGCTTCCAAGTGAATACTGTTGCTGTTGTATAGGTTTGGTTTTACTATTTGGAAAAAAGAAAACTCTCAGCTCTGAGCAAAGAGCTAAACAGGCTGTATCAGTATGCTGTGCACCTATTTATTAGCTACTCAATCGTGTCTGACTCTGTGCGACCCCATGGACTATAGCCTGCCAGGCTCCTCTGTCCATGGGATTCTCCAGGCAAGAATACTGGAGTGGGTTGCCATTCCCTTCAGGAGATCTTCCAGACCCAAGGATTGAACCCAGGTCTCCTGCATTGCAGGCAGATATTTTACCATCTGAGCCACTAGGGAAGCCCGTATCAGTATGCTACAACTACTATAAATGACTACCACAAATACAGATTTACTTGCTCACAATTGTGGAGGCTAGAAGTCCAAGATCAAGGTGCTGACAGAATTGGTTCCTAGTGAGATCTCGCATCTTGCCTTGCTGACAGACAGCTGCCTTCTAGCCATGTCCTCACATGGCCTTCCTTCTGTTCATGCACATGTACCTGGTGTATCTTCCTCTTCTGATAGGTACAGGAATTGTATTGGATTAAGGCTTCACCCTTATGACCTCATTTAACTTTAATTATCTTTTCAAAGGCCCTATTATCAAACAAAGTCAGACTGGGGATGAAAACTTCAACATATGAACTCGGGGAGGAAGAGGAGACATAATTAGTCTATATAAAGCACATGTGAGGACGTGCTGAGTCACTTCAGTCGTGTCTGACTCTTTGCGACCCCATGAATTGTAGCCTGCCAGTCTCCTCTGCTCATGGGATTCTTCAGGCAAGAAGACTGGAGTGGGGTGCCATGCCCTCTGGAGAGCATGAAATCCAGGGATCAAACTTGCGTCTCCTGCATTGCAGACAGATTCTTTACCACTGAGCCACCAGGGAAGCCCTATAAACCACATGAAAGGTACCTAATATTAAGTGTCAGAGATTTAGTGATCTGACAGCTAAAGGATGAAAAACACAGATGAAAAAAGATGAAATTGCAGGGTGCAGTGCAGTGCAGTGCTCAGTCATGGCCTGCCTTTTGCAATCCCATGGACTGCAGCCTGCAGGCTCCTCCATCCATGGAATTCTCCAGGCAAGAATCCTAGAGAGCGTTGCATTTCCTACTCCAGAAATTGCAGGATAGGGCAGAGTAAAAATTCAGGAAGCATGAGAGCAAACGGCCTGTCCAGGGAAATACAATTGGGGTCATCATGAACGAGATCTTTAAAAAATGTGGAAACTACTTTCATACCAGTAATGGCAATAGCAGCAGCAGTGTTACAGAAAATAGTATTTAGTAATAATAGATTGCTTTACCTTTATTTAGTAATAAATTTCTCATGGTTATTATTACAAAAACGTTCCTATGATGAAAAATGGATCCAATAATTTATTTAATTTGCCCAAGATTAGAATTAGAAACCTGCTTTCTGAGTTTCCAACTTACTCTTCTGATAGGACTTACTCTTTCACAGACTAGACTACAATTTACTGTGTCATCTTATTTCACAACAAATTACAACTCACTATGTCATTTTATTTCATCAAGGCTCTTCAGATAACATTCAGTGAAGAGGGTGTGTCTGTAGGAGAGGACACACACAATCAAAGAGTGACTCCTGCAGAGACACTGGCTGTCTCCTGATGTCAACCGAGGGGATAGATTTGTCTGTGTCATTGCAGTACTGAATGCTTCTGATGGCTTACAAAGGAACTGGCAACTCAATCCAGTATTCTTGCCTGGAGAATCCCATGGACAGATGGCGCCATGGTAAAGAATCGGCCTGCCAGTGCAGGAGATGCAAGACACCCGGGTTCAATCCTTGGGTTGAGAAGATCCCGTGGAGGAGGAAATGGCAACGCATTCCAGTATTCTTGCCTGGAGAATCCCATGGACAGAGGAGCCTGGCAGGTTATAGTCCATGGGGTCACAAAGAGTAGGACACGACTGAGCAACTGAGCACGCACACACACACACACACACACACACACACACACACACACACACACACTCAAATAACAGGATAAAATCTGAAATCAAGGCTAGAAAGGCAGAGAGATTCAAAGCATATGGAGGATTTGATGTCTTTGCTGGCTCTGAAGGAGGGGATGGTCATACAAAAAAGAATGTGGGTGGTCTTTAGGAGATAAGACAGAGCCTCAGCTGGCTGCTCCAAGGAAGTGAGGACCTTCAAGGGACTGAATTCAGCCAACAGTCTGAAGGAGCTTGAAAGCAGATTCTTCCTCAGCCTACTTCTGACCTAGAGAACTGGGAGACAATAAATGTGTGTTGTTTTGAGTTACTACATTCAAAGTAATCTGTTGCATGGCTATAGAAAACTAATACGGTTATAAACACGCTGACCCCCAAACAGAATGGAATTGGCTTTAAATCTTGTTTGGAAGACTCCATTAGCTTTCCAGGACTGGAAATATCCTAACTCTGTCTTCTCTCTCTTACTTCAGGGGTCTGAAAGACGCTTTTTCATGAAAGATAAATCCTATTTGTATTTGAATAGTAACTCTGCTTCCAGCCAGGAGAACTTGGGGATGCTGAGAGTCTTCTTTAATTTTATATTCTTTCTGTCCCTTACAACCTCATCTGGCAGTGATACTGCTGATTAAGTATTCCCAAGTACCTTGTGGCTTTATGTGGATTTCTGGGGGATCAATCCATTGGACAAAAGGCTCATCCACAGATTTTTTTTTTTTTCCTGAAATAATTCCTTTTCTATTTTGGGCTTCAGCTGAGATGGCTGAAGGACACTGCCAATAAGCTTTTCAGAGGTTTTCTGGTTTGATTGTGATCTGTGAAGCACACCTTTAACCCCTGGTGATTGAATACCCTGAACTTCTGATCTTCCTGGGGTTGCAGCAAAAGATTCTACAGCCACACCTACAGTTTTTACTCTATCCACCCTTCCAGGAGTAATCTCTTAATTTTAGCATCTTTTGCCATCTCTGTTGGCTGTGTGAATGAGTACTCAGTCCCTCAGTCGTGTCTGACTCTTTGTGACTCCTTGGACTGTAGCCCGCCTGGTTCCTCTGTCCATGGGATTTCCCAGGCAAGAATAGTGGAGTGGGTTGTCATTTCCTTCTCCAGGGGATCTTCACAACCCAGGGATCTGACCCACATCTCCTGTATTGGCAGGCAGGTTCTTTACTACTGTACCACCTGGGAAGCCTTCTATAGGCTGAGAACATCTTAAATCAGCATGCCTTGGTTCCTGTTTGCCAAACAATCTCAATTCAATATCCAAGTTTACTATTTACAAATTATACTTTCTATATAACTGCAGGAAACAATTTTCCTAAACTTCCCACTGCTACATAACAAGGATCTCCTTTCCTCTAATTTCCAGTAATGTGTTCCTCACTCCCTTCTGAGTTCTTACCAGTAGCAATTTTAGTGTCCATATTTCTACTAACAGTCTCTTATCTGGCGTAGCTCAGTCAGTAAAGCTTCTGCCTGCAGAGACGAGACCTCGGTTCAATTCCTGGGTCGGGAAGTTCCCCTGGAGAAGGAAATGGCAACCCACTCCAGTATTCTTGCCTGAAGAATCCCATGGATGGAGAAGCCTGGCAGGTTACAGGTCATGGGATCATAAGAGTAGGATGTCACTTGGTGCTCTTTCTTTACAAGCAAACTAGACTTTACCTATCACGCTCTTCCCAATTCTAAGAGCCTCTGTTCACTGCCTCCTTTCAAAATCCCTTCCACATTTTTGGGCATTTATTATTGTTACATTTTATTTATTTTTTGGCTCTATTAGGTCTCTATTGCAGTATGCAGGCCTCTCTAGTTGTGGCACACAGACTTAGTTGCCCTGAGGAATGTAGAATCTTTGTTTCCCCCCCCACCCCTCCACCCCCTCCACCACCACCAGGGATCGAACCCAGGTCCCCTACTTTGGAAGGCAAATTCTTAACCACTGAGCTACCAGGGAAGTCCCTTAGGCATTGGTTATGGAGACACCTTTGTTAGCAAAATCTGTATTAGTATCCTTTTGCTGCAAAATACATGATCACAAACTTAGGAGTTTAAAAAAGCATCCACTTAGTATCTCACAATTTCTACATATCAGAAGTCCAGATAGGCTCGAGCAGGTCCCAGGTTCGGTTTAGTTCAGTTGCTCAATGGTGTCCAACTCTTTGTGACTCCATGGACTGCAGCACGCTAGGCTTCCCTGTCCATCACCAACTCCAGGAGCTTACTCAAACTCATGCCCATCGAGTGAGCAATGCCATCCAACCATCTCATCCTGTCATCCCCTTCTCCTCCCACCTTCAATCTTTCCCAACATCAGGGTCTTTTCAAATGAGTCAGTTCTTCACATCAGGGTGGCCAAAGTATTGGAGTTTCAGCTTCAACATCAGTCCTTCCAAGGAATATTCAGGACTGATTTCCTTTAGGATTGACTGTTTGGATCTCCTTATAATCCAAGGAACTCTCAAGAGTCCTCTCCAACCCCACAGTTCAAAAGCATCAATTCTTCAGCACTCAGCTTTCTTTATAGTCCAACTCTCACATCCATACATGACTACTGGAAAAACCATAGCTTTGACTAGACCGACCTTTTTTGGCAAAGTAATGTCTCTGCTTTTTAATATACTGTGTAGGTTGTCACAGTTTTTCTTCCAAGGAGCAAGTGTTTTTTAATTTCATGGCTGCAGTGACCATCTACAGTGATTTTGGAGCCCAAGAAAATAAAGTCTGTCACTGTTTCCATTGTTTCCCCATTTATTTGCCATGAAGCGATGGGACTGGATACTGTGATCTTAGTTTTCTGAATGTTGAGTTTTAAGCCAACTTTTTCACTCTCCTCTTTCACTTTCACCAAGAGGCTCTTTAGTTCTTTGCTTTCTGCCCTAAGTGTGGTGTCATCTGCATATCTGAGGTTATTGATATTTCTCCTGGCAATGTTGATTCCAGCTTGTGCTTCATCTAGTCCAGCATTTCTCATGATGTACTCTGCATATAGGTTAAATAAGTAGGGTGACAATGTACAGCCTTGACATAATCCTTTACTGATTTGAAACCAGTCTGTTGGTCCATGTCCAGTTCTAACTGTTGCTTCCTGACCTGCACACAGACTTCTCCAGAGGCAGGTCAAGTGGTCTGGCATTTCCATCTCTTTAAGAATTTTCCACAGTTTGTTGTGATCCACCCAGTCAAAGGCTTTGGTATAGTCAATAAAGCAGAAATAGATGTTTTTCTGGAACTGTTTCGCTTTTTCGATGATCCAACAGATGTTGGTAATTTGATCTCTGGTTCCTCTGCCTTTTCTAAATCCAGTTTGAACATCCGGAAGTTCACAGTTTAAGTACTATTGAAGCCTGACTTGGAGAATTTTGAGCATTACTTTGTTAGCACATGAGATTAGTATTGTGCGGTAGTTTTAGTGCCTCGCAGTCACTCTCTAGTCCTAGCACACAGCCCTGTCCTTCTCCACAGGCAACAGTGGTGCATTAAATCCTTTGGACTCCAAGCTCTCTGTATCAAAAAAAAAAAAAAAAAAAAAAAGACCGACTATATCTGAAAATTGCCATCTATTGTTGGCAATATTGTTTAGTTATATTGTGAGGCTTCAACTGTGGTGTTTCATTTCTAGGTAGCGGATAATTTGTGGACATTGGTTCTGATTTAACCTCCCCGCATGGGCTTTTCAATAATCATTTCTGCTTCATCTGAGAGCAAACCTTGATTAAATATTTTCTTCTAGCCTAGCTCTTGCTCTTGTTATCAAATAACAGCACCTTGTTCCACTTGAATTTCAGGAACTGGGTGAGAATTTCCTTTATGTAACCTGTGTACCTACCTGAAAGTCTTGCTTTCATCTAATCAATTACAGATTATAGACCGAAATGCCAGGTTCTTACTTACGTAACATTTCTAAATTATTCTGAAAGCAAATAATGAATGTATATAAACAAATACAAGGAAAAAAATGTTCATATTCATTTTAATTGTAAGTTAGCCAAATTAAACTACCATGTATTATAATACCTGTTAACATTACAAAGGTTACATTAAATAAGAAATATATCTGAAGAAGATATTGCTGATATCAGTTCACACCCATGCATGCTCAGTCATGTCTGACTCTTTGTGACCCCATGGACTGTAGCCTGCCATGCTCCTCATCCATGGGATTTTCTAGGCAAGAACACTGGAGCGGGTTACTATTTCCTCCTCTAGGGGATCTTCCCAACCCAGGGATTAAACCTGCATCTCTATATCTTTTGTATTGGCAGACAAATTCTTTACCACTGAATAATTACATACTCAGTAACTATTCAGCAATTATTTTTGAAAAATGTTCACATTGATGTATCTTTCAACATACACCAGTTAATTCTTTAATAATTAACTAAAGCTAAACAAAGACTAAAATTAAGCAAAAATTCTACTTCACTTTCCTGTTAGAGGGAATTTCCTTCAACCACCATAACTAAAGAAGATATAAATAGTTTCTTTTAACGTTCATAGTTTAAAAGAATTTAATTAGAGATAGAATAATTTGATTAAAATAAGCAGAATATTTATAGAATTAGAATATTGTCTTTTGTTATATATTAATTTATATAAGTAATATTCCATTCAAGGTCAAACAATCATCCATCTCTATTCAACTCTAATATTCACATTTTCTGAGGATTAGCTCCTCAAATTCCTGTTATGTGGAATAAAAATATAATTTTTTATAATTACAAAAACTAACACTGAAAAAGTGTCAGTGCAGATGGACATATGCTTTTTATCTTTTGACTGTATTCCTGTTTATTCCTTTTAGGTGGCACATTGAATTTAGGGGAAGATGTTTAAAGCAGAGTTTCTTAGTTTCTTAATCTTGAGTCCTTGGACATAGAACGGCATTACTGCTTTAAAATTAATGCAGACTTTGTGTATATGTACATTTTTTTTCTTCTGGTGAAGAGCTTATGTTATTTGTCAAATTCTTAAAGATTTTTGTGTGCCGTACTTAAAAGAACATGACCATCCCATCAAAAGTCTTTCCCCACACCCCTGAATCTGTCCTTGTGAATTTCTTTGACCTATAAAATATGGCAGAAGGGACACTGGGTGTTTCCAGAGCATGGCCTCAGAGGTATTCCAGATCCTGCCTCAGCTCTCATAGAACTCCACGGACATTTTGCTATGAAGAAGCAACGGAGAAAGTCACTTCATTGTTTGCAGCCAACCTAGCTGGTGACTCCAAGGTCAGAGTGAAACCAGCTGGATGCACCTAAATGAGGGAGTGATGGCAAATTACTCCAGTTCTCTTGCCTGGAGAATCCCATGGACAGAGGAGCCTGGGGGACTAGTCCGTGGGGTCGCAGATTTGGCAGGATTGAAGTAACACAGCACACACAGCACAGAGGAGATCAGCAGAGGATCCACCCGTTAGATCCAAGGAATTGTGAGAAACAATAAATCAGTGTGATTTTAAGGCACCATTTAGGTTAGGGTATGTGATGTAGCAACAGATGACTGATACACTGAAAATCTAACACTCCACAAAAAACTGATTTAGAGGCAAAAAGCAAATTCACCTACAAATCTTTTCACTTTACTACAGAGACTTTTTGACAAGTGCTAAAAAAGGGGACTTTTAATCAGCATTTGATGATAATATTTCTCTTCTACTCTCTAAGTCAAAAGGACTTAGTATTGACTTTCAGAAAAATGTATTACCTTACAAAACTTTTGTAATAAAATATTTTAAAATTAAATTTTATTAAATAAACATTAGATGTAGATTTAATTTCCTTTGAAGAAGTCAAAGTTTCCAGGATTATTTTACCAATACAAGAATTCACAGACCTGGACTTCCCTGGTGGCCCAGTGATTAAGAATCTGCCTGCCAATGCAGGGGACATTGATCTTTTGTATGGGAAGATTCCACGTGCCTCAGAGCAACTAAAACCCATGCACCACAACTACAGATCCCATCCTCTAGAGACCTAGAGCCACAACTATGGAGCCCAAGAACTGCAACTACTGAAACCCATGCTCTGCAATAAGAGAAGCCACTGCAATGAGAAGCCCATTCACCACAATGAAGAGTAGCCCCCACTCCTTGAAACTAGAGAAAGTCATCACGTAGCAATGAAGAACCAGTGCACGCAATTAAAAATAAATCAGCAAATCAATAAATTTTTTTTTAAAGTTCACAGACCTGAATCCATATTCCGCTTCTCTGAATATTTGCTCTGCCCCAAATATTGCCTGATTTCTTTTTTTTTTTTTTTTTCTTGATTTTTCCTCCTTGGCATAGAGAAGTAAAAAATCCTTTGGGGTCCAACTGATCTACACCCATCTAGGAAAACTTGTTTTCTAGATGGAAAAGCAATCCACCCGCCTCAGTTCAGTTCAATTCAGTTGCTCAACCGTGTCCGACTCTTTGTAACCCCATGGAAAGCAGCATGCCAGGCCTTCCTGTCCTGGAGTTTACCAAATCACCAAATCCTGGAGTTTACTCACAATCATGTTCATTGTGTTGGTGATGCCATCCAACCATCTCATTCTCTGTCATCCCCTTCTCCTCCTGCAGATTGAAAACCAGGATACACCTACGGCATTGCTTTCTTAAGATACCTAGGAAAGAAAGTGAAGGTGAAGTCGCTCAGTCGTGTCTGACTCTTTGAGATCCCATGTACACCAGGCTCCTCCGTCCATGGGATTTTCTAGGCAAGAGTACTGGAGTGGGTTGCCAGTTCCTTCTCCAGGGGATCTTCTCGACCCAGGGATCGAACCCGGGTCTCCCACATTGTAGACAGACACTTTACCCTCTGAGCCACCAGGGAATGCAAGGTAACTAGGAAGCGTGTCTTACTAATTTTCATCTCAAATACTTGCAACATTGTTAGTGGAATTTCCTGCCCTTCTTTAAGCAGACATATAGAATCTCCAATCTAAACTTTTAAAAAATCATCTACGGCCATACCACCCTGAACGCGCCTGATCTCGTCTGAAATATTTATTATTTTATATTCACTGTGCCTTGACTGAAAATAATCATATATTAAGACCATCTGTTCTGTATCTTCTTTGACCTGTTTATTCCTGATCTGAATACATGCATATAATATGAATTCAAATGTGGTCTAACTTAAATAGAAGGTGATCTCAATTCAGTTGTCACTGATGACTTACAGATAAATGGAGCTGCTTTTCAATCTATCATTTATTTAATTGTCCAGTGACATCAAAATGCTTAACTTAGCTTTTCACATGTATTTTCATTAAAATAAAATTTAAAAACCTATCAGCTATGAACTCACCACCTGTTTTTATATTCAGTGTTCATCACTAATGTCTCTATTGATTTATTATCAGTGTAACAGAAATATTATAATTTTAAGATAAATTTAAATAAAATTTCCTCCCTAAAGTTCAGAATCTTAAAATAAATAAAATAGAACTACTTGATGAATATTAAGTTGAAGCAAAATAATCTGATGCCAATAAAATGAAAGAAAATATTGACTCAAGTCAAATTTTTTTCTCTAGGATTAAAAAAAAAAATCATGATGTTTTATTCCAAATTATTAGTCTTCTATCATTTTTCTCAGGAGGTGACATCCTTCCTAGCTTTATTGAACTTCTTCCCCAATCTGTACTGCATAATGAGCCATTTCAATAGTGACATGCATACACCAAAATAATGTGTTTCCTTTGCTATCTGATATTTTTCTTTGACAATCACCAACTTTGGTTTGCCCTCCTTGTCTGTTTTTTCATTCCTGCTCCAAGAATGCTGAGCATTCCTAGAAAAAGTCACAAAACTAAGCAGATACTGCTAATTGTCTTCCTAATGAACTGTCTCCACTTCTTACAATAGAACCCTGACTTTCTTCAGGGCAACAAAGTGTCTAGCTAACACAATTTCCCAGGCTACTTTCTAGGGTTCGGGTAAATTACATGTGTGCTGAGAATTACTGGAGAAGTTTTACCTTTCTGATACAGGTGCCATCCATTTCTTATTCCTTAATTCTTCCCTCATTTTCCTTCTGGCCCCAGTGGATATGAGAAGCTGGAGGTAGAATGCCATCTTGAGCCCAGATAGGCTGACCAATAGTTCTGGTTTACCAGGGAGTAAGGAGGCTTTTCAGCTATGTAACTTTCAGTTTTAAAACCAAGACAAAATGGTCATCTTATCATGAGGGGCAATGAAGTAAAAGATATTTAGGATAGCAGAGAGAAAGATAAAAGGGTTGAGTATTGCTGAGCTACTTACTATAAGCCATACCATCAGGCTTTTTATTACGGAAGAGAAATAAGCCCTTATGTATCAAACCATTGAATGTGGGTTCTGTTACATGTGCTCAAACATGATCTCTAACTGCACTCACTACCTTGATACAATCTGGTCAGTTTGAATTGGATCACAGTCCATATGAATGGTGTCACCTCCAGTTGTGCAGTGAACAGCCTATGCAACTGTATATGGTGACCCTGACCCAAACTATACTTCGCTAAAGCTGTGAACCTCCTAATGCTCCAACCACTATTCAACCTTACAGACAATGCTGATACGCTTCTCAAAATATCTCCAAACCATAGTCCCAGGATAAAATTGGTCACTTCTCTTTCCACCTCATCTGGGCTCTTAGTTCACCTTATTCGATTGAAAAATATTCAGTTTTACTATTAAATTTTTTTAAAAATTTAATTAAAATGTTGAATAAATTATTAATGAGCTTGTTCATCCAAAACTTAGATATATCTTTCATCTGCCTAAATTTCTTAATAATGTGTTCTTTGCGAAGTATAGTATCTCCTAAGAAAAAAAGAAACAGAAATGAAACAAAAGCTTTCATTACTTAAGGCCAAGTCTAAACCAAAATGTTTTACTCTTTTTAAATTTTGAAGTAGTCAATGACTAGGCATTCAGAAATTAAATCAACATTACTGAGAGAATGTGCTTCTGATTCAGATCACCCCCTGACACACCAGCCCAATTATATGTAAAACTATGCTGGTAAATTGAGAGTAGAGCTTCTGATTCTCATTTATTATAAGGCACTTGGCTGGAACCAGATGTTTTTTGTTTGAAAGTATTATATGACTGTCTGGCAGGCTAGAACCAGAGATGTTCTTATTGAGCAAAGGCCTCTAATGTGATAAGAAATATGCAATGGAGAGAAAAGACACTTGGAAATAAATACAAATTCTCATTCAGTCTACATAATTTTAAAAGTTCACTTAACTTCTATCTCACTTCTTTAATTATTTCTCAAAAGGACAGTGTATAGAAAACTGGGATGGTATGAATAATGTTTCGGTTCTTCAGAACTGTTTCAATTGCCCAAGAGAGAAGATGAAGAGAGAGACAGAAAAGTAATGTAGTAATGGCAGAACAATAGGATATTTCTTATTTTCATTGGGTAGTGTTTTAACTGTGTATTACTATATAACAAATGACTCTGGGGCTTCTCAGTGGCTCAGTGGTAAAGAATCCGCCTGCGATGCAGGAGACATGGATTCCATCCCTGGGTCGGGAAGATTCCCTGGAGGAGGAAGTGGCAACCCACCCCAATATTCTTGCCTGGAGAAGCCCAAGGACAGAGGACCCTGGCAAGCTACAGTTCATGGGTTTGCAAAGACTTGGGTGCAACGTAGCCACTAATCAACAAGAAATGACTCCACAACTTAGAGGCTTAAAACAGCAATCATTTTGACATCTCTTATGGTTCTGTGGTTTGACTGGACTCAGCTGACAATGTTTCCATGGGGTACATTTGGGGTTCTTTGTGAGGGTGCAGTTAATGGTGGCTGGGGCTGGAGCCATCAGGAGGACCAACTAGATGCTGGCCTGGCTGGGTCTCTTTGTCTCTCCCTCTGAACTCAAGGTATCTCCATATGGCCTTCTTGTATGGTCTCTCCACATGGTCCCTTCAGCAGGGCAGCCAGACTTCTTTAATAGTGATTCTTAAAGGTGAGTGTCCCAAAGTGTGACATAGAAGCTACCAGTCCTTTTCAGATCAAGGTCTGGAATGAATATAAAATCACTCCTGCCACATTTTATTGGTTAATGCAAGTCACAGGTCAGACTAGATACAATGTGAGACACCTGTTTAAGGGTATAAATGTCATCAGGTATGGTTCCTTGAGGGCATCTCTGTCCTACCTAGTTTGGACTGGTAGTATTCATAGTTGGAAAAAGACATAAAAACATTGCTTTTCTTTTTTCAGGAGAGTGGGGATCTATACATGTGGCTTTCAGAAAATAATTTTGGATGGTAATTTCAGTATATTTTCAGTATAGCAATATCTCTGGGAGGGTATTTTCTATCTTTCATGGTTAACAGACTTGGTATATGGAGCCCCTCAACCAATTCAGTTCCAGATTTAGGATGTTAGTTACATTTTTCCGTCAGAAGACTTTCTAAAAACAGAGGGGGATTACTCAAAATTAAATGAAAATATAAGGAATAATATAAAGGAATGATCACATTTTAGGATAACTAAGGAGTGCTAATAAGAAATATGTTGTTCTTGTTCATTTGCTAAGTCGTGTCTGACTCTTTGGGACCCCATGGACTGCAGCACTCCAGGCTGCCCTGTCCTTCACTATCTCCCTGAGTTTGCCCAAGTTCATGTCCATTGAGTTGGTGATGCTATCCAACCATCTCATCTGCTGCTGCCCTCTTCTCCTTTTGCCTTCAATCTTTCCCAGCATCAGGGTCTTTTCCAATGAAAAGATCGACTATTTGTGTCAAGTGGCCAAGGTATTAGAGCTTCAGCTTCAGCATCAGTCCTTCCAATGAATATTCAGGACTGATTTCCTTTAGGTTTGATCTCCTTGCCGTCCAAGGGACCTTCAATAGCCTTCTCCAGCATCACAGTTCGAAAGCATCAATTCTTTGGTGCTCAGCCTTCTTTATGGTCCAATTCTCACATCCATACATGACTACTGGAAAAACCACAGCTTTGACTCTATGGACCTTTGTTGGCAAAGTGATGTCTCTGTCTGTCTAGGTTTGTCATAGCTTTTCTTCCAAGGGGCAACTGTCTTCTAATTTTATGGCTACAGTCACCATCCATAATGATTTTGGAGCCCACGAATAGAAAAATCTGTCACTGCTTCCACTTTTTCCCCATCTATTTGCCATAAAATGATGGGACTGGAGGCCATGATCTCAGTTTTTTAAATGCTGAGTTTTAAGTCAGCTTTTTCACTCTCCTCTTTTACCCTCATCAAGAGGCTCTTTAATTCCTCTTCATATTCTTCCATTAGAGTGGTATCAGCTGCATATCTGACATTGTGATGTTTCTCCCAGCAATCTTTTTTATTATTATTATTATTATATTATTATTATTTTTTTTTCTCCCCATGATCTTGCTTCCAGCTTGTAACTTATCCATCCTGGCATTTCTCATTATGTACTCTACATATAGGGGCTTCCCAGTGGCTCAGTGGTAAAGAATTCACCTGCAATGCAGGAGCCACAGGAACTGTGGGTTTGATCCCTGGTTTGGGAAGATCCCCTGGAGGAGTAAGTGGCAACCCACTCCAGTATTCTTGCCTGGAAAATCCCATGGACAAAGGAGTCTGGCAAGCTACGATCCATAGGGTCACAAAGAGTTGAATATGACTGAAGCAACTTAACAATGGATGCACTCACTCTGCATGTAAGTTAAATAAACAGAGTGACAATATACAGCCTTGTCATACTCCTTTCCCAATTTTGAACCTGTCAGTTGTTCCACATAAGGTTCTAACTGTTGCTTCTTGATCCACATTCAGGTTTCTTGAGAGGCAAGTAAAATGATCTGGTATTACAATCTCTGTAACAATTTTTCAGTTTGTTGTGATCCACACAGTCAAAGGCTTTAGCATAGTCAATGAAGCAGAAGTAGATGCTTTCCTGGAATTTCCTCGCATTCTCTATGATCCAACGAGTGTTGGCAATTTGATCTCTGGTTCCTCTGCCTTTTCTAAACCCAGTTTGTACATCTGGAAGTTCTTGATTCAAGTACTGCTGAAGCCTAGCTTGAAGGATTTTAAGCATAACCTTACTAGCATGGGAAGTGAGCACCACTATCCAGTAGTTTGAACATTCTTCAGCACTTTTGCCTACAAAAAGGCAAAATAAGAAATACAGACACTCAGATAAAACTGATTAGTAAGAAAATTATCAATTACTTCATGGAGGCTATTTGACATCTAGCCTAACAGAGAGAAAAACAAAACAAAACAAAACCAACTTCTGAGAAGTTAACCTCCCTGCTATAGGCCTCTTGCGCTGCTGTGTGATACAACTGTCTCTGCTTCCATCTTCATCATCAAGATAAATGAGTTCCCTGGCACCGTGCATGGGATGGGAAGTGTGGGATTCCCAGGAGCCTCCGTGACCTTAGAAAAATGCCTTCCAAGATGAGGTACTCCCACAGACACTTCGTTCAGTTTCTTTTTATGCTTTCAAGTATATAATACTTATCTTCCAAATTAATACAACCTACCTCCCAGAGATTGCAAATACCAAGGTATGTTGGCCTAGTGAGTGACAAGGCCTGGAAAAAGACAAAACAAGATAGGCTTCTAGACGACCAGAAAGACTGAGGACAATAAATAAAACAATCTCTCTCATTTACCTAGGAACCTAAGTCAATAACTATGTGCAGCAAATCAAGAAATTAATTGCATTTAGTATTTCACTGTAATTTGGTCAAAGAATGCATAGTGGACATAATAAATTTATGGAAGTCATCTTTTAAAAATGACATTTAGCATTAGTTTCAGATCACTGTTATATCTAATTATTGGTATTTTGGGGGGCTTCCCTTGTAGCTCAGTGGTACAAATCCACCTGCAAAGGAGCAGACACAGGTTCAATCCCTGGGTTGGGAAGATCCTCCGAGAAGGACCCTCTCAGAAGAAATGAGAAGGAAGACAAGAAAAGGGCAGCCCAAATCAGTATTCTTGCCTGGGAAATCCCATGGACAGAGAAGTCTGGCAGGCTACAGTCCCTGGGGCTTCGGAGAGTCAGATACAACTTAGTGACTAAACAACTGAACAATTGCTATTTGTACATATAAGGATGTAACATAGGAGTCAGGGAGGTAATTTTGCTGTATCAGTTTCCACTGTCTTCAGATATTCAAAATGAAGTTCAGAGAATACTTCATGAATGATCTTTATCAGAAAGAAATATCTGATGGAAAGGTGATGGTGACTCTGTGATTGGGTGTGGTCTTCTGGAAGAAAAAGTAGGAAAATGTAATTACGAGAATCTATTGGAGGGACGTATTTTAGAGGATCTTAATTTGCTTCTTTAAATTCCTTCTCGTATTGGAGAGGTGCACAAGATGATGAATTTTGGATTCATTCTAGCATATGGACTGCAGGTGTCATTTTGGAGTCTATTGAGAGTTTTTGTTCTAAAAGCCTGTAGGATAAGGTGTAGCACTATAACCAGCTACTCAATAACCACGGCTAGTGAGTCTGGATTTCCTTTGGCTGGGAATTCTGCAAAATGCATCTTATTTTGGAGTTTGTTTAATTCTTTGAAGGAAAGGCCTCTACCTTACACATTTTATAAGCACAAAACTATTTTTAGGCTTGTTTTCAAGAACAGGAATAAATACAGCTGGCAACAGTAAATTGAACATGTAAGGCTTAAATAAGCATTCTTTTAAGAAGGGTATTTAAGAGGGCAGCCACAGCGGGATGTTCCTATTGTTATGCTTACTCTGTCAATCAAAGACTTTCTATAGTCTAGCACCACATCAAGTCCAATTAACATAACTAACGTAACCTGCGCATGTTTGTGTAAACCAAGCACTGTTATTAATAGCAGTATTAAAATAACCTGGCATGGGTTTGGTAGACCTTCATATTTATTTCCAGCTTCTGCCATGGTCATGTTTAATAGTGTGTGAGATACATTTGCAATGAACAGAGTTCTTTAAATGTGTGGGGAAACCTGAAAGACAGCCAGCAATAACTTTTTCCGGACTCTTTCCAGATGCAAAGTAATTCACCCCTTCCTTTTAGGGATAGTGTGCAGGATACTAGCTGAAAAAACAAAATTCAGCTTGATAGGAGAGACTGCGTGTGTGCTCCGTTGCCTTCACTGTGTCTGACTCTCTGTGACCCATGGACTGTAGCCCGCCAGCTCCTCTGTCCATGGGATTCTCCAGGTGACAATACTGTAGTGGGTAGCTATCCCCTCCTCTGTCAGGGGATCTTCCTGACACAGGGATTGAACCTGGGTCTCCTGAATTACAGACAGATTCCTTACCCTCTGAGCTACCAGGAAAGTGGGAGTGGGAGTAATCAGTGAAGCTTTCAAGCCTGCAGATCCTACCAGGTCCTTGGCGTGCTAGTCAGGCATGTCCTAGCCTGCTGCTGCCACCTTAGACGTTCATGAACCCACCAGGCTGCCACTTCTGAGAATCAGTGGTAAATCTGGAAAAGGAAAGGTAAGGTATATCTGAAACTTGTGAAACAGACTGAGTCACCCTGTAATTGAGCATATATCAAGACTGAATGCTCCTGAACAATGCAAGAGTTCTTTAGATGTGTGATAGAATCTGAAAGACTGCCAGTGATAAGTTCTTAGTTACTTTGTCACAAACTACTATGTATAAAATGGATAAACAATAAGAATATATTGTACAGCACAGAAAAATATAGCCATTTTTATGTAATAACTTTAAATGAAGTATAATCTATAAAAATGTTGGATGTTGTACACCTAAACTAAAATTACATTATTTAATATAACATTGCATAGCAACTCTACTTCAATTTAATAAAATGAATTACTCTGTAAACCAACCTGAGTGACCTACACTAATTAGAGGCCTAAAATGAGTCCTCTAAATTTTCACAGCCTTTCATTTAAAATCACTGAAACTTTAAAATCAAAGTATTTGTCTTCTTCAGCTTTTTAAAGAATTGTAATTACAAAGGTTGCAAATAGGAAGATACTGAAGTTTTTCTCTACCAGTCAAAGAAGAAATTAAACATATCACATGAGTGTACAAACATTGTAAAAGATCTAGTTTTCAAATTTATAACTGTACTTTGGAATATCTCAACTTGTGGGGAGAATCTTTTGATGGAGCTGCTGTTTTTAACTGGATAAAATTATATTTTGTATCCAAATGGTTAAAAACCAGAAGACCTATAATTTTGAAATATCTAAACTTAATTGAAACCATCAATATAAACAAAAGGAAAATTTATATAAGGAGCTTTGTTTTGAAAAAATATTTGTTGAGAGATGCTACTGTAAGTTTTAAAAAAGACACACCTGTAAAAAGATTTGAGTTGAAAAATTTGTGCATTTCAATATAAAGAAACTAGAATATATTTCATAAGAATATATTTTTTTAAATCAGAGTTTGCTTTGAACTTACTAGGTAGCTCAGTACTTACAGAGAAAATTTTCAACTAAAAACATTATGGTGTAGAGATTGTCATTCTCAGGAAAGTCAGAGAAGCAGAATCATCGTATGATATCCCTTATGCACAGAATATAAAAAGACATGATACAAATGAACTTACATGACAGAAACAGATTCACAGACTTAGAGAATGAGCTTATGGTTAGGGGTGGGGAAGGATGGGGGAAGGGTTAGTTAGGGAGTTTGGGATGGACAGGTACATATTGCTATATTTAAAATGGATAACCAACAAGGACCTACTGTATAGCACTGGTTACTCTGCTCAATGTCATGTGGCAGAGGAAGAGGAATGTTATGTGGAAGGGAGGGGGTTTGGAGGAGAATGGATACATGTATATATATGGCTGACTCCCTCTGCTATCCACCTGACACTATCAGGACATTGTCAATCAGCTATACTCCAATACAAAATAAAAAGTTAAAAAAATATGATCTATAAATAAGTATTCATTGAAGATGGCAATGCTATAATGTTAATGTAACCATGAAGAAGATTTCAGGCAATTTTATGAATAAATTTAAAAAAAGGAAAATTGTATTTAAGAAAACGTATTTTTTAGAAAAATGCCAGTATTTGGTGGTGGAGAAAATATGCTAAGAAATTGATTAAAGTATGTGAAAATGTACTGAGAGTAAGTACAAATACTAAAAAAAAAATGGCATTTAGGTAATTGACAAAAAGACACTTTGTAAAATTTGGTAGGTAAATACATATTTATGTTTTAATATATATTTTATTGTTATTTTTTGGAAAATAATGTTTAAATAGAACTATTTAGTAGCTCTACCAAATATCATTGAACCAAATTTTTGGTCAATAGATAAGTATACCTAAGAACTGCATAGTTTTGTTTTTATTAGTTCCTTCTCTTCTTAAAAAATGTCCCAGTTGGGTCAATTAATAGGCCCACTAAGCTGTATATGAAAAGTTAAAGTGTTAGTTGCTCAGTTGTACTTGACTCTTGGTGACCCCATGGACAGTAAGTAGCCTGCCAGGTTCCTCTGTCCATGGAATTCTGCAGGCAAGAATACTGGAGTGGGTTACCATTCCCTTCCCCAGGGGATCTTCTGGACTCAGGGATCAAACCTGGGTCTGCTGCACTGCAGGTGGATTCTTTACTGTGTGACCCCCCATATGGCTTGTTTGCAACAGTGGAGACTTCCAACTTTGGGTGAGCGAGACAGTAATTTGGGCAAGAGGATGTTAAAAAACATCATTGCTTCATATAAAAACTGGTAAAATAAATGGGTGTTCTGAAAAAAAAGAATGGCTAGAGCAGTCCCAAGTTACCTTTGCCTTGCAACAGTCTCCCAGACTTGAAGAAACTGTGTTTGTACATTTTTATTAGCTACCACTATGCCCAACACAATACCATGTATGTAGAAAATCTCTATGTAAGTTGAGTGTGGAATAAAAGAACAGACATGCCTTACATGCAGGGAAACTTGCTACAAACCTACAAGGGTGTGGAGGGCATAGTCCTTTCTTTTCAGAAGTTTTTCTATTAGGGAAAGCAAAAAGTCATAAAAATTAAATGTGCAATAAATTTTAAGGGAAAAAAATTTAAATGAGTCTGAAGATTATAGCTTAGTTATTGCTGAAGTTATTTAAAACAGAATTCCATGATGGTTAGTTGTCTGAAAAAAAACAGGCTCAGTAAACCAAAAGTTTGTGTAACTTCTCTATTGGACAGAAATTATTTTAATTAATATATTAAAAAATAGTTTAATGGAAATGATTATACAATGCACATATTTGGTATTTAAAATTTCCTCTAAACATATAATTTTACAACCATGAAACTGGAGTCAACTTTTCCAATGGCAATAATGTATGACCAGTTGAGTGGTAATTAAAACGGTTTAAGCAAAATGCACATCAAAGTTGTATCTTTTTAAAAAGCAATTTTTATCACTAATTCTGGAGAATTTATACTCTGCTTCTGTTCTTGGAAAAAAAACCTCAGAATTTGCAACAAATGAATTAAAATTAAAGATCAACAAAACTCAACTGCCATAGATAGCTTGAGAATAAACACAATGGAAGAGTAAGCATAAGTAGAGTCCATTTTTCTAATTAAGAGTGATAGCTATACTTCGAAATTCCTAAAAACAGATGGGAGACTGGTTCAGCATTTAAGATAGAAGCACATTTAAATTAATGGAGGCTGGGAGGAGAGCTGATGGTTTTAGCATAAATAATAAAAAAGATACTACATTTCCTAATCTATCAGTTGACAGTACTTTCCCAGCAGAAATTTGGAATCTAATCCAGGTTCACGTGAATGCAAACTGGCTCATCTAGTTCAAAAGTAACTGCTTGTGGTCAGGTCCTCCAGGGCAGTTCATCTTATTCTGCATTCTGACCTCGATCGCGGTCTTTTTCTCCCATTGTGGCCTCTGAGAGTAATTAATCTGTCCAGAAGGGAAGCTGCCTGAGATCCAATAGTGGCAGCCTTCAACTAGATCTGATGGAGGCCATGTCCTTTTCATGAGGCAAGTGGAACATCGCCCCATACCCCTACTATTTTTAGTTTTCACAACCTCCTTCCCGGTCCTTACTTGTTTCTTTTAGTCCCAGACCGAGAAAGTTAAACCATCACCGGAATTTAATAGATTGAATGGGGACCCGGATGACTGAAGAAAAGGACCGGCCTGGAGTGCCCTTTGGGGACAGAAAGGTTATGGGAGTGGCATGGGGCAACTCTCCTAGCTCAAGTGACCCTCCTAGCAGCGGCCCCAAAAGCCAGCCTGGAAGACAAAGGAAGGCTCAGGGCCGAGTGGTGACGGGGTGGGTGGGGGCAGCGACTCGCGTGAGCTCGGGGACGTGAGAACGCAGCCCCCGCCCCCTTCTCCGCCCCCATCCTCGAGAAAGGCGGAGCCGCCAGGCAGCCCTCCGAGAGGTCTCCCCGCGGTGCAAAGCAGCTGGTCCCAAGCGGCTGCACACGCCCATGCACGGGCGGCGACGGGACGGTACAGTGGGGGAGGGGCGAGGCAGGGGGCGGAGCGGCGGCCGAAGAAAGGCCGGGCGGCCGGGAGGGGCGGGGCCTGGGCAGAGAGGGCGGGGCCGCGGGGCGGGGCGGAGCCGGCCGGTCCCGGGCTGCCTGAGACAGTCACAGCCCTGACGGCGGCGGCGGCGGCGGCGGCAGCGACGGCGGTTGGCCGGTGGGGGTTGGGAGGAGCACGGCGGAGCTGCTGGGGCAGCTGGAACTGGCAGTTGCCGGGGGCCAAGAGGAGGATCTGGATCCGGGAGCGTTCTCCGGGCCGGGCGGAGGAGGCGGCTGCAGTGGGAGTTCAGGGAACGCTGGCGGCGGTGGCTTCTCAGCAAAGCAAGTGTCTGAGACTGAGACTCCGCAGCGGCGGCGGCGGCGGCGGCGGCGGCGGCAGCCGGGACCGAGGTAACCGAGGGGCGGCGGCGGCAGCAGCGGTGGAAACGAGGCCCCACCCTCAGGTCGGAATCTCGGGGGCTGTGGCTGGGCTCGGACCTCACCCACCCACCGTTTTCAGCCCCGGGCTCCAGATCCGACTTCTCGCGTCGTTCAGCCGTGGGCCGGGCGGGGGCGGGAGCAGCACCCGGGGTTGGAGGTGCGGAGCTGGACACCGACCCGAGGCGACCCCACATCTAGGATTGGCGAGGACGTCGGGCACCCCTTCCCCCTTCAGAGGACACACCCCGATCTCGGGGCGGGGCGGGTGTCTAGGCGTTCCCAGCCTTCTGGAAGGAAGACCTCAGTGTGAGGCTGCTCCTCGGCCCGTGGCCTCTCCGAGGTGGCCCTCCTGTGGCTCCTTGGGGCCACTGAACCCGAAGGAGGTTCCTGTCGCTGGGAATCCCGGAGTTTCTTTTGTCTATCAGCTGAAACTAGAGGCCGGAACTGTAGGCAAACACCCACCAGCCCAAGCCATCTATTCCTTATCCCTTTCCTGCCTGGAAGGAATTCTCCCCGGCAGCCTTTTCTCCGGCCACAGTAGTAGATTTCATGCCTCACCCCCGCTCCGAAACCGTCCTCTTTGGCGCAGAGGAACGAAGGATTCGCGTAGTACCTTGTGTTTGGATTTTTATCATTCATGTAAGCTCACCCCTTTCCCCCTTTTTCTTTTTAACCCGTTCCCATCCAGCCGCAACCCTGATACTCATCCTCTAGATTTTGCAAACTATCAACAAAGGAGTGTGGCCAGTCAAGTCAACGGAGCCCTTTGAGTGGCTGGTCTGTGCAAGTTGATAGAGCTTCCTTAACTGGCGCTATTTGGCCACGCTTGTCGGAAAGACCTTTTTGGCTAGAGTTAAGGATGATACTGCATGTGCCTAAAGTCTTTATTTCTCCTTTCTACAGTGAGGTTGTAAAAATCCAGGGTAACTTGATTCAAATGTAGCTGTTTGGGAAGCCTAACTGTAGAGGAAGAGAAGTACAGAAAGAAAAATGTAATTATGATTTTGGTGTAGTTATCCAACTTTTTGAAAGTGCCAAAGATGAAGTGTATGAGTTTTTGAGATTACTGTAACTGGATAATTGTATTCTTTGACAAATAAGCTTTTTAGCATGTGATATTTTGCACGAAGATATTTTTGTTTTTATTTGGTTGCTAGTGGGAATTATTGATTACCTGGACATCTTAAACGCAGAAACCTGTGAACAGGTTCATTAAGAATCTATCTTGAAAAATGCATTTTATGAATGCTTTGAATTAAGAAGGTGTTAACAGTGGTTTGCCATTTTTGCCACATAAGAGACAGTAATCTGAAACAGTTCGCTCGCTGGCAGTTGTCCAGATGCCTAAAACCTGCAGGGTCTAGTACTTTGACTATCCTTCAGCAAGAAGTATAGCACTAAGAATCTACTGTGTAAATGTAATCCCTTTGATAGCATTTAACTGTAATGGACACGTTTTTCTGCATCTAATTTTCAGATACAGAGTTAACGCTGGAAATCTGGAGAAGCATTTTATACAAATTGAAAGATTGGGCTTTCTCTTCAGTTTTCCAGATGTATTGTCTCATCTGCATACTTGAAATATCCACAATCACATAAACTCCAGATGTAACCATGGAGTTACGCGACCCATCAAGATATAGGAAAAGTGTGGCCAAGGTTCGGAACCAGGCAGTTTTCCACCAGTTCAACAATTAATATAAACATATATTCTCTGCTGATTATCAGGAATAAAGAGCCAAATAAAGTCATGCACATTCTATTGGCAGATGGACTCTGTGGCTGTTCAATTTTACTGTAACTGGTTACTCTGCCATTCAAAGTCAACTTAATATGCAAGTTCCGTCCAAATGGATGTAAAGGTCTGTGTTGATGTACCCAGATGCTAGCAAATGTTGACGATAAGAAACCTATTATGACTAATCCTTGGGAAGAGAAGGTCTGCAAGATGGCTCAAACGAGTTTACTGCAGGGGAAACAGTTTTACTGTAGGGAGTGGGTTTTCCACAAGCTTCAGCATTGCCTCCAGGAGAAGACTAACTGCTGCAACAGTGCTGTCAGCACACCACCTCTTGTGATGAATTCCGGGAATAATGCTAGTGTTGTCTCTGGGAAAGGAGCTGCCTGGGGTGTGTTACTGGTCGGAGGGCCTGGTAGTGGCAAGACAGCCTTATGCACTGAACTCTTGTGGCCAAGTTCACCTACAAGCTTGCAGAGAGGTTTACATCGCCAGGCTTTGGCCTTTCATTTCTGCAAAGCGCAGGACTCTGATACTCTGTGTGTTGGAGGGTTTATTAGAGGTCTGGTTGCTCAGATCTGCCGTAGTGGACTACTCCAAGGATATGAGGACAAACTAAGGGATCCAGCAGTTCAAAGCCTCCTACAACCCGGGGAATGTGAGAGAAACCCAGCGGAAGCATTTAAAAGGTAACAAATAAGTCATGGTCATGGTGTTCTGTTTCTTTGCAAAAATTAAAGTTTTTTTTTTTTTTTTTTGCTGTTTTGTATTGTTTCTTAACTTTGCAAGTACTTTTACTCAGTATTTGGGGATAATCTGTGGTTGTGAAACACTTGTATACTTTGAATGTTGAAGGAAACAAAATTTAAGCTTTGTATTGTAGGGATATTAATTAAAAGTATATCTTTTACTTGTTTAATAACAGAGTGTGAAGCACTAAAGAAACCTAGAGAGGTGTGGTATTCTTGCAGACTTTTTAACATGTGAGTGCCATCCAGTAAAACTCGGGCAAATCTGTTTTCTTCTGCTGTTAGCCATCAAAATCTGTTATATCATTCTGAAATCAATGAGCACATCTGTTAGGCAAATACCTGTATCACAAATTTGAGATGCCAAGCTTGACGGACATTGTTCAATATGGAATAATCAATAATGCAAACCTGAAGATTAAACTCTACTTTTTAAGAGATGTAAATGTGCATAAATGAATCTTTTCCTCTTGACTTACTACTTTTTCTGGAGGTACTGTCACTTGAAGAGTTGACTTTTCATTTCCGATAAGTAATTTCATAAATTGTGGATTTATTGAAATCTTAGAAAATGCTTTGAAAAGCTTAGTCTAAGTTGAACTTAGTCTAACTAAAGTATGTAGTTATGTAGTTTGATTGAAATTAGTTAAATAAGTTATGTAAATTTTTAATATTTTAAAATATTTAAAATCAAGTCTGATAACTGTATATTTTTGATATATTCTGATCATGAGCAAATCTTTCTCTATAGTAGCAGAGATTTTCTTTAAAAAGATCCTTCTACTCAGATCATTTTTCTATATTTTTCCCTCCCGGGTGAATTTTAGTTACTAATTGAAGGTGAATAAGAAGCAGATACAGCTGTGTGTAAAAACCACATCAGTATTGATTTTCTGATTGACAGAAGGATCTAATCATTTTGTATTCCCAGTCTGCACTTGGGGAGGGAAAGTCTAGTATTTCTACTTGTACCATTCTGGTACTCATAGTTTTCTACTGGGTCTTTCAAAAACTTGGGTCACTTTCTTTTTCACTTAAGTAATGAGTCAGTGGGCTTCCAAGTGGCTCAGTGGTAAAGAATCTGCCTGCTAATGCAGGAAACACAGGAGACACAGGTTCGATCCCTGGGCCAGGAAAATACCCTGAAGGAGGAAATGGCAACCTACCCCAGTACTGTTGCCTGGAGAGTCCCATGGACAGAGGAACCTGGCAGGCTGCAGTCCATGCGGTTGCAAAGAGTCAGACATGACTGAGACAGCATGCACAATAATGATTGGGTCATTAAATAAACTAGGTAACCCCTTGGTATTGGAAAAGCAGTTTTTGATAATTCGTAGAGCTACATGTTTCTTTGAGACTGTGAAGCGGTAATATAACCATCGTCAAATGCAGACATACTTAACAGTTAAAAAGATAGTTTTACATAGTCTATGACATTAGATGATCTAGGCCTCTGCTTTTGGACAAATAGATAAGATTTTATTGTGGCTTTTACTGGTGTTTGATTGACTTGTTAAATAAATCCTTTGGAGAATTTTAATAGGCATATATTTCATTTCGGCAGGGATAGATGTAATTCAACAAGTAGACAATGGAACAAAAGGTCATTATTTTCAAAGAGTTAAACAATATTTTGAGGGAGACAGAGATGGATGTAGTTAATCATAACATGATGGGAGGTAAAATACAAACAAAGAAAAGTAATTATTTTTTTCATTTTTGACAAAAACAATCTCCCAAACCAGATTGTGTATTGTTACTTTCTTAACATCTAACACTTGATAATCAATACTGATGACTTCATATATTTATGTGTGAAATAATTTAATAGTAATAGTAATTTGATATAGTTCTTCACAGATCCATAAAATTGGGGAAATTTCAGAGTGATTCAGTAACTGATGCTTTTTATCTACTTTTCTTCAGTTTTGCTTCCTAATTTTTTATCCTTGTTTTTTTGACCTTAATGATACTGGATACAATATGCAGTGCTGCAAACTAACTTCTTACATGGAGTCAAATAGCTTAAGTAGTAACTTGTTAGTTACCAGTTTTTTGAAATCACATTTTTTTCATGATTAAAAAAGACTGAAAATAACTTCATGTTTAGTTAAATGTTGCTACTTTCTTTTTTTTCTGACATAATAGAATATGCTCTGTTGATTCTGAGATTTAGTTGTCAAGAAATTTCTTCTGATATCCATTCATTCATTCTTACAGCAAATGTTTACTGAGAGCTTTTTGTGTTTTAAAGCACATTTCAGCTATAGATATTTATTGAGAACTGTCTGTGTTAGGTAGAATTCAGCTATAGATAAATTAGTGAATAGAACAGACAAAATACATTGTCTTCATGGAGTTTTAAGTTCTTAACGCTAACATTTATCTTATTTCTATAAAAAAATAATACTTTGGGTAAATACTTGCTATTGTGTAGATGCAGCACACACACATTTTAACACTGATGGAACTGGATCATCCATTAAAAGGAATGATGAAGACACATTAATTTCTTATTTTTGTTCTTTTCCATTTTTCTTTCTTCACTGGTAAAAATGCAAAGCTGTTGTTACTACACGTAGAATATATATATTTCTTCTATTTCTGTTGATGGAACTAAGATGACAGCCATTACATTTTTACTTGTTTAGAGAACCAAAAGCTGATATATTTCATTCTGCCTCCCGTTTCAGGCTTATATGGGAAAACTTTGCATTTTGTGTTGAATTGACTTTTCTAGAGTTAGCGGTAGAGATAGTTTCCTAGTAGTCCTATAACTGTAAAACAAATCCCAGTTGTTTTTGACCAAAGGATCAAGTTAAGGAATGAGGGAGGAGTTAGTGGTTTTAGATCCTGTGATTGGTTCAGAAGCACAATGAAAGATAGTTATTTTTTCAACCACCCCCCCATCCCCAAGGCTAGGGTCTTTTCAGATAGAGAGATGGATGTGGAGTGGAAGTACAAAGCTTTGTTCCTAGTAGATATTATTATTTCTGGTTAACAATCTGCAAGGCCAGATGTGAACTTTCTGTGCGATGTCAATTTTCCAAGTTGGGTAAAAAGATTTTGTTCTTTGTAATGTTGACAGTAGTAGTAGTGTTAGTCGCTCAGTCGTGTCCAACTCTTTGCAACCCCATGGACTGTAGCCCACCAGACTCCTCTGTCCATGTGATTCTCCAGGCAAGAATACTGGAGTGGTTTGCCATTGCCTTCTCCAGGGGATCTTCCCGACCCCGAGGGTCAAATCTGGGTCTCCTGTGTCGTAGGCAAATTCTTTACCATCTGAGCTACAGGTAATGTTGATAGGGATTATTAAACATTTTCAGTGGTAACCTCAAATTAAGTATAAATGGAATAAAGTTGTGATGAAGAATTAAGGATGAACAACTCTAAACTTTGAGGGTGTAGCACAAAAATTTTATGAAAAGTGGTGAAAGGTAACAATGGCTTGTTAGAAAAAGATTGGGAGCTAGAAGACTGGACTCTGACATTTGTTCCTTATGTTGAATAGGAATCCTTGAATAGTGGAATTTTCTTTCTAATCTTTCTATCTCTTCCTTAAACATTTTATACTTCTTCCCTCATAGCTTTTCAGATTCTTAACTTCTTTTGTAATCACTTATGCATACATGTTTTGTTATCTCCTCTATTAGGCATATGTTTCTTCATAACATTATTCATGACTGATTAATATTTTATGTTTATGACAGCACTTTGAACAGCATTTTGCATATCGTAAGTGTTGTATGAGTATCGTTTGAGTGAGTGAATACTGCTACTTACCTATCTAGAACCTGATTGAAGGACAGCTGAAGCTCTTGCATAAGAAAGGAAATTGAAATGTTACATCATTTAGGTGAGTGTTAAACACAGACCAGGCTGATATAGTGATTATTAATTTATTAATCTGATGTCTGCTCTCTAGCATGTATGACTGGCATTGGTTCAGATAGTTTTACATGGCCAGATGTCTATCTTCTGTCTCAACTGAATCCAAGTATTTTTGGCAGACTCAACAAAGGGGCAAAGGACAGAATGGGACTGGGGTGTGTTCTTCCTTCTTACCCTCAGTTGTGGGGTATTTTCAGGGCAAAATAGTTCCTTTCCATTATCTGTTTTGTATATCTAAGACTGCTTACTTAAGATAAGTGCTCTTAACTACTAAATCTGATATCTACATATTTACAGAAAGATGTTTAAGCCTAAGAGCTTCTGAATCCACTTTTAATCTATCTTTAGCCTTAGATGATGTGTTAGTAACTTTTTTCATTATTAGTGCTTTCTTCTATCCAGAATCCTCTGTCTGACTATATTCTTTGATGGTGCTTTCTCTAGGGTCTCTCTGGCTGTTTGTCCAACAAAGCTCCTTTAGGTCGTCTCCATTTGTTTGTACACTCCTTCAATGATTTATTGACATGGCTACCAATGCTTGCTTATGTCTAACATGATAGCAATCCAGTCTACATCAACAACCTTTCTCTTCATTCTGATCAGCATATATCTTTTCACTGGAGTGTCCCTAACTGACTTTCCTCTGTTTAACCCGTTATCTCTTTTAGCGTTTCTATTCATTGACACTGATTTATTTCTTAAACAAAAAGTCAGTACCTGCTGTGTGCCAGATGTGTGCTAATATGCAGATAACAGGACTGAAGTGGTGAACCAAACAGGACACTGAGAAGTGGGGAGAAATACATTGCACAAATAATCACAAAAATTAAAAAATGCAGCTTTGCTAAGTGCTAAGAAGGAGGGACACAGGCCAGTAAGAAAACATACAATATAAGGCTTGATTGTTATCTAAGTTATCTAAGCTCCATAATTACTCTTATTTTCTAAACCCTTTCTACTTAAAAGTATGATTTTGAGATCAACAATATTGGCATAACCTGGGAGGTTATTATTAAAGCAGGATCTTAAATTACTGAAATGAATCTGCCTTTAAAAAAGATTTCTAAGTGAATTCTGTGCGCATTGAAGTTTGAGAAGCACTGCTCAGGGTAGACACTAGAGTTTGCTTTTGACTTTTTTCTGTTATCTTTTTCTATTCCATGGTATCTCATCTTTTTTCTTGGAATGGTTCGTGAATTCTTTTATCCTAATCTAGAATTTTTGTTCATCACCTCCTAGGTGCTCTGCTTAACCTTAGCATCTCTGTATTGTGATTCCTTTTGGTAATGGCCAATTAGCTAAAGTAAAACAGTGCTTTCTTTAGGTCATTCCTCTGAGCCTGTGATAATGTAAACAACAAATTTAAATTTGTCTACTTGACTTTTAAAGTTCTTTACAATTTGGTTCTGTTCCATCTAAAGTATGTATTATGTTTCCAGACTTCACCAGAACACATTAAGTGCATTTATTCTTTCAGGAAATATTTTTAAGCTTATGAGACAATGTTAAAGTTGATAAGAGATATGAATAAGAATATTCCCATTTTTCTTATTGTTTAGTAAGAACTTAATATACTTAGTAAGAATATGGACCTTTTGTTTGTTATATGTTGCAGATTTTTTTAGTTTGAACTTTGTTTTTAGCAATTTTGCTTAAATGGTTTCTATACAATGAAATGATTTGATTTTATAAAGTAAAATAAGTAAACACTCTTCTTGTCTTAAAAAAACCTTTGAAGTGCATTCTGATGGGTTGCCTGTCTTTATTCTCTAGTTGTTTTAGTTCTTTGTGTTAGTCTCTCAGTTGTGTCTGATTCTTTGCAACCCCATGGACTGTGGCCCACCAGGCTTCTCTGTCAATGGCATTTCCCAGGTGAGGATGCTAGAATAGGTTGCCATTTCCTTCTCCAGGGGATCTTCCCCACTCAGGGATCAAACCCTGGTCTCCTGCATTGCAGGCAGATTCTTTAGTGTCTGAGCCACCAGGAAAGTCCTGTCTTTGACTATACTATATATAATTGTTTTAAATTTCAAGCCAGCTTCTCTTTCATGTTATCTTAATTTCAGAAATATCCCTATTATCATTTTCTCTTCTACAACACATGTAATATAACTAAATGCTGTGCTCAAATGCTTAGTCATGTCCAACTCTGCGACCCCATGGACTATAGCCCACCATGCTCCTCTGGCACTGGATTCGCCAGGCAAGATACAGGAGTGGGTTGCCATTTCCAGGGATCTCCTGACCCAAGGGTGGAACCCACTTCTCTTACGTCTCCTGCATTGGCAGGCGGATTCTTTACCACAGGTGGCACCCAGGAAGCCCAGTGTAGCTAAATAATCTTTGATAATAATGTAGAATTTGAAAATGTTCATGTAATTACTTAATGAAAATAAGAGTTAATTATATCTTATTTGTAGTTATCTTGCAAAACGATTTGGAGTGTTTCAAGAACTTGTAATCTTTTTACAGTTGTGACTCCAGAAGTGAATACGTAGATATCGCTGTGGATTGAATTATTTTCTTTTGTTCTTCTCTCTATGTATCCTTAGTCTTTTCCACGTGATATTCAGTGCTTCTACTAGAGAAGTGTCCTCTGCCTTTTGATTTTGGCTCAGCCATGTGATATGAGGGATGTTAGTAGACGTGATCCAGACAGAGACTTAGCACGCGCACGAGTGACTGGGCTTCTCCTCTTTGAGGCTCATCACGTTGAGAAGGATATGTTCTGGCCAGCTAGTTGGTCCCAAGAGGATGAGGGGGATGTGGTGCAATGCTGACCCAACTCAAAGCTTGACTCTATAAGTCTGAAATACAACAAATGCACAGACACAGGACAAAGTATAGATGCTTGTTATTTTAAGCTCCTGAGTTTGAGGTGGTTGTGGTATATACCACTCTTGTGGAAAAAACTAACAATCCAAAAATTAAGGAAATGATATTTCAAATAGGAAATCATTAATTTTCATTAAAAATCTGAGAGTCCTCATTGATCCCTCTGTTTCACTCCTCCCCTTCCCTGATTTTGTCAGTTACTTTTGTTCTGTTTCCAAGATAAGTACCTCAATTTTCCTTCATCTCCATTGCTGCTACTCCCATATCCCTTGCAGTGATGCCCTAACTGGTCTTCTTGTTGCTGCTGTTATCCCTTTTATCTTCACAGATTAGTTAAGGGTATCAAGATCTTGTTCTTTCTCTGTTTAAAACCTGCAGATAGCTTCTCATTACCTTCATAATAAATTCTAAGCTTTACATGGTCTGGCCCTTGCATAGCCATCGACTTTGACCTGTGCTGTTCTCAGCCCTGTTCTTTATTCCTCATCGCCATTGTCCTTATTATTGTTCTATAATAGGTCACGCTCTGGCCAACAGATATCTGTACGGCTCCCTGCTCTGATATCACTTAGGTGTACCAGCTTTAATGTTTCTTCCTTGGAGAGCTGCCTTTGTCCATTGAGTCTCCCTAGGCAATCATTTTCTTAAATCGCATCATCCCACTTTGCTTTCTTTTTGTCTTAATTTTCAGTGTCTATCATGATTGGGAATTATTTTGTGCATACTTTGATTTTCTAGCTAGCCTCTGGAATAGGCAAAGTACTTGTCTGTCTTGTGCCTTTATACCTCTAGGGATTAGAATATAGCAGAGACTCATTACTTCTTGCATTAATAATTTTGTCTCATTGATAATTTGCTCTAAACATATTCAGCTTGGAAATACTCTGTTTTCCTGTGGAATAATCTATACATACAGATAAAATAGTTATAGATGAAACGTATTTAAAATCAGCATTTTGATGACTTTATTAGTGTCTTTTACAATTCATGTTGAAATTAATTTTTATCAAATGGAAACTTATTAACAACATCAAATTTATGTGATGTGAGTCATATGTCCCTCTTGCCTCTCTTCTACAAATCCATAGTTTCATCTTGAAACTCTTATCATTCTTTCAGACATTATCATTTCAAATTCATATTCGCTTAGAAAGGAGAAAATTTTGCAGTTTAAATCTCAGTTAATATATTTGTTAAGTTGCTACTTTAGGGAGAGAAGCAACTTGCAAAATGGTGGACTTCACAGGAATTGAAAGGTAAACAATAACGGTACTAAAGGGGAAGAAATTGTAGAAAATAAATTATAGAGGAAATGATAGATTTCTCCCATCCCCAAAGCTTCAGTTATACAGGAAAATTAATAAAATAGAAAGACAAACATGCATGCACCTACTCATTTTGCCACATTTACTCTAAATCTGAGTTTTCTGTTTCTTAAAAAAAAAATACACATTTGAAGCCACCGAGGTATCCCATTCTAATTCAGATCTAGGTGACCCCCTAGGTGTCCCATCTGTGAATTTACTTGTTATACATATGTAGTTTGACTAGTTTATATACATGGGGAGATACATATGTATTTATACATACTTGTTACATGCTTTAGTTCTGTACATTTTTAATTCCATATCGGCAATTCTCAAACTTTTTTATTCTAGGGCCCCTTTATACTCTTAGAAATTATTGAGTACCACAAAGAATTTGTTTATGTGGATTATGTCTGGGTATCAATATTTGTTTATTTGAAATTTAAATTAACATTTAATATATATTAACATATTTAATAGTAATAAATCTTATACATTAATGTAATATTTTAATGAAAGAATACCTGAATTGCCCAAGACAAAAGAAAGAAAAACACATGGCAGCATTGTTTTACGTTGTTTTGCAAATCTTTTTAATATTAGTCTTGATAAAAGACAGCTGTACTATCAAGCTTATGTTTCTGCATGCACACTCTGGAAAAGTCCATTTATCCTTGAGAAAGAACAAGAGTGAAAAAGGCAAATAACATCTTAGTTTTATTATGACCCTGATTGGGGACTTCTAGGGATCCCATAGTACACTTTGAGAAACATTGTTCTGTATAAATAGTATTGTGTTGCTAGTACTACCCTGCAATATTTTCTTTGTAATATTGTTTTTTGTTTGTTTAGCCATGTTGTTACATGTGGATCTACATGGTTCACTTACTGTACAGTATGCATGCATGCATGCCAAATCACTTCAGTCTTGTCTGACTCTTTGTGACCCTATGGACTGTAGCCCAACAGGCTCCTCTGTCCATGAGATTCTCCAGGCAAGAATATTGGAGTGGGTTTCTGTGCCCTCCTCCAGGGGATCTTTCCCACCCAGGGATCGAACCTGTGTCTTCTAAGTCTCCTGAGTTGGCAGGCAGGTTTTTTACCACTAGCACCACCTGGCAAACCTACTATCCAGTATATAATTTCATTTTTTATACTATAATTCATTTATCGTCATGTTGATACTCATTTAAGATGTATTCAACTTTTTAACATTACAAAACAGTTAAGAACATTCTTGGGTATTCTAGTGTGCATATAATAAGAATAAAGAAATGAAGGGTGATTCCAAGTTGAATTAAATACTCAAGTATTAACTGAAATTTTGGGTCTTAAGGTGTGTATATCCATCTTCGATTCAGAGACAGTACCAACTACTCTTTAAAATTTCATCAGTTTATACTCTTCTAAGAGTGTGTAATTTGAGTTTTCGTTAGTCTACTAGATCTCCAACACTTGCCATATTGTCAGAGTTCTTTATGTTTTAGAAGGTGAATGTGAAATGGTATCTTACTGTTTTAAATATCCTTGATCCTGTGCCTTGTCATTCTGCTTGTGCAATTTTTGTTTTGAAATGTACAAAATGAATATAATATCAGTCTTTTTATGATTTCCTTTATAGTTTGGCCTTTTGGGATCTTAAAATTTAAAAACTTTTTTCCTACTTGATTGTTCTAGTAGTACTTGAATGGCTCATCTTTCACTATTGATTTTAATACTACTGCAGTCAGATACACATATACATAAACACACATGCATGTATTTCTGAGTTCTCTATTCAACTTTGGTTTATTCATTCTTTTGTTGTTTTATCAAATATGTATTAGATAGCAGGAATGTACCAGGTGCGTTCTTAACACTGGGTTATATTAGTTAAAATGTGGCAAGTATCATTTGTATTTATTGAGTTTATATTTTGAGGGTTGGTTGTGGTGGGTAGTTGGTAGAAAAGTGAAAAGTTAAGAAGACCGTGTATAATATATAGCATATCACTAGATAATAGGTGGTATGTGGAAAATCAAAACAGAGTAAGGATGATAGGAGTGATGTGCTGAGTAGGTTGGGGCCAAAGAGTTGCTGTTTATCTAGGGAAAGTTAGGGCATTTTGTAGGAAGTATCCAGACTGAGGAAATTCCAAGTGCAGAGTCCTGTGGTGGGAACTGGCTTAGAATTATCCAAGAAAAACAAAGGGAAACTAAGAGACAAGTAGAGATGTAGTTAGGAGCCACAGAATACATGGACTTGGAGGCCATTATAAGGATCTTCACTTTTACTTTGAGGACGTGAGATGACATTAAGTCTTTGAAACAGAGTAGTAAAACATCATATGACGTACGGTTTTAAAGGGTCACACTAGCTGCTGTGTTAAGAATTGGGGTGGTAAACATGCCAGCAAGGAAACCAGCTTGTGGCTAGTGCAGCAGTTAAGGTTGAGGGACAATACTTGGCCTTCGGTGAAGTGGTGGAGGTAGTGAGAAGTGTTTAAATAATTTTTCATCTAAGAAGCAAGGTCAGTAGTTGGGAGTGAACTTTGAAAAGAGGAAAGTGTAAAATAGTCCTCTAGGCAAGTGGGGCATGGATGGTTTAGTGCTTCTCCAAGTGTGGTGTAGACCCCTGCAAGGTCAATTAAAAAAAAAAAATACTAACACATAATACAGTATTTGTTTTTTCATTCTCATTCTCTTTCGAGGGTATGGTGAGGGCCACATGAGAGATTGAGTGCACAAATATTCTGAATGAGATTTTTATTAGGATTGCATTGAATTTTATATTAATTTGTGTTTGCAATGGTGATTGCAGTGGTGAATCCCCTAATCCATGAATATGGTACATCTCAACTTATTTAGATTGTTGGTTTTTTTTTTCAATTTTTCTCAGCAGTGTTTTATAGTTTTCGCTATATAGGTCCAGTACATCTTGGATTGGCTTTATTTTCAAATATTTGATTTTTTTTTTTTTGATACTATTGTAAATTATATTATTTGTAAATACTATTTTATGTGTTTTTTAAAACGTTAGTATGTAGGGATTCAAGTGATCTTTATATATTGACATTGTCACAAAGCAATCTTGTGCAGTCTACTCATTGTTATTCTCTAATCACTTTCACTTTTGAAATATATTTCCGATTGGTACAGAGTTAGAGGTTTAGAAGGTGTGTGTGTTGTATGTGTGTGTGTGTGTGTATGTGTGTGTGCATGCACATGGGCGCATTTCCTTCAGCATTTTAAAAATACCTTTGGCATGTCTTATACATCTTCATTTCTGTTGAAAAGTTTCTTGAAGACATGTTTTTGCTCCTTTTGATAATACCTTCCCTCTCTTTTTTTTTGGTTTCCTTTTAAGATTTCCTGTATTTGTGGTTTTTTCTTTGTTTTTTGGTAGTTTGACTTTGTCTTGTGTAAGTGTGGTTTCTTGGTAGTTTTCCTGTTTTTGGATTTACTGTGTTTCCTAAATCTGTGGATTGATTTTTTCATTAGTTTTAGAAAAGTCTCATCTGTTTACTTCGAGCTGATTCTTTTTCTTTGCAGACCACAATTGTGTGTAAGTTGTATCTTTCAAATGCATTCCTCATGTATTTTCCACACTACTCTGTTCTAGCCTTCTTTTCTCATGTTTGGGTATTTTCTTTTGGCCTTTATTTTGAATTTGTTAATCTCATCTTCCATTGTTATCAGGATGGTGTTGAATATACCCAAATAATTTCTGACATCAAATACATACAGTTTTTTAGTTCTAAAGTGGAATTTTAATTCTTTGTTTTTATAGATTCTGAGTTTTTTTGGTTGAAATTCTTCATCTTTTATCCATTCCCCCCCCCCCACCCCATTCTGTTTTCTTTAACATTTTAATTATGGTTACTTTAGTCTATGCTAGCAATAGTATCTAGATTGGAATCTGTATTTATTGTTTCTTTTTCCTCTAAGTTACCAATCACATATTTCTGCCCTTTTTCTGTCTGATAATTTTTGACTGTATATCAGACAGTGTGTCAAATGCTGTAGAGTTCCAGACAATATCTCTCATCAGAGAAGGTTTTCTTTTTTCTCATTTGGGCAGAGAGAGTGAGGAGCTGCTGTAAGTGGAGCCTGAGCTGGTCTGGGGCTCCTGTGAAGTCTTACTGAGACTGCTAGTTTGTTTCTTACATTTTGGTGTGGACCTTCTCAGCTTTGATTGAGAGCTCTAAAAGGGCTGTTGATAATTCACTTCTTCTCCAAGAAGTATTCATTTTGTTTTTTGACTTCTTGCCCTTTATACTTTCAAATTCTAACAAATGTCTTGAAGAGGGTGGCTTTTGTGTTTAAAGCAAGTTTCCTTCCTTTGGTAGAATTTTGTCTTTAGCATACAGACTGGGGGGGACTTTTAGACACAGTCATCCTAGTTCCCCAACTTTTAAAGTACAACCCAGAATTTTGCAGAGATACCGTGGAGAAAATCAGCCTGTTGTTAGGGACACTTCAGATTTGACTCTGCTCTCTGAAAGAGAAATGTCTGACCTCTAAAAGTTGGGGTGATTTTATTTCTTTGGCAGTGGCCCAAGTCAGATTCTTAATCCATACCTAAAATCACTACATGCCTCAGATCAGCAAATGACCTCTCAGAAGACATCAGCAGGTGGTTTCTTTTTGTTTTGTTCCTTTTGGATGAATTCCTGTCCTCTGGAGTTCTAATTCATTTTGCTCTCTTGCTTCAACAACCTTCTCATGTCTTTAAAAATGTAAATTTTGTAATGGATAACATTATTTTCTAACTGTTGCAATGGGAATTTGGGGCTGCTGCCACCTACTGCATTTTATCTGGCAGTGAAAGTCCCTATGAGGAAAATTTCTCTGGTTCTCTCCTGTTGTACTTGATTTGTGCCTTTGCTTGTTAAGTAACTTCTTTTTAAAATAAATAAAATAATCTTTTATTTGTCTGAACATCACAGATTGGTTTTCTTTAAATTCTTTGGCAGTTTTATAAGTTACTTTCATTTGGACATGAACCCATGTTCTGATTGTTCCATTTGCTGCTCTCTTTCAAAGCGCTAAGGATTTTGTAATTTTTTCACTCTCCTTTTTGAATCACCATTTCTACCTCTGTTCTTGCTCTAATTGCTGATTGCCCCCACCACTCCTTACCATCAGTACAGTCTAGGATGATGGTCAATAATTGAGATATGAAGCTCCTACTCCAAGCCCATACAAGTGATTTTGTAGATTTAGTCACTGACCCATGATCTTTTTAGGTTCAGTTCCTGTCTCCATGGAGGCTGATTTTTTGCCCTCCCTGCTGCTTCTTAAAAGCCGTAGCCCTAGGCGGTAGTCTGTGCTTTTTGTTTCCTTCTTTCATTATTCATAGGGAGAGCCCCTCTTCCAGCCCCTAGTTTCAAACAGTGAGTCTGAGTCCTATTAGTAGAGGCAGCAGAACTTGTCACAGTTTTTACTTCCACCATCTAATCTCCGGGCTGCCATTGCAGACTTGTTTGAAAGGCTGAATAAAGTTTTAGGCTCATTTAGGCTTAACAGCATTTTGATTCTTTTCTGTTTCTGATACTTTGAAATGTTTATTTTATTTTTGACTCTGGTATTTTCCTTTTTTCTTCTTCTTTTAATATTTCATAATTCCCCGCTGTATTTTAACTAGTGGGGAAACAGTTCATGAAGTCCCAACAATATCCTGGTCAATGTCTAGAGAGAAATTTCACCCTATATTTTGGCTGAAGTCCTGCTCTGATTTTAATTATCAATTATACTCATTAGATTTTTTAATAACTATATAATATGTGATCCCTGACTGGTTTGAGGTATCAGTTATACCCTATTCCACATTTTCACATGCTTTAATTTATTGGAGGGTAATTTCATTTCTGAAAGGAGACAGGGAAACAACCTAAGTGTGCATCGCTTTAGATAAATGGATAAAGAAGTTATGACACACACACACACACACATAATTCAGCCATAGGAAACATTTGTGGCAACATGAATGGATCATGAGGGCATTATGCCGAATGAAATAACTCAGACATAGAAAGACAAATATTGTATGTTTTCACTTATATTCAGAATCTAAAAACCAAACTCATTGAAATACAGATGATTAGATTTGTAGTTCCCAGAAGCAGGGGTTAGAAATTGGGGGCATTAGATGAAAGTGGTCAGAAGGTACAAACTTCCAGTTATAAATAGGTCCTGGGAGTGTATATGCAGCATGGTGACTATAGTTAGCAATAATGTATATTTGAAAGATGCTAAGAGAATGGATCTTAAAGTTCTTATCACAAAGGAAAAAAAATTATAACTGTGAGATCATGGGTGTTAATTAATCTTACTGTGGTAACATTTTGCAGTATGTACATACGTGTGTTATAGTCCTTAAACTTACAAAATGTAGTATGTCAAGTATATATCTTAATTAAACTGGAGAAAAAGAAAAGTAAGAATCTGGGTCTGTTTTCCTAAGACAAGATATATTAAGTAAGAATTATTAGTGATTTAGTTTTTCTATTTCTCATGTTTTTAAAGCATTTATTTTAAAGCATAGCCTTTTGAAAGAATTTAATATTTCATTAATAAAATGACAGGCTGGTATGTCAGCATTGTACTTCCAGATGATTTTGGAAAGGTGCTAGGTATATAGGATTAACCTTCTTGGTAAACTTAAAATGTATAATATTTTGATGACAGATTTCACCAGGTAGTACTAAAATTTTATTTATTTAATTTTTTTAGAGATTTGGCTATGTTGGGTCTTCGTTGTCGCATGGGGGCTTTCTCTGTTTGCAGCGAGTGGGGGCTGCTCTTGGTTGCAGTGTTCCAGCTTCTCTTTGTGGTGGCTTCCGTTGTGGAGCAGAGGCTCTAGGGTGTGTGGGCTTCAGTCCTTGTGGCCTGAGGGCTCTAGAGCACGGGCCCAGTCGTGGTGGTGCACAGGCCTAGTTGCCTCGTGGCATGTGGGATCTTCCTGGACCAGGAATCGAACTGGTGTCCCCTGCATTGGCAGGAGGATGCTTAGCCATGGGATCACGAGAGAAGCCTAGTAGTAATTTCTTAGACTTCAGAATTCAAAATGGGGGTGGCTCAGACGGTAAAGCATCTGCCTACAATGCGGGAGACCTGGGTTCAATCCCTAGGTCGGGAAGATGTCCTGGAGAAGGAAAGGGCAACCCACTCCAGTATTCTTTCCTGGAAAATCCCATGGACGGAGGAACCTAGAATTCAAAATGGGTAATCTAGTAATACTGTGTATAATATTTTAGGTTGGAAAAAACTTTCCTTTCTCAATTGAATTATCTTTGCAACACTGCGAAAAATCAGCTTCCTATATTTACACTGGTTTGTTTTTAGACTTAATGTGTCATTATGATATTCTGCAAATACCATACTTTTTTTTTTTTTTTACTTGTAAACTTCGTTTTTTAGAGCATTTTTAGGTTCACTGCTTTCTTCTTAAGTGGAAAGTGCAGAGTTTCTGTTTATCCCCATACCTCCACACACACAGTCTCCTCTGCTATGAACATCCTGCATCAGTGGTGTGTTTGTTATAATTGATGAATCTGCATTGACATATCATTATCATCCAAAGTCCATAGTTGACTTTAGGGTTCACTCTTGGTATTGTATATCCAGTTGGTTTTAAGAAATGTATAATGACGTGTATATACCATTACCGTATAGTTCTGTATGGTAAAACTACACAATATTTCACTGCTCTAAAAATCCTCTGTGCTCTGTCTACTCATCACTGCCTCCCTGTACTTTGGCAACCTGTGAGCCTTCTTTTTCCAGTTTTGCCATTTCCAGAATGTTTGACAGTCAGAAATCATATTGACTTTTTTCACTCTAATAAATTTTAAGATTCAGTTTAGTTCAGTCTCTCAGTCGTGTCCAACTCTTTGAGACCCCATGAATCGAAGCACGCCAGGCCTCCCTGTCCATCACCAACTCTTGGAGTCCACCCAAACCCACGTCCATAGAGTCAGTGTTGCCATCCAACCATCTCATCCTCTTTCGTCCCATTCTCCTCCCGCCATCAATCTTTCCCAGCATCAGGGTCTTTTCCAAAGAGTCAGATCTCTGCATCAGGTGGCCAAAGTATTGGAGTTTCAGCTTCAACATCACTCCTTCCAACGAACACCCAGGACTGATCTCCTTTAGGATGGACTGGTTGGATCTCCTTGCAGCCAAAGGGACTCTCAACAGTCTTCTCCAACACCACAGTTCAAAAGCATCATTTCTTCGGCATTCAGCTTTCTTTATAGTCCAACTCTCACATCCATATTTGACTCCTGGAAAAACCATAGGCTTGACTAGATGGACCTTTGTTGACAAAGTAATGTCTCTGCATTTTAATATGCTCTCTAGGTTGGTCATAGCTTTTCTTCCAGTGAGTAAGAGTCTTTTAATTTCAAGGTTGCAGTCACCATCTGCAGTGATTTTGGAGCCCCCCCCAAAAAAAGTCTCTCACTGTTTCCCCATCCATTTGCCATGAAGTGATGGGACCTGATGCCATCTTTTCTGAATGTTGAGCTTTAAGTCAACTTTTTCATTCTCCTCTTTCACTTTCATGAAGAGGCACTTTAGTTCTTCTTCATTTTCTGCCATAAGAGTGGTGTCATCTGCATATCTGAGGTTATTGATATTTCTCCCGGCAATCTTGATTCCAGCTTGTGCTTCCTCCAGCCCAGCGTTTCTTATGATGTACTCTGCATAGAAGTTAAATAAGCAGGGTGACGATATATGTGCTCCTTTTCCTATTTGGAACCAGTCTGTTGTTCCATGTCCAGTTCTAACTGTTGCTTCCTGACCTGCATATAGGTTTCTCAAGAGGTAGGTCAGGTGGTCTGGTATTCCATCTCTTTCAGAATTTTCCACAGTTTATTGTGATCCACACAGTCAAAGGCTTTGGTATAGTCAATAAAGCAGAAATAGATGTTCTTCTGGAACTCTCTTGCTTTTTCGATGATCAAGCAGATGTGGTCAATTTGATCTCTGGTACCTCTGCCTTTTCTAAAACCAGCTTGAACATCTGGAAGTTCTCGGTTCAAGTATTGCTAAAGCCTGGCTTGGAGAATTTTGAGCATTACTTTACTAGGGTGTGAGATGAATGCAGTTGTGCGGTAGTTTGAGCATTCTTTGGCACTGCCCTTCTTTGGGATTGGAATGAAAACTGACCTTTTCCAGTCCTGTGGCCACTGCCGAGTTTTCCAAATTTGCTGGCATATTGAGTGCAGCACTTTCACAGCATTATCTTTCAGGATTTGAAATAGCTCAACTGGAATTCTATCACCTCCACTCACTTTGTTCGTAGTGATGCTTCCTAAGACCCACTTGACTTCACATTCCAGGATGTCTGGCTCTAGGTGAGTGATCACACCATTGTGATTATCTGGGTCATGAAGATCTTTTTTGTACAGTTCTTCTGTGTATTCTTGCCACCTCTTCTTAATATCTTCTGCTTCTGTTAAGTCCATACCATTTCTGTCCTTTATTGAGATCATCTTTGCATGAAATGCTCCCATGGTATCTCTAATTTTCTTGAAGAGATCTCTAGTCTTTCCCATTCTATTGTTTTCCTCTATTTCTTTGCACTGATCACTGTGGAAGGCTTTCCTATCTCTCCTTGCTATTCTTTGGAACTCTGCATTCAAATGGGTATATCTTTCCTTTTCTCCTTTGCTTTTTGCTTCTCTTCCTTCCACAGCTATTTGTAAGGCCTCCTCAGACAGCCATTTTGCTTTTTTGCATTTCTTTTTCTTGGGGATGGTCTTGATCCCTGTCTCCTGTACAAACTTCCGTCCATAGTTCATCAGGCACTCTGTCTGTCAGATGTAGCCCCTTAAATCTATTTGTCACTTCCAATGTATAATCGTAAGGGATTTGATTTAGGTCATACCTGAATAGTCTAGTGGTTTTCCCTACTTTCTTCAATTTAATTCTGAATTTGGCAATAAGGAGCTCATGATCTGAGCCATAGTTAGCTCCCGATCTTGTTTTTGCTGGCTGCGTAGAGCTTCTCCATCTTTGGCTGCAAAGAATATAATCAGTATGGTTTTGATGTTGGCCATCTGATGATGTCCATGTGTAAAGTCTTCTCTTATATTGTTGGAACAGGGTGTTTGCTATGACCAATGTGTTCTCTTGGCAAAACTGTGTTAGCCTTTGCCCTGCTTCATTCTGTGCTCCAAGGTCAAATTTGCCTGTTACTCTAGGTGTTTCTTAACTTCCTACTTTTGCATTCCAGTCCCCTCTAATGAAAAGGACATCTATTTGGGATGTTAGTTCTAAAAGGTTTTGTAGGTCTTCATAGAACCATTGAACTTGAGCTTCTTCAGTGTTACTGGCTGGGGCATAGACTTGGATTACTGTGATACTGAATGGTTTGCCTTGGAAATGAACAGAGATCATTCTGTCATTTTTGAAACTATCTTCAAGTACTGCATTTCCGACACTTTTGTTGTCTGTGATGGCTACTGCGTTTCTTCTAAGGGATTCTTGCCCACAGTAGTAGATAGGATGGTCATCTGAGTTAAATACACCCATTCCAGTCCATTTTAGTTTGCTGATTTCTAAAATGTTGACGTTTACTCTTGCCATCTTGACAACTTCCAGTTTGCTTTGACTCATGGACCTAACATTCCAGGTTCCTGTGCAATATTGCTCTTTACAGCATCGGACCTTGCTTCTATCACCAGTCACATCCACAACTGGGTGGTGTTGTTGCTTTGGCTCTGTCTCCGTTCTTTGGAGTTATTTCTCCACTGATCTCCAGGAGCATATTGGGCGCCTACTGACCTGGGGAGTTCATCTTTCAGCGTCCTGTCTTTTTGCCTCATCATGTCCTGATAGCTCGTTTCCTTTTCGGAGCTGATGATACTCCATGGTCTGGATGTTTATTAACAGATACTTGTTAACTGATTATTAACATTCACAGAAGGACATCTTGGTTGCTTCCAAATTTTGGCAATTAGGAATAAAGCTGTAATATACATCTGTGTGCAGGGGTTTACATGGACATAAATTTTCAGTTCATTTGGCTAAATACCAGGGGACACAATTGCTGGTTTGTATGAGAGTATGTTTAGTTTTCTATGAAACTGCCACTCTATCTTCCAGACTTTCTGTACCATTTTGCATTCCCACCAGCAATGAATGAGAGTTCCTGTTGCTCCACATCCTTGCCAGTATTTGCTGTTGTCAGTGTTTGGATTTTGGCCATACTAAAATATATGTAGCAGTGCTTTTTGTTTTAATTTGCAGTTCCTTAATGACATATGATGTTGGACTTCTTTTCATATGCTTACTTGCCACCTGTATAGCTTTTTTGGTGAGCTGTCAGTTCAGGTGTTTTGCCTACTTTTAATTCAGGTTGTTTTCCAGTGTCTAGGACCATCTGCCCAGGTAAGAGATGTGTCTTCTATGCCTGCCTACAGAGTCTGTGTCACCTTCGATTTGGGGCTAGTTGGTTGCCCTCTGACCTGAACTCTCATGGGTTTAAGAAAAGTCTTGAACTTGCAGCTTCTCGGGCTTACTTGGTTGTAAGGGTGGAAGAAAGACCTTTATTATGGTAAGACTGGAAGGTGTAACTAGTTGTCTCCACCTGAGAGAGCAAGCCAGAGAAGGAGATGAAACCCCATGTTCAACAGTGAAAACCTTAAGAAACTATTGTACATGTGGTATCTATTAGTATATTCCTTAATACTTGTAACAGCTTTTAAAAGTTAATTAGCCTCCTGAGAAAGGGGCAGTAGGTAAATTCACTGTATTAAAAACAAAAAAAGAGTGAATTTCATTTCAGAATTGCCCTGATAGTCTTTCAGCTGCCTTTTGACCTGGAAATGAGAAGGCCAGCTACAGAAGCGTGGTGCTGCCAGTGCTTACACTCAAGATAGAATTGCAAATGGAAAAACTGCTCAAGGACTCTAAATTAAACTCAACAATATTAAGAATATAATATTTATTTTCTAAATTTTAATAATGTAGCTAAGAAATATGGGACATTTAATAACATACATATACAAAGTAAAAACCTTATAGCCTGCTGGTGCTTTTAAAGATGGTGGTATTCTTTGTCTGAATGTGATAACCTAAGTACTATTACATTATCTCATTTTGAAGATTATAAGTATACACATATATATTCACAAACAGAGGAAGATCTGTTTTAGACTATCTAAAGTACTCTGGGCTTTGTGTGTGCATACTTTGATGGGATTGTCATTTTAGAAGATGATAAAACGCAACCTGGTAGAAAAAGTGGATCTGTGTGTAACTTTGTGGTGTAGGTATCCCCATATGGTGCTTTGTTGAAATAAATGAAAGGAAACTGAAGACGGGAATTCTGAGTCTAGTAAAATTTTTATCTAGTGTTTTGAAGTAGCAGTTTTCCTATTAATTGTCATTGACTCAAGAAGCAAACTTTATTGAGTGTTGGTGATGTGCTAATAATGGTTTTGAGTGCTGGGCCTCTGGCAGCACAGGAGAGGCGTTGTCCGGTTGGGGGGGCAGCATGGAAGTGGAGGAGCTTCGCTCCAGCCTTACAGTGAAACCAGTACACAAGGAATGCAGCAAGTTCCTTTGAGAATATGATCAGCAATGCATGGAAAACAGGATCAGGTGTTAGGGCGACGGCAGTACATGATGAAGACTATTTAAGATATGGTGATCAGGGAAATGGAGAAGGAAATGGCAACCCACTCCAGTGTTCTTGCCTGGAGAGTCCCAGGGACGGGGGAGCCTGGTGGGCTGCCGTCTATGGGGTCGCACAGAGTCGGACACTGCTGCAGCGACTTAGCAGCAGCAGCAGATCAGGGAAAGCCTCTTCAGGAATAAACTTTGTGTTGAAACCTGAAGGAAGAGCAGTTCTGCCTGGGGGGTAGCTTTCTGGGCAGGGGGAGTACCAAGTACATAGACCCTGACTGGAGAAAAGCTTGGTGTTAGAACTGAAAGGACAGCAGTGTGGCTGGAACAAAAGGGAGATCTCAGGAATGAGCCCTAGGATTTTAAGAAACTAGGGGGGATGGGATACCACTAATTGACGTGGAGAGATGAGTGGGGAGGAAATTCGTTAGGGAGTAAATTGAAAGAGAATACTTTTTAAAACATATTAAATCTGAGATGCCTGTAGGACATCCACAAGGAGATGGCAGCTTTGAGTTTAGGGGTGAGGGCAAGGCTAGGAAAAATTGCTCAACATTTTTAAGGCCCTAGATTGACTTATGGTTTTAACATGACTGAGTGAGTCCTGGGAAACAGTCAAATAGCAAGAAAGTAAAACTATAAGAGACCTGTAAACCCCAACCTCAAGATAAATGTAGAAGTTAATGTCAAGTGGAGGTGCAGACAAAACTGGTATGCATTTTTATATGCATACCATGAACATTATCACGAACACAAAGGCTCTCATTTGGAATTGTGGAGACAGGAGACTTAGACTGGAAGTTTCCCTGGACCCAGTTAAGCAGAAGGGAAGAATAAAGGGGGCAGGGAAGAATGAGTCACACACATGAGCTATATGTGAGAATCAGACATTTGAGGATTGCGGGGAGGCGGTTGTGATGAGAAAGGCTGCCTTATGTACACCCCCACAGCTTCTCATCTGAATTGGCTGGAGAGAGTTAAGAAAGCATAAAAAAGTTGTTCATGCCCATAACTCTTGATTCATAAGGAGATTCCTTAGAAACCTAAACACTGGACACACTAGCCTGCAAAGGAAAGAAGTTCTCTTATTGTTAAGAGCTGTCACAAGATGTATAAAATATATCTCAAAAACAGTAGGGAGATGGGGTCTGCAAAAGAAAGCTAGCGTGGCTGGAGCAACCTTGTGAAAGGTTTACTCTGCCACCGTGGGAACTCTGGAGGGAGTGGATGGAGACGTACGCTGTTATGGTTCCCGGGTGAAAGACGTGACAGTAGTTTCTGGAATACAGTGATAATACAGACCAAGGTGGGATTGAGATAATTTTATAAAGAAATATTGACAAGACTTAGTGATAAATTGCATCTTGGTTGCTACTGGGATTGAAAGATTAAGAAGAGAGTTATAGAAAGGATCATCTGTAAACTTCTGGTGTTCATAATTAGATGGAGTTTGCCCTCTTCACCATTGTATCTTTTAGTACTTCATTGAGCAAATGGAATGCTATACATATTTCTTGAAAATGAATGAGTATTATTTTAGTTATGAAAAAGTTCCGTTCAACTTCAGTATAAACAATCTGAGTAGGAGATGTATTCTGCTGTGGGATTAAACCTAATAATTTATTCTTTACATTGAAATTTGAGCATACATCAGTGGGACCTAGACTGCAGTTTATCTTTGAAAAGTCTTTTAAAATAAAATTTGTGTGTGACAAACTAGATCAAGTGCAATTTATTTGTGAGAGACACTATGATAAAATCTTCTATAAAGATTTTTTTGTATTATGGCAGTGATCCCCAGTTTTTTTTTTTTCTTCACATTTTAGCTTTGTTATAAACTTTTCAAGCTTTTATTATTGGTAAAAAATCAGAAAAGGAATATTGAAGTATTGTGTTCTCAGGTTCCTACTGTCTTTCTGAAGTGTGTGTGTGCTAGTTGCTCAGTCGTGTCCGACTCTGCAACGCCGTAGACTGTAGCCCACCAGGCCCCTCCATCCATGGGATTCTCCAGGCAAGAGTACTGGAGTGGGTTGCCATTTCTTTCTCCAAAAGGAACTATAGAAAGAAAGAAAGTGAAGTCACTCAGTTGTGTCCGACTCTTTGCGACCCCATGGACTATAGCCTACCAGGCTCCTCCATCCATGGAATTTTCCAGGCAAGAGTACACTGAATCACTAATTCACTCACACCCTCATACACTTTATTGTGGAAATTGTTGTTTTTGAAAAAGTGAACTATTTAGGATCAGTATTCTTATTAAGGTATGGAATTGAAACTTGTACAGTATTTTTATTCTAAAACTTCATCTTTCTTCAAACAATATTTATAACCCGTAGTTCTAGTGTTCGGATAATAAATCAATATAGCCAATAACACTGAAAGTGCTTCTATGGATGTGGTTTACAGGTGTGTCCTGCTCCCTCTTTTGGGAATGAAGCCACCCCAGCAAAGCCTCTATCTTCTCGTGGATTCTGTGGACGAAGGGTGTAACGTTACTGAGGGTGAACAGATGTCCACCAGCTTATCTGGGACTGTGGCAGAGCTTTTGGCTGGTCACCACGAGTTCTTTCCACCGTGGCTATTGCTTCTCTGTTCTGCCCGAAAACAGAGCAAAGCTGTTACTAAAATGTTTACTGGTAAGTGTAATTCCTACCATCTGCAAATGTTTTTCATTGATGAACTTAAGACTTGTACTTCTTTCTTAGAGGAGAGTATTCAGTTGAAAATTTGGTCCTTGCTTTTGCTGTTCTCTCAGCTGTTCTGTTCTGTTAGCGATTTTCAACTTTTTAAAGTGGTATTAAAAGCAGTCCATAAAATATTTTAAGTTAATTTAAATAGTAGCTTTCTTTTTTCAAGATTCTTTATCTAATAACTTCCTTAGCAAAGGTGAGGGCTACATATTTTATGCTGATGTTTCCTGATCGGCTTATATTTCTTCTAATTAGACTGAGCATCCTGAGAGTATGGAAGATGCCTCCTTAAAAATCAATGGCAGTTTGTCTAAGGTGTTTTTCCTGTTTTTATAGGAGAGACAGAGTCAAAAGCCTTTTAGGGTACCTCTTGAAGTCGATCCTTTATTTTTTTAAACCCTTTTCCGATGTGTGAGAAAGCAATATATGTAATGTTTAAAAGTACGTGATGTAATGATTAAAAGTACGTGATAAGGTTTTTTTTCTTTTCTTGTTTCCTGACTTGACTTTTTTTCTTTTTTTTTTTTAACTACCACAGTAAAGTGCTTACTCATATTAAGTTATGTAAAGCACTTTTTTTTTGTGCTGTGGGAATGAAAAGGAGCATAAAACAAGGACCACTCACAGGATTTATAGTGTAATTGGGGAGATAATAATTAAGTTATTGGCTAATTAGCTATATCACTTTAAAATAGTTCTGTACATCTTACATAAGGATGAAATCTTACTAATTTGCTAAAATAGCTTCCTTTAACCAGATTTATTCCCTCTCTTTTTGATTTGGTTTCCATTATGCTATTCTGTTCTGTTGTTATTAGAAATTGAGTTGATAAAAGTCAGGGAATGTATAGGATGAACTTGGATATCTCTTAGTATGTCAGGTACAGGTAAAATTGAAGCCCCTTTGGTCTATGTCATCCCATCTCTTTCCCTTCTTCATTTGAGACCACCAGTGTTGTTAGTTTATTTTTGTCCTTTTATCTCATATTTTTCATTCTGCCTAGTTTTGTATTTTACATAAATGAAACACTGCATGCACCATCCTAGCTCTTCCCATTCACTGGCTGTGTGACCTTATGCAGCTTCCAATACAGTCTGTGCCTCGGTGCCCTCATCTTTGCATTGATGGTTATTACATGTTTCTATTACTTTTCCCATAGGGTATTTTTGTGTGTGAGTCTAAATGTCAAGTTACACGTAAAGCACTTAGAACAATGCCTAGTACATAATAAGTGCTTTATAAATGTATCACTACTATTGTTATCATTTCACCATATAAAAAAAAATCAAAAAACAAAAACAATATATCAAAAACAATGTTTTTGAGCCTTGTTTCTATGACTACTTTTAAACCCAGTTCATTGCTTTTAACTGCTGTATATTATTCCTTCCCATGAATAAATCTCTAGTTTTTCCATTATCCTATTTATGGACATTATTTCAGGTTTTCATTATTACAAAAAATGCTTCATGAATGTGCTTAAACACACCTTCTTGCACACGTGCTATAAGTTTATATTATAAAAATATGTGTAGAATTACTAGGGAATAGAGAGTGTACATTTTGAGCTTTAATTTTGACAAACTGCTACCTAGTGTGCTTGAAATAATTTATATTCCTGCCAGGAAAACATGAAATTTCCCTTTTCTCTATATTTTTGTCAGTTAACATTTGTTATTTTCAGATCTGTTTTTTCTGCTGTAGGGGCTTGTGCTTGATGTTCCCTCCGACTGGAATGATCTTCTCCTGATTCCCAAATCCAACTTTTATTTATCTGCAGCTTTTAGTGATTCTTACGTAGACCTTAATGCAGACTCTGTAAAAAGTTTTGTTCCAAGTGTTGACTCACTCTAGCTGTGTGTCTTTAGTGATGTTAGAATAGTCTTTCAGAATACAAATCTGCTCACATTATTGTCTTGGTTCTCACTGACTTCTGATCACAAAATCCAAGTCTCATTTCTTCACATAGTACCTGGAATATAGTAGGTTTTATATATATATATATATGTGTGTGTGTGTGTATTCATATTTGTTTTATTCAATTGAGTGAGAGTATTTTACTCAGGATTAATTGACAATCACTGATCTTTGCTGCATTTCTAGATTTATTCCTCTTAAGAAAGAGTTCATTCACTCAGCAGTTTTTCTTCTGGAAGATGAACTACACAATTGTCTAGTAAATCCATATCTATAAAACAAGATATCATCTCCCTTCCAAAAATGAGATTATGATTCCTTTTAAAGAACTTAAAATGAGTTTTGAATAGCTATTAACTAGTATGTTTTTAGGTTGGTTTGAATTTTATTAAGCTGCTTTATTTTTACAGTGCTGAAGTTTCGTTAACATGGTTTAACCAAGTTGTATCTTCAGATTGGAACTGTTTTTGGCAATCTAAGATTTAATTATTTAAATTTGGTAACATGTAAAATAATGTAATTTAAAGGTGGTGACAAGTGCTATTCTAGTTGTATGCAAATATTCAATTCCATAATTAAGACTAGTGTACATTCGGCTATGTGGATAGAAATCTGTAAATTTTTCATATGGAAAAGATCAGCATATAAAAACAAATCTTATTTATGTCTTCTGCAACTTCCTTTCCTAATCATTTGAGAGGGATCAAAAAAACTTCCAAAAGTGCTTGGATATAGCTAAAGACGTCTAATGCTGTAATGATGAGTTTAGTTGAAGTTGAGAGGAGCACTGAACCACTAAACAAATAAATAGTTCCCTTTGTGGATAGTAAAATGAAATCATTTATCTGCCATCAGCATGTTTTCCCAGAAGGAAAAGAAAAACCAAACCTGATTATTATAATTTATTTCTAGGTTTTCATTGACTTGTTTATTAGTATTAATTGACTTACTATTAATTTATTTGATTATTAATTTATCACATGTTGAACACATTCTCTTTGAAATATGGCAACTTTGATAATCATTTTCAATTGACACCTACTTTTTTGTCCTTAGGTTTTCGAAAAATAAGTTTAGATGACCTTCGGAAGGCATATATCGTTAAGGATGTTCAGCAGTACATTCTTCATCGTTTAGATCAAGAAGAAGCTTTGCGACAACACCTCACGAAAGAAACTGCAGAGATGTTAAATCAACTGCACATTAAAAGCAGCGGATGCTTTCTTTATCTAGAACGAGTTCTCGATGGAGTTGTAGAAAATTTTATTATGTTGAGAGAAATTCGTGACATCCCAGGAACTCTAAATGGTCTCTATCTCTGGCTGTGTCAAAGACTTTTTGTAAGAAAACAGTTTGCAAAGGTTCAACCTATCTTGAATGTGATTCTGGCAGCCTGCCGGCCTCTGACCATAACAGAATTATATCATGCAGTATGGACAAAAAATATGTCATTAACCTTGGAAGACTTTCAACGCAAGTTAGATGTCCTCTCCAAACTTCTTGTTGATGGACTCGGAAATACTAAAATACTGTTTCACTATAGTTTTGCAGAGTGGCTCCTGGATGTGAAACACTGCACTCAAAAGTATTTATGCAATGCAGCAGAAGGACACCGAATGTTGGCTATGAGTTATACCTGTCAAGCCAAGAATTTAACACCATTGGAAGCACAAGAATTTGCGCTGCACTTAATTAATTCGAACTTACAGTTAGAGACAGCTGAGTTAGCTCTGTGGATGATATGGAATGGCACACCTGTCAGAGACTCCCTGTCTACTTTAATACCCAAGGAACAAGAAGTGCTGCAGCTGTTGGTGAAAGCTGGCGCTCACGTCAACAGCGAAGATGATCGCACATCATGCATCGTTCGGCAGGCCTTAGAAAGAGAGGATTCCATTCGGACATTATTAGACAATGGAGCTTCAGTAAATCAGTGTGATTCTAATGGGAGAACATTACTGGCTAATGCGGCTTACAGTGGCAACCTCGACGTGGTGAATTTACTGGTCTCTAGGGGAGCAGACTTAGAAATAGAAGATGCTCACGGACACACACCACTCACCCTGGCTGCTCGACAAGGACATACCAAGGTGGTTAATTGTCTGATTGGTTGTGGAGCAAATATTAACCACACTGATCAGGATGGCTGGACAGCATTGAGGTCCGCGGCTTGGGGTGGTCACACTGAGGTTGTGTCTGCACTGCTTTATGCTGGCGTAAAAGTGGACTGTGCAGATGCCGACAGCCGAACAGCTCTGAGAGCAGCAGCCTGGGGAGGACACGAGGATATTGTGCTGAACTTGCTCCAGCATGGTGCTGAAGTCAACAAAGCCGACAACGAGGGCCGAACTGCTTTGATAGCGGCTGCCTACATGGGACATAGAGAGATCGTGGAACACCTGCTGGACCATGGAGCGGAAGTGAATCACGAGGATGTCGACGGCCGGACTGCCCTCTCTGTGGCTGCACTGTGTGTTCCTGCAAGTAAAGGACACGCGTCGGTCGTTAGCCTTCTGATTGATCGAGGTGCTGAAGTGGATCACTGCGATAAAGATGGCATGACGCCCCTGCTGGTGGCTGCCTATGAAGGCCATGTCGATGTGGTTGACTTGCTTCTAGAGGGGGGAGCTGATGTCGACCACACGGATAACAATGGGCGTACACCCCTCCTAGCTGCCGCTTCTATGGGTCATGCCTCAGTTGTAAACACGCTTTTGTTTTGGGGTGCTGCCGTGGACAGCATTGACAGTGAAGGGAGAACAGTGCTTAGCATAGCTTCAGCCCAAGGAAACGTTGAAGTAGTCCGTACTCTGCTGGACCGGGGCTTAGATGAAAATCACAGAGATGATGCCGGGTGGACACCCTTGCACATGGCAGCTTTTGAAGGCCACAGATTAATATGTGAAGCACTTATTGAACAAGGTGCTAGAACAAATGAGATCGACAATGATGGGCGGATACCTTTCATATTAGCTTCACAAGAGGGTCATTATGACTGTGTTCAGATACTACTGGAGAATAAATCCAACATTGACCAGAGAGGTTACGACGGAAGAAATGCTCTGCGGGTTGCTGCGTTAGAGGGACACCGGGACATTGTTGAATTGCTTTTCAGCCACGGAGCTGACGTTAACTACAAAGATGCTGATGGTAGGCCGACACTTTACATTTTGGCCTTAGAAAATCAGCTTACAATGGCTGAGTATTTTTTGGAAAATGGTGCAAACGTGGAAGCAAGTGATGCTGAAGGCAGGACAGCACTTCATGTCTCGTGCTGGCAAGGCCACCTGGAGATGGTGCAGGTTCTGATCACCTACCACGCCGATGTCAATGCTGCTGACAATGAGAAGCGCTCCGCACTGCAGTCTGCAGCCTGGCAGGGCCACGTAAAAGTGGTGCAGCTTCTCATCGAGCACAGCGCCGTGGTGGACCACACGTGTAATCAGGGCGCCACCGCGCTCTGCATTGCGGCCCAGGAAGGACACATTGACGTCGTGCAGGTTTTATTAGAGCACGGGGCCGATCCAAACCATGCTGATCAGTTTGGACGTACTGCTATGCGAGTTGCAGCCAAAAATGGACACTCTCAGATAATTAAATTATTAGAAAAATATGGTGCATCCAGTTTGAATGGCTGTTCTCCATCTCCTGTTCACACGATGGAGCAAAAACCTCTCCAGTCAGTGTCTTCGAAGATGCAGTCCCTAACAATTAAATCAAACAGCTCGGGCAGCACTGGTGGCGGGGAAGCGCAGCCTTCGTTGCGCAGTTTACCAAACGGGCCAGCTCACGCATTCAGTTCTCCTTCAGAATCGCCTGATTCGACAGTTGATCGGCAAAAGTCATCATTGTCAAATAATTCCTTGAAAAGCTCAAAAAATTCATCTTTGAGAACTACTTCATCTACAGCAACAGCTCAAACAGTGCCAATTGACAGCTTCCACAGCTTGTCATTTACAGAACAGATTCAGCAGCACTCGTTGCCACGCAGTAGAAGTCGCCAGTCGATTGTCTCCCCGTCTTCCACAACACAGTCCTTGGGCCAGAGCCATCATTCACCGAGTAGTGAGTTTGAGTGGAGTCAAGTCAAGCCCAGCTTGAAGTCAACGAAGACAAATAAAGGGGGGAAATCAGAAAATTCCAACAAATCTGGGTCAGCTGGGAAAAAAGCTAAACAAAATAATTCTTCACAGCCGAAGGTCTTAGAATATGAAATGACTCAGTTTGATAAAAGAGGACCCACAGCCAAATCTGGGACCAGTGCACCATCTAAGCAGATGCCAGCAGATTCACAGTGTAAAATCATGATTCCTTCAGCTCAGCCAGAAATAGGTCGATCTCAACAGCAGTTCCTTATTCACCAACAAAGTGGGGAACAGAAGAAGAGAAACGGAATAATGACAAATCCAAATTATCATCTGCAGAGCAACCAGGTTTTTCTCGGTAGGGTTTCAGTTCCACGGACAATACAAGACAGAGGGCATCAGGAAGTGTTAGAAGGATACCCTTCCTCGGAGACGGAATTAAGCCTTAAACAAGCTCTGAAGCTTCAGATTGAGGGTTCTGACCCTAGCTTCAACTATAAAAAGGAAACACCATTATAAAAGGTAACATTTCATCAACATAAAGAATAAACATCCAAAGAATGGTTCCCTCCATATGTTGTTCCCTTAGAATGCTCTTTTCCCTAATCCACATGGCCTGTTCCTTCACCTCATCACTATCCCTGTCCTCTTCTCAGCAAGACCCTCCCCTCGTTACCCTTTGGAATTTGAATTATCCCACCTCCACCACTTCCTTTCCCCCTTTTCTGCTTCACATTAGCCATGGTACTTATTTCTTAACATGGTTTATATACTTTATTATGTTTATTATTTGTCCCTTCTCATCTGAAATGTCAGCCTTGTGAGGGTAGGGATTTTTAATCTCTCTTGTTTACCACTGTATTCCGTGTACTTGGAATACTGCTTGGACCCATGTAGTTTCTCGGGTAAAAATGTTTGTTATGAGTGAATGAATGAATATGCTCTTTATGGACCTCAGATTAAAGATTCCTTGCTATACAATCATTCTCCCCGCCTTAAAAGTTCTTTTATGATAACAGAGGTGGGGCTATTTCCCTTTTGGGTTTGAATAAAGTAGTGTATGTAATGCTTAGTAGGTAGGTAGTGAATGTTAATTTCCTTCCATTTTTCACCCTGGAAGAAATAAAAAATCATAAAAGGTAATTTTTATTATGACAAATCTCTTAAGAATCTTTCAAGTGAAATGTACACATATCAAAAGTAGATAAATGGATATATTTAGGGTATTCAGGGCCCAATATTTAAGTTATATTTATTAAATAAAAACTTTTTCTCCTTTCAACTACACTGGATACTATTCTAATTATAGAGAGGAGGTTAATGGGAAAATTGATTTATAATTTTATATTATGGATACTTTTTCAGAAATACATTTCTCATATTTGAGATAAATTCAAGATTTCATTAGGCATTTTTGCTAAATTATACACAAGTATGTTTGTACATGTGTTTAATTATACACAAGTATTTCCTATACATTCTAATAATAAACACCCTTCAAATTGAATATATGGAGGACTGGTGAAATCTCATTCAAACATAAGTTGTAGACAAGTAGTTCATTCATTCTCCAATGTGATTTATTTTAAAAATATTTAGTTCTGATGATACAACCCTCTAACTCTCATGATATCTTTTATAAATATTAAGTGTGAGTATATATTTTATAATAAAACATATGAATTAAGGTGAGCACTTGTGAAATATTTAAGTAATGTATACTTAGTGAATCTCTAATAGGTCTCCTTTTGTGCTTTACATAGTAAATATATATATATGTGTGTGTGTATATATATATATATTCTTATGTGAAAGTGAAAGTCGCTCAGTTATGCCCGACTCTTTGCGACCCCATGGACTATGCACTCCTTGGAATTCTCCAGGCCAGAATACTGGAGTGGGTAGCCTTTCCCTTCTCCAGGGGATCTTCCCAACCTAGGGATGGAACCCTTTCTTATGTAGAGTTTTAAAACTATATGTAGTTATATTTAAAAAGTATAACATAGAAATTAATTTTTTTTTAACTTTTGTATTAGTTTCCTATTCTGTGAAACAGAAGACATTGTGATTGGAGTGATTCTTCAGCTACTGGATGAAAACATAAAATGCCTGTTGATTTGCTGAAAAAAAAAAGAAGAATGTGATACCTGCAGTACAGTTACCTTAAATACTGTCATGTGCCTAAATAGTAAGGCTGCCTTCTCAATGTAACCCTCTGTGCTTAAAAAATTTTCATTTTGTGTGCTTTGTATTCACTACCCAAGAGTAAGCACTTTTTTTTTTAATGCAGATATATACTGCAGTTCCCTGATAAAAGATGAAAAATATTTTGAGTATTTTAAGTTAATATTTGATAAGTGTGCATGTGCCATGATCAAATATATATGAAAAGGCAGTGTTCCTTGTATTTATTTTTTTCTTTCTGTGCAAACGAAACTTAAGCATAGTGTTTCAGTCACATTTACCTTGTTGTAGTGTATAGTTTGTTTTCCTGTATCCTTAAAAATGTCACTCAATAAAATAAATCATGCAACTCTTTTATGTTCACTACACCTTCAGCATTGGTTAAAAATGTGTTTCTATTTAATGCTACATCAAGGTGAAAAAATAGTTTCATGAAAGATTTTCTAAAAGTCTAGTAGTTTAGGGAGCTGCTCTAAGTAGTTTAAATTTGGACTTCTCAGTGTAATCCTCCTAATCTTCAGCTAAAGGTGTGAAAAAAAAAGAAAGAAAACCCACACACAGACTATAGGCAGAACAAAGTTCTGTTTCATTCACTGGGATGCAGTTTCACCTTCCTCTCACTTGTTATTCCACATCCAAGAAGACAGATGATCATTCCTGAGGCATGAAAATTCTCAGGGACAGAGCCAGGCCTCAGTGGCATGTGTATAGAGGGAGATGCACCTGTCTATCTGAGGGTAGATTTTTGATCCCTGAACAATTCACTGACTACCCTTCTATCTTCCATCCAGTTATGTAAAACATCTACCACTGTAAATTGTGATGCCGGCTTCTCTCTGTCCTTTCTATTTTGTAAATCACTGCATGTCTGAAATAACCCCCCACTCAGAATCAATTGGATCAATTTTAATGATTAGTTGGATGACTATTCTTGATGAATATGTGTTTTCCTTCACAGATGACACCACTAACCTATCGGCCATAGCACAGGTGTATTTTTTTATTGCTATTTGCTAAACAGTAGTAATGGATTTGCACTTTTCTGTCCACATACTCTTTCCTGTTTTACTCTTTGGACAATCACTTCTAGAATGATAGATGCCAGGGTTAGGGGTGAAGTCTGTAACCAAGGAAAACAAAGTCAGCTGTTCAGATGAGCATGTGACGCACTGTCTTGACCTCCCGGATGGACACTTAACCAGTTGAGCTAGATTGGTGTATGCATGTCTGGAGAGGTTCAAATTTATTGTTTAGAAACCAAGGTTGCAGGTTTGATCTTTACAAAAGCCCTGGGATCTTACAAAACCCAGAAATTCTATTCTTTCCATGTGCTGTTGATGAAGAGGAATAGGAAAGAGAATTTGGAGATTCAGCACAAAACCATTGCAACTACTGGAAAAAAATCTTTAGAAAATGTCTTAGTATCTGAGGTCAGTAATGTCATCTTCATATATGAAGGACACATGCATGATGCATTGTTCACAGAAACAGAAATATGTAGTTGGTCGTGATAAATGTTTCACTTGATCTTCCTGTAAGGCTTTTGTTTTTGCTTCTGTTTTTTAAAGTCAGCGAAACTTGGGTGTTTATATCATCAGTAAGTCATAATCAGAATAGGAGATAAGTTCAATCTATATTAAGGTGACATGGCAATATTTATAACTCGAATGTGAATGTTTCAAGTGTTGAATTTTTGTCCCTATGGGACATTTATTAAATACACTTAATAGGACTCTTGCAAAGTAGCCTTAAAAGTGTTAATGATTCTGTTAATAACTATGAACACATCCTATTATTAGAACCAACTCTACTCATATCTCAAATACAGTACATTTACGTAATTTAGAAGAGAAAGCTCTAATTTCTTATTAGGTGTATTTTTCTTTAGAAAGAGAATCTTGAAAGCTGCCAGTTTTTCTATTAAACCTTGAATTATTGGAATTGTATTTATTTTATTTTATTGTTTTTACAAAAATGCACCTTGTGGCCAGCGGGCAAAGATATGACTCGTGACACAAGGGATCTCTGTTTTCTGAAGAGCTCAATGTTTTCATATCCATACTATATTCACTTGAAACAGTTGGTAGGAAGAGAACTTGTTGGAAAAATACGCTTTTCGGAAGTAAATATTCCTCTGGATGTTTTTATATGAACTAAGTTTTGGAATAGAACAGCAATGGCTTTCACTTAGGGTAAGGCTAATACTGGGGTAGAAGCAGCCCTGCTTTGCTTACTGGTTTCTGGGGGGATTTATTTAATACCATGACTGAAAATAGCTTCTGCTCCATTGAGAGTAAAAACAGTCCCATAAATAGAAGACTGCTAAATAACTATTTTTTAAATAAAAAACATTAAATTTTGTAAATCACCTGCTGCCACGATACAGCCGTGGTGCGGTGTGCTTTTAAACAGCTCTATAGCCCTCCATTTGTGTTCTTTCGTAAAAGTCATGAGTTGATAGCAGAGGAAGTGATTTTAAAAAAATACAGTAATGAAAACTAAAATGTCCATGCGTGTAGGAAAGGTTTTGGAAGGAAAATGGAGCAGAACTCAGTGGGTTCTGCAGAATACAGCCAGTTATGTTGTGTCCCTCACCCTCACCCCCCATGCCCACCAGAATCCTCTCCAAAAGTAGTTCACTGTTCAAAACACAGGAGTAAGTACTTTTTCCAATATTGTTTGCCTATGCAAATACTTGTTTTACTTTAAAGTCCTCCATTTACACTTTGCAGCAAATGTAGTTGCAGACAAATGCTTTCTCTTTTTGAATTTTTCCCTTGGTTTGGGGGTATGTAAATAGCCTAAAAATGTACATTGAATTTCACATTGTAAAAGTTTTATTTTATTCCTTGTATTATATTAAGCAAAAATCCATATGTAAATGAAAGTGCATAATAAATATATTTGCTTTACAGAGAATACCTTGTTTTAATTTTATCCTTGAATCCGCAGAAGGTGCATGGCATGCTCACAGTAGAAACAACTGTCTCTTAACTTCTTTTAAGTACTGAGGAGATGAATTTGGAAACATTTTACAAAGAAAAAATGAGATAGAAAAACTTTCAAAGGAAGGTAGAAATTAAAAAGATCTAGCCTTAGTATCTTCCTAAAGCTTTTATAAGGACTTAATATTCTCTACCCTTCCCCCAATATCATACTATATCTCTCACTACCCAGCTTTCCCACCTCTGAAATCGCAGTAATCCAGTAAATTGTATGCATATATGCTCCCTGATCCTCAGAACACTGTGGGCATCTTAAATTTGGTATATTGGGGGTTTTGTTGCAAAACTTGTCATTCATTTTCAAAGTAAGTTTCTATCCTTCACTCAGTAAACTTAAGTCACTTCTTTATGACTTTCTGCTTCCTCTAGCAGAACACAGCGTGTGTGTGTGTGTGTGTGTGTGTATACTCCAAATAGTTTGTAAAGTCAGCAAGGCATGTTCTGATAGGTAATTCTACAATAATTACAGGGTTCTGTTGTAATTATCTTACATTCTTTATAAAGTTGTTAGAATAGTAAAAGTCTTACTCTAAAAATTTTTAATAATTTTTAACAGAGATGGTCCTATACATAGAATAATTTTAAACTGGCTGACTAAACGCACATGGAATTTTCTAGCTGGCAGTTCAAGGAAATACACTGGGAACTTGGCAATGACTAATGTTTTTGCTCCTTTGCCTAACAGTTGGAGGGAATCCAACTAATGGTAGTGAGGTACACACCAAAGGTATAGATTCCCAAATTTCTGGGAAAATTTTATTCAACATGCAAATATTACTACTAACTCATCTTTAAGATAGGATCTCTGTGTTGTAAGGCAGAAACCAACACGACATTGTAAAGCAGTTATCTTCCAATTAAAAAATAAAACAGCCCAATGTGCACACACACAAAAAGATACAGTAAAACATCCTAAAATATGTCCCAAAAGAACTGATGCTACATATTTAATGAGTGTCTGTTACTCCTGTTTTGTTTGTAAACAAACGTATACAGGAAAATGCACAGGTTCTAAGTAACTGTCCTATACATTTTTATAAAAGCTGAACATACCTGTTGAACCATCACCCTGATCAAGAAGTTGACCATTTCCTGGACATAACCTCCAACAAAGAAAACCACTATTCTTCGGCATATATTGGTGTTGACTGCTTGTTTAAATTTCATAGAAGTAGAATCAAGCAATGTCTTTTTGTGTGCTATTTTCTTCCCCTTAATGTTATGTTTCTAAAACTTAAACACTCAGTATATATAATAGTGGTTTGCCCCTTTTCAATGCTATATATTACTGTCTTTTCAAACATATAACATTGCATTGTGTGAATTTAACTATACTTTCAAAAATCCATTTTATTACTAATAGGCATTAGGATTGTTTTGGCTTTGGGCTCTTAGAAATTCTGCAGGCAGTAACATTTTTGTGGATATTTTTGATGTCCATCTGTAAGCATTGCTTTCAGAGTGAAATTACTGGGTCTTATGTGTATGATTAGCTTTAATAGATAATGTCACACAATTTTCCTAAGTGGTTGTATCCATTTTTATGCACTCCAGCCATATATAATAGTCTCTTATTGTTCTTCATCTTTGTCAATGCTTGGTATTGTTTAGTTGTTTTCTTTTATGGTCATTGTGTTTGGTTGTATACTAGTATTACGTCTAAGGTTTGAATTTGCATTCCCCAAATGATTAAAGAAAGTAGACACTTTTACATATGAATTTCATTTATTTGTATATGTTGTCTTGTGAAGTTGTCATTCAGTCACTCAGTTGTGTACGACTCTGCGACTCCATAGACTGCAGCATGCCAGACTTCTCTGTCCTTCACTATCTCCCGGAGTTTGCTCAAACTCATCCTTGAGTCAATGATGCCATCCAACCATCTCACCCTCTGTCACCACCTTCTCCTCCTGCCCTTAACCTTTCCCAGCATTAGGATCTTTTCCAGTGAGTCAACTCTTCACATCAGGTGGCCAAAATATTGGAGCTTCAGCTTCAGCATCAGTCCTTCCAATGAATATTCAGGGCTGATGTCCTTTAGGATTGACTGGTTTGATCTTGCTGTCCGCGGGACTCTCAAAAGTCTTCTCCAGCACCACAGTTTGAAAGCATCAGTTCTTCAGTGCTCAGCCTTCTTTATGGTCCAACTCTCACATCCATACATGACTACTGGAAAAACCATAGCTTCGACTAGATGGACCTTGACGGCACACTGATGTCTCTTCCCTTTAATACACTGTCTGGGTTTGTTGTAGCTTTTCTTCCAAAGAGCAAGTGTCTTTTAATTTCACAGCTGCAGTCACCATCTGCAGTGATTTTGGAGCCCAAGAATATAATGTCTTTGTTTCTATTTTACCCCCGTCTATTTACCATTTATTGATGAGACTGGATGCCATGATCTTAGTTTTTTGAGTGTTGAGTTTTAAGCCAGCTTTTTCACTCTCCTCGTTCACCTTCATTCAGAGGCCCTTTAATTCCTCTTTGCATTCTGCCTAAAGGTGGTGTCATCTGCTTATATGAGGTTATTGGTATTCTGGCAATTTTGATTCCAGCTTATGCTTCATCCAGCCCAGTGTTTCTCATGATATACTCTGCTTATAAGTTAACTAAGCAGGGTGACAATGACAAACGAGGTACTCCTTCCCCAGTTTTGAACCAATCTGTTGTTCGATGTCCCATTCTAAATGTTGCTTCTTGACCTGCTGGCAGGTTTCTCGTGAAGAACTTTGCTGTTCTTCCTCCTTGGTTTTCTTGGTTCTGAGAAATTTTTTGTATTTTGGATGTAAATTCTTTTTATAATACACACAATGCAAATATCTGATTCTGTGCTTTGCCCTTTCACTCATAATGGCACAATTTAATAGAGGTTCTTGTTTAATATTTTTTAGAAGTTATGCTTTTTGTGTCCTGTTGTATAAGTATTTGCCTGGTTCAAAGTCATGATGATAGTCTCCTATGTTTCCTTCTAATTGGTTTTTGTTTTACCTTGATGAAATATCAAATTAACCCAGCATCTATTTCTCTCCCTGTATTTTAGTATCACTTCATCATAAATCAGCTATTCTTACATGGCTGGATCTTTCTGTTCATCCTTGAGCCAATATCAGACACACTTCATTACTATGACTTTATAAGTTTTAATAAACAGTAGTGTGACTCTTCACACTCATTTCTTCAAGACTGCCTTGACTCTTCTTAATATTTTGCATTTTCATAGAACTTTTAAAATTGGCTTCTCCGTTGTCATTTTAAAAAGAAACTTGTGGAGATTTTAACTGAGATTGCATTGAATCTGCAGATCAATTTGGAGTTGGATGAATTGATTTGTTTACACATTTAGTCTTCCAATCAATGAACCTGTATATCTTTCATTTGCTTAGATCTTTATTTGCCGTAATGTTTCACAGTTTTCTGTGCAGATGTGTGTGCATCTGTTATTCTTAGGTAATTTGTTGCTTCTTGATGCTGCCTCGAATGGTATTTTTTTCTATTTGTTGCTATATATAGAAATAGTTTATTTCAGTACATTGATCATGTATTCATAAGTCTTACTGGATTTTTTAATGTGGGGTGTAACCTACATACAATAAAATTCATCCTTTCTTAAGGATAGTTTGATGAGTTTTGACGTACATATACAATATCAATGCCACCACAATTAAGATATAGAATATGTCCATCATCTCAAAAAGTTCCTTTGTACATGCCCTTTGGAAATCAACTTTCTCCTTTCACCTACCAACCTCTGACAACCACTGGTCTGATTTCTTAAGTTTTGCCTTTTTAGAAATGTAAATAAAATGACATAGGTGCAATTGTGCCTGGCTTGTTTCACTTAACATAATGGTTTGCAGTTCATCCATGTTGTAGTATGGAGCCTGGCTTTTAGTGTCAAGTAGCATGACTTTTAATGCTGAGCTGTATTTATTCTGCTGTAAGGCTATACCACATTTTTTTTTTTTTTAATTCACTCACTAGCTGACAGACTTTTGAGTTGTTTCCACCTGTTAGCTATTATGAATAATGCTCTTATGGGTATCTGCATTTAGATATTTGTGTCAAGATATGATTTAATTATGGGCTTCCCTGGTAGCTCAGATGGTAAAGCATCTGCCTACAATGCGGGAGACTGGGGTTCGATCCCTGGGTTGGGAAGATCCCCTGGAGAAGTAAATGGCAACCCACTCCAGTATTCTTGCCTGGAAAATCCCATGGACTGAGGATCCTGGTAGGCTACAGTCCACGGGATCGCAAAGAGTTGGACACGACTGAGCGACTTCACTTCACATGATTTAATTGGTCTTGGGTAAATATCTAGGAGTGGTATTGCTGAGTTGCAAGGTAAGTATACCTTTGCATTTATAATAAACTAATAAAATCTTTACAAGTTGGTTATGCCATTTACATTCTCATCAGCAATGGATGAGATTTCTAGTTTTCCCACATTTTCACCCACACTTGGAATTGTCAATCTTTTTGACTAAAGTTTTTATTGAGGTGATTGTAGAGTCATATACAATTGTAAAAAAAAAATAGACATCCTATGTACCCTTTCTCTAATTTCCTCCCACTGTAGAATCTTGAGAAACTGTAGACTAATATCACAAGCAAGATATTATCATTGATAGTGATTATCCACTAATCATTCCAATTTCTCCGATTTTACTTGTGCTCACTTGATTTCATCCCAGGTTTTCATGTTCTCATGTGTGTGCCCGTAAGTCCAGGCATGTGGACATTTAGTTCTATTCAATTTTATCACTGGTAATAGTTTCCCTGGTGGCTCAGATGATAAAGAGTCTGCCTGCAATGGAGGAGACCCAGGTTAGTTCCCTGTGTCTGGACGATCCTCTGGAGAAGGGAATGGCTACTCACTCCAGTATTCTTGCCTGGAGAATCCCGTGGACAGAGGAGCCTGGTGTGTTACAGTCCATGGAGTTTCAAAGAGTCGGATACAACTGAGCGACTAACACTAATTTTCATGGGCTCTTGTATCCCGTATAACAGTCACAATACAAAACAGTTCCATGCCTCCCTTGTGTGACCTGCTTTCTTCCAATTCCCTCCATTCTTAATTCCTGGCAACCACTAATCTAAGCTCCATTTTCATAAATTTATTATTTTAAAATTGTTATATAAATAGAATCAGAGTATATAATGTTTAGGGATTGGCTGTTTTTCATGCAGCAGAATTCCCTTGAGGTTTATCTAAGTTGTGTATGTCAGTAGATTTTCTTTTTACTACTGAATAACATTTCATGGTATCTACATCTCACAATTTGGCATGTGGGCTGTTGCTTCCAGTTTTGAGTTGTTATAAATGAAGCTGCTATTAATATTTGTGTATAGATTCTTTGCAAAGATAGAGTATCATTTCTCTGGAATAAATGCCCAGACTTCCATTGTTGGGTCACATGGTAATTGCATGTTTGATATTATAAGAAACAGCCAAACTTTCAGAGTAATTAGTGGTGGTAGTTTAGTCACTAAGTCATGTTCGATTCTTGTGACCTCGTGAACTATAGCACATCAGGCTTTCTGTCCATGAGATTTTCCAGGCAAGAATACTGGAGTGGGTAGCCATTTCCTTCTGCAGGGGATTTTCTTGACCCAGGGATCGAACCCTGGTCTCCTGCGTTGCAGGCAGATTCTTTACCAATGGAGGTACCAGGGAAGCCCCCAAAGTAACTATATCATATTACATTTTCGTCAGCAATGTGAGTGCTTCAGTTCCTCACATCCTTGCCAGCAGTTGGTATTGTCACTGTTTTTCTCTTTCAACCGTTTTGATAAGTATATAGGAGTAACTCATGTTTCAATTTGAATTTTCCTAATAACTAATGATGTGGAACATCTCTTCATGTGTCTATTTGCCATCTGAATATTCTGTTCAGTGAAATGTTTGTGTCGATTGCCTATTTTCCAATTGGATTTTGGATGTTGTTGTTTTTTTTTTAATGTAGCATTTTGAGCTTTTCATTTGTTCTAGATACTAATCCTTTGCCAGGTACATGGTTTGCAAATATTTTCTATCTGGAGCTTGTATGCATTTTCTTCATATGCTCTGTTGTAGAGCAAAAGTTGTAAATTTTGATGCATTTCAGTTTATCATTTTTTAAATTATAGTTTGTGCTTTTTTTTTTTGGTCAAATCTAAGAACCCTTTTCTTAGTCTGAGACCCTAAAGATTTTTGTCCTTTTTTTCTAAATGTTTTACAATTTTTACATTTCATATTCAGGTTTAGGTTAGGTTCTTTTTTTTTTTTTTTTTTGCCTATGAAAATCCCACTACTTCAGCAGTTTTGTTGAAAAGTTTATTCTTTCTTCACCACTTTTGCACCTTTGTCAAGAATCAGTTCTGCATCTTTGTGTGGGTCTATCTGTGGGTTCTCTGTCTTTTGATCTTTGTAAATCTTACTCTGCCAATACTGCTCAACCTTGATTGTGGTAGATTTACAGTAAACTTTAATATGAAATAGCATGATTCCTCCCATATTACCTTTTCCAGCTTTTCTAAGGCCTGTGTCTCCTAGGAAATTTTAGCTAGACTAGAGCTAAATAAATTTTGGAGTATTATTTTATGGCTCCATGTTATTCCAACTATTGGTTACTATTTATAGCTCTTAATTTTGTTTCTTAATAATTGCTCTAGGGTCTACTGTACATATCCTTACCTTATCACTGTGTTTCTTCAGATAAGATTACACTTTACATATAACATATTTCCATTTTCTCTTTCCCATCCTCTTATTGATAGTTTTCTATCTAAACATGATGTAAATCTCACAACATATTCTTAAATATTTTCCCTCTAGACATTCAATTATTTTTAAAGATCTTTTTTAAAATGAAGCCTTTATATTTACTCCCCTCCCGCCTTTATTTCATTTCTGGTGGTGGTGTTAGTCACTCAATCATGTCCAACTCTGCGACCCCATGCACTGTAGCCCACCAGGCTCCTCTGCGATAGAATTCTCCAGGCAAGAATACTGGAGTGGGTAGCCATTCCTTTCTCCAGGGGATCTTTTCAACCCACGGATCGAATTCAGGTCTCCCACATTTCAGGCAGATTCTTTACCATCTGAGCCACCAGGGAAGCCCTTTTTCATATCTAGCACTCTTCATTTCTCTGTTTTCAGATCCAGTTTCCTATCTTTTGCCATCTCTCTTCTGATCAAGAAATCCTTTAACAATTCTTATAGCCCATATTTTCTGGCAGTGATTTCTTTCAACTTTTGTTTGCTTGAAAAGTTATTATTTCACTTTTATTCAATTTTTTAAAACATTTTTTCTGAGTATATATACCTGTGGTGGTGTTTTTTTCTGTTCCTCCATTGTTCTCTGGATTCCAAAGTTTCTAGTGAGATCAACGCTGTCATTCTTTGTATTTAATCCCACCTCTGACCTCCCCTACTGTTCTCCCCCACCCCCCCACAACCTCTGGCTGCCGTAAAAATTTCCTTTTTATGTATTACTTTTAGTGGGCTTTCTAGGTGGCACTAATGTTAAAGAACCTACTCTCCAATGCAGAAGACATAAGAGACATGGGTTCGATCTCTAGGTTGGGAAGATTGCCTAGGAGAATGTCTCTAGATGTGTTTTCCTTTCTTGCTACTTGGAACTTTCTGAGATCTTTGCATATATGATTTGATTTTCTTCATTACTTTTGGAAAATTCTTGACTATACCACCTTCAAATTAGTTCTTCCCCCCTTCTCTCTTCTCCTTTTGAGGCTTCAATTTTATATACATATTAGACTGTTTGATATTGTCCCAGAGTTGGATGCTCTATTCTGTGAGTTTATTTTCACTAATTTTTTTTTCTGTACGTTTATAGTTTGGATAATTTCTATTGAACCATCTTCAAGTTCATTAACTTTCTTGTGCAGTGTACAGTCTGCTGATAATCTTATTGAAAGAATTGTTCATTTCTAATTATAGTTTTTATTTCAGGAGGATCTTACAGGTTTTTAAATATTAAATGTGAAAGTTCAACTTGTTACTTGGCTTGGATATTTTATATTATATACTCATTTAGTTTCGCAATAAAGGGAAGTCTTAGTATCATCATCATTTTACGAGTGAGACACCCACGGTTTGTACTGAAGTTTAGGTAATTTGCCTAAGAGCATATAGTAGATGAGTCAAAAAGCGAGGAGTGAACATCAGCAGTCTAGCTTTAGTACCTATATGACTAATCACTGTGACTCTCCTGCTGTGACTGAAAAGTAGCTCTATCTTTATGTATTATGAAATGTCCAAATGCTAACTCAAAGGACACTCTAGACCTAAGATTTTTAACCACTACCAAAAACACTTGATAAATGCATCATTATAGCAAATAGAGTATTGTATGTTAGTTTTCTCAGTGTATTAGGCTAAAATTCTTAATAAATAATTATTTAATAACTTGCATGCTGCAATCTATTAAAATATCCTAAAGATTCCATTCAGTTATCCAATTATCATAACATAATGAGTCTAATTTTAACTTCTATGAAAATACTTATATTTAAATGTGCTATTTAATAACATACTATGTTAAAGACAATAACATACGTTGTGGGGGGAAAGTGTAAGGAGTGTTTATAGACTTAGTCAAAATCCCATTTGTGACAACAGTTATGAGGAGTTAGACATGCATATAACACTAAAACATTCTTCGATTTTGGCTATTATCACCGCTCTGTAGTAAAGATAAGCCATGCCCAGACATTATAAGAATTATCACCTGGAAATAAATGGCATAGCAAGAAGTTCCTTATACTAAGGAAGAACACTGGCTGAGGGTGTGGCTCTCTCCTAGACCAATATTGTGAAACCTCTGTGGCTCTGGGCACCACTGATAGTGCAAAACACCCTCCTCCCTGTGAGCCTCACAAACCTCATCAGCCTCGCTTTGGTAAGAGGGAAGGGAGATGCTGGGAGTCATGTCTGTTCATATCCTTGGAGGACATTTTGTCAGTTTGTGCCTCCACCTATTTGGTAGTGCTTGAAGAATTATACCCATGTATTTATGAAGACTATAAGGGCTTCCCTAATAGCTCAGCTGGTAAAGAATCCACCTGCAATGCAGGAGACGCCGGTTCAATTTCTGGGTCGGGAAGATCCCCTGGAGGAGGGCATGGCAACCCACTCCAGTATTCTTGCCTGGAGAATCCCATGGACAGAGGAGCCTGGCGGGCTACAGTCCATGGGGTCACAAAGAGTCAGACATGCCTGAACGACTCAGCACAGCACAAATGAAGAATATACAGGAACATGTTGAGATCAGCCAGAGCTCAGTTTGGGATTCAAGCAAGAGATCAGCTTTCTGCTGTTGCCTAATGACAGATCACTTGCCCGTGATGCTGCACTGAATGAACTCTTCTTTGGTATTAATTCCCAGAGTAACATTTGGGCCTTTCATCATTTCCTAAGAAAGAGGACTGTGGTCATTGTGCTTTGAGATGTTTTCCTCCTGGAGCCTAACTGTATATGATGCAGATGCCTTCTCGGTCAAGGCTTACAGGTTCCTGGGAGGAAAAAAGCCATTCTCTGCAGTGCAGATCTCAGTCCTTCCCACGGCAGTGATGAGAGTAGAGTGTGGGCCTTGAGCCAGGAGTGACACCCTAGAACCTTAATGGGAGAAGATGGGCAAGTGTGGGCAGCGTCTCTCGCTAGCCTGCCCGTTGTCTCTCTTGTACTGTGCCCCTTAGGAATGTTTGAAGAAACAGCTCTTGGTTTCTATTTTTAAAATATGTCAATGGCTTAAGGGTAAAATATAGTATTAAAGAAAAAACAATTTGAAGGTAAACGTTTTTAAACTGAAGTGAGCAGTAATATAGATTGAAGTAAAGAGTCAGGATTTAAAGCAGTTAACCCTGTGTAGGTAGATTCTTCTACCTAAACTACTTAAAATTGCTCTAGTTAAACAGTATAAAGGGCTTCCCTAGTGGCTCAGATGGTAAAAAATCTGCTTGCAATGCAGGAGATGAGGATTCGATTCCTGGGTTGGGAAGATCCCCTGGAGAAGGGAATGCAGCCCACTCCAGTATTCTTGCCTAGAGAATTCCATGGACTGAGAGGCTTGGCGAGTTACAGTCCATGGGGTCACAAAGAGTCAGATGTGACAGAGCTATTAACACAACAACACAACGAACAATATAAAACATATATTTTTAGGGAAAAAAAACCAACTTCTCAGTCAATGTTGAAAATGAGGCAATGAAGAGTTAATGAGAATATAAAATAAAACACGTTAAGCAAGAAATGTGTAATCACTCATAAAGTCATATAGAAGCTTTATTTTCTCCTTTTTTGGTATTTTCTCCTTTTTTGGTAGTGACCCTATTCAAATCTTGAGTAATGAGTTACTCACAGTACTTTATAATATATCAAAAAGAATTTGACTTCCTTGCAATAAAGCTGCTATTTATGTTTCAGTCAAATACACTCTTCATTTAAGAACGAAGATTCGAGGGTGATCCAGAATTTCCAATGGATAAAAAATAATTTTTAAATAAGTCTGGAAATGCACATATGGATTGGTTTAAAAACTGTCACATTTTTTCAATTAATTGGTTATTAGTTGGGAACATTATCTCTGCAATGAAAGTTGTTATAGCCCTGCTTAAAACAATACTTTTTAATGTAAAATTTATCTTGGATCAAAGGCTTTCCAAACCCAGCTGGCCATCAGAATCACTTTAGCAACAGTATTTTCTGGATTTCAGCCTTGCTTGTGAAGCACTGCCTTGGGTCATCTAGTTCAGCTTCCTCCTGTAACAGAATGACTCAGAAAACTTGGTCTCAGTCATATGACAAATCTTCTTAAGCCAAGCTGAATAGTTTCCCATCCCCGCCCCAACCTCTAAAATTTTTTTGTTCCCTTTTTCATGTTGATTGTTCTGACATACTTCCATTTCCACAGGGAATCCACTGTGAACTTGGATAATTCCAAAGGACAGTGGATCATATTTCCTTTCTCAACCTGTTATGCTATGAACAGAGATGCTCCTGTTTTCCTGTCAGAAATCAGTATAGAAAACAGCAGTGTATAACCCAATTGTTTGCAATCTTTTTTTTTATCCAATTTTTCAAGTGAAGAGAGACAACCATGCTATATGAAAATACAACCATGACACATATGAAACACATTATAAACCTTGAATGAGCATAGACTAAACAATATTATTGAGTTTCCTACTATCTACAATCATATCTATCTAAAAAGTTTATGTTTCTGTATGAAGAAATCGATCAAAGAATTAGAGCAAGAATTTGCTCAAAAGCAAGCAAGCTTTCTATTTTGCTTGCAAAAATGGTTCAGAGTTCCTTTGTATTCTTTATCTGGATTCTTCCAATGATAACATATTACATAGCCATAGTATACTTACTAAAACCAGGAAGTTGATATGGGGACAGTTATAAAAAGCTATAGAACCTCTTTGTATTTCACAAGTTTTTCATACACTCTCCATGTTTTAATAGTTCTATGAAACTTTATCATACACATAGATTCATATAACCACCACCACAATCAGCATACAGAACTGTTTCATCACCCCCCCATCACTCCCCCACCTAAAACTGTTACCTACTCTCCTTTTATAACCACACTTTTCCCACAAACCAAGCCCCTAGTTGCTACAATGACAAAAGAATTCATAAACAATTTCAATTTAAAAACTCAATGTCATTGATTAGATGTATATATTAATTAATGAAATTATCTAACTTTGTGTTGAAAAAAACCAGTGACTACTTTTAGTGTAATCATGAAATGTAAGGCAGCTATTTCCCTTTTCTCTTCTGAATATTATGCAAAAGTTACAAGATGAACACTAACAAAATCTGCATGCTTCATTTTCAGTGAAATTAGAAGACAGATAATTCAGACTCCTTTAAAAAGGTAAGGTCTGCCATGACAGGTGAGACTGCCTCCAATTGTTTTGCAATGAACAGCAGCAAATATTGTTTCAGGGAAAGTAGATAGCAGGATGGTCCAATGACAACAGATCCCAGATAACAACAACAACAACAATAATAACAAAAAACAGCAAAAGTGCACTTTCTTAAGGTAAGGGATCAAATGGAGGCAATCAGCTTTATCTGCTGTATACCTGGAGAGGAAATGTTTAATGTTATTTAAAAAAATTTAGAAACCTGGATGCAATTAGTCATTTCCTTTGTTGTTGTTGTTCAGTTGCTAATTCGTCTCTGACTCTTTGCGACCCCATGCACTGCAGCACGCCAGAGTTCCTGCCCTTCACAATCTCCTGGAGTTTGCTCGAATTCATGTCCATTGAGTCAGTGATGGCATCCAACCATGTCATGCTCTGTTGCCCCCTTCCCCTCTTTCCCAGCATCAGGGTCTTTTTCAATGAGTTGGCTCTTTGCATCAGGTGGCCAAAGTACTGGAGTTTCAGCTTCAGCATCAGTCCTTCCAATGAATACTCAGGGTTGATTTCCTTTAGAATTGACTGGGCTTGATCTCCTCGCAGTCCAAGCGACTCTCAAGAATCTTCTACAGCACCACAATTTGAAAGCATCAATTCTTTGGTGCTTCAGCCTTCTGTAATGACCCCAGAAAGATTTTTTTAAAATCTAAGCGTCTGATTTCCATAGAATAAATTTAGCTATCTTGGGAAAGAAAACAAAAAGGAGGCAAGAATAGATGGTTTTACAGAGGAATTCTATCTGATACTAAGCAGAAAAGTCTAATGTTTTTAAAACTGTACTAAAATGCTATTTAAAAATACTTCCAGATACTTTACATGTAGTCTTCACACTACACGTTTCCAATATACATGAATTTCAGTTTTTACAGTTTAGTTAAACAACACAAGTTCGTCAACAGCAGGGTTAAACTTTCAGTCACCATGGTGTATTAACTATGAGTAATTATATAGGTAGAAACTTCGTGGATAGGACTTTAGTCCACAAATCAACATTCACATAACAGATAAGCATTTTGGTCAGTGACCAGCATATCCTCTCTTTCAAAGTCTGTTGGTGGTTGGTCAGTTGGTCACTATCTGTTACTCATTTCATTCACAGATAGCAACACATGCGATTGTGTTGCTTCTTTATCTCCCAGTGATAAATCTATGAGACATTTTTCAAAACTGGATTATGGAAAGAAGAAATTTGTGAAAAAAGATTTAAGTGTGGCAAAGTCACACCATGGGAAGTGATGATGCTAGAGTGGATTGGATGTAATTAGAAGATGTGAAAATGACAACATTAAAGCAAAGATAGGATGAGATCTAGATCTGCATGATGTTATGGAACATACCATGTTGAAAAAGTTTGATAATGATACAAACCAAGCTAAACTCTCTTTAACATCCTTAGGTCTAAAAGGTACTAGGGACTTCCCCTGTGGTCCAGTGGTTAAGATTCTATGCTTCCACTGTAGGGGGCATGGGTTTAATCCTGGTTGGGGAACTAAGATCCCAAATTCCACTCCTTGATACCAAAAAAAAAAAAAAAAAAGGAATAAAATGTACTAAGCACACAGAAAGCCACTATGATTTAAACAGCATTTGCATCTACTTTTAAGTGGAGACTGTATAGAAAATTCCAAACAGTTTAGCTAGGATTCAAACTAAAAAGCTAAAATTAGTTGCTACATTGAAAGAAAACAGGGATCATGAGGAGACTGAAAAAAGACCTTCCACAGTCAGTAAAGGCTTGCTTTGGTCATTTTCAGCAGTCAGTGTGAATTTACTTATGTGAACTTATCTGGTGAAACTGTTAACACAAATATTTACACTGCTGTGAAACTTGCACCCAGATTCCAAGAATTATGACCATCACTGTGTAAGGTTTCAGTATGCATGGTAATTTTTACAGTTTCACACTGCAGCATAAAGTGAAGACTGCATGTATAAACTTATCCCAAATCATGGCAAAGCTTATGCAAAAAAGAAATTAACAGACCAATAAACTGATCTCACTTATGAATTTTTGATGCAAAAGACCTTAAGTAAATATTAGCAATCAGAAGCCTGTACCACATTAAAAAATATTTTATTATAACCAATAGAGTTATTCCAGGAATTCGAGCGAGACTTAATATCCAGAAAGTTATTAACTTAGTAGTTCTTTTCATTATATATCTAAAAAGAAAAGCATGTATATTTCACGGCTACTGAAAAGGCAGATGACTCATGACAACAATAGTTCTTTAGAAGAACACTACAAAAATAGAATAAAATTTGTTTCTTAGTATACAAGTCAGCTTTATGCTTAATAAATATGAGTTACTTTGCCATTAAATTCAGAATAAGTCAATAAAATTCATATCACCACCATTATAAAAGTTATTCTGATGTTAGTAGCCAACACAATTAGAAAAAGAAAAAAGAAAGTGTTGAGTTTAAAGAAGGTAAAGCTATTACTGTGTGCAGACAATGTCATATGCTTGGAAATACTCAAGTGAGTCAACTGGAAAATCTACCACAGACAATTAGAGATTTCAATAAAGCAATGAGGGACACAATTAATACATACTTTCAGTAGCTTTCACACACACACAAAATAACCAAGAGGAACAAATAATGAAAGAAGTGCACTAAAATGGCATTTTTTTGATCTTTCAGAATGGCTGAAATCCCCCAATTTGATATTTTAAAAATCTTTTTAAGTCCATGAGAAAGTAGGCATGCTCCTGTATCACAGATAGGCATAAACCTGTGGCAGTCCCTACAGAAAGCAGTTTCCTAGATAAGAAAACTGCAAGCTCTTTTACTCTTTGATCCAGCAATCCCACTTCTATCTGCAGATATGCCTATACAGGTTTGAAATGATGAAGGTACAAGTTTATTCACTGAAGAAGCATGGTTTGAATAATAGAGAGTTGGCAGACAAAAATGAAAGCAAAGAAATGAACATTGAAATGAAAAAGAAGTTTGGAAACCATGTCCATCAGTAGAATAAATAATAAATTATTGCCTATCCATACAATGAACACTGCAACTAAGAATGAGGCAGTTCTATATACTAACATAACACTAAGGAATCGCCAAGATATTTTGTTCTGTGAGGAAAACACTTGGTGCTGAACAATGTGCCTGCTTTGTTGTTGTTTGGTCTCTAAGCCATGTCCAGCTTTTTTGCAACCCCATGGACTGTCAGCCGCCAGGCCCCTCTGTCCATGGGATTTCCCAGGCAACAATACTGGAGGGGGTTGACATTTCTCCAGGGGATCTTCCCAACTCAGGGATCGAACTGGCATTTTCCACTTGGCAGAAGGATTCTTTACCACTGTGACATCTGGGAAGCCCTGTAACTTTTAGTTATGTACCAAGTGAGCTTATTCCCAATTCAAAAAGAAAAGCCAAGGAAATTTAAAAAAAAAACATGTTTAACTTATTCTTTAGGTCAATATTTTAAAATATTATTCATTCACCATAAGACCATCTCTTCTCTTTCCTGCAAGTAAGTAGGCTCCATTTGCCAAGTTGTACATCAACCATGCCATGATGACTCATTAGGACATCACTTCAGTGTACCCTGGTTGCAGCCCCATGAATTAGCTAAGGATGTGAAACTGTTTCCTGCCTGGGCTTCAGGCCTGGAGAAAGGTGTGAACTTTTCAAGTTGCCCTTAATTTCAAATCCAGAATCTACTATTTCCTAGCAGTATGACTGTAGGCAAATTACTTAACCTCTCTTAGCTTTCATTTCCTTTTCCCAAAAATAAGATAATAATACCTTCACTAGAAGGTTGGAAAGATTAAAGAAGTTAATATGTAAAACCCTTGCTAAGGCACCAAATAAATGTGAGTTGTTTTTTCCTTTTTTTTTCCCCATAGGACTTGCCAAATTTAACAAATGATATTCTAAATTAACTGGCTTGAATCAAATAACTGTCCCTAGTGCATTCATTAAAAACTTTTATTGTGACTGATGATGACTGAGTGTGAATAGTTCTGATTTAACCCTTAGCCATATCAGATTTTTGCTTTTTCTGGTATTGTGACTAAGACTAGAGATAGAGCCTATGCATGTTCAATCTTGGTAACTAATTGAAATAAACAGCATATTCCTTCATGAAATGTTGACTGATTGCTAATTTATGGATTTCGTAGGACAAGTTAATTCCATCAAAATAGCTAAATGGACTTTTGTGTGCAGACTCTTTTTCCCCCTGCCTAATCAGGATTAATTGTAGTGTATACAGCTGTGGACTTTGAATTAGTGACTAGGGCAGCACAAAATGTTATAACTCATAAATGTCATGTTAATAATGAAGGTAAAGTAGAGATAAATAAGAAATAGACAAAAGCAGATTAAAAGCCAAAGTGGCATTAGCAATAAGCTTTCTCTTCAAAGACTAATAAATATTCTGAAATATTCTACTTAGGAAAATGAAACCTCAGGTTAGGTCCTTCAGTGGGAACCTGTGATTTATTTGGGAATCCCCATGAACAGATTGCTGAGACTTGTAGAGACTAGTGATGAAACTTCCAGCTGTTAGGTTGAGATTTGCAGATGAGACATAGGTACACACTTCTTCAAAGTGATGGCACTTGCTCCCCCAGTTAAATTTCTGAAGTATTTTGAAATTTCAAGTCATAAATGAATAGTTACCTTTGAGAACAATCTCTAAGGAAAATAGTACTGCAAGATTTGTGTTTGGTTTAGCACAGTACCACAATTTGAAAAAGCCAAAGGGCAATGCAGGTTGTAATATAGACCAAATGAACAAACTTAAGATTTCTCTTTCTTTTCCTCATCTTGCCTTTGTTGGATGACGTTCACTTTCTCAAGTTCTGAGAAAAAAAAAAAAAATGTCTTTAGAACCACATTGACTGATAATAAGATCATAAATGTCCCACTTATTGTCCCTAAAAAAATTATTTAAAAATAGGATATTATATAGAAAGCAGAAAGGACCAGGGTTATTATTTTCAATTTTATTTGCAGTAAAAGCTTCATTTTTTTTCTCATGAAAAGAGCCTTCCCTTGATGTGCATTTACCATTCTTATTAGCCTTTTATAGGGAACTTGTGCCTGCAGTGAAGGTGAATTCTTTATTCAAATCACAAACAGAAAAGCCAGAGTAAAAGAGGGGGAAAAAGGTCACAGAAAAAATCATGTAAGAAGCATGAAGTCTCTTCCAGAGTAGATAGTTGTAAGCATCACTTGTATTTGTATTCTCTTTCAATCTGAAAGCGAAAACCACCATCCACCTACCCAGATTAAAATGTTAACCCTTTGGAATCACTGGGAGGAAAATTAAACAGTACCTATCAGTTTTCTACAGCAAGGAACTGAGCATTTTTCTTTTCCTTCTTCATTGCAACAAAATTTAATATTTTTCCCAATCAAAGGCGAGTTCTTTTGAAGACACAGGGTAAGTTGGTTATCCCAGGAATTTGAGGAGCTAAGTGGCAGGAGATGGTACCCTTGCTGCTCCCATGATTGTGGGGAGTTAACCCTGTAATGGCTTCAGGGGATGGAACCATCTGGTTTTACAGTTCATTACGCTTTCACTCCCAGGAGCAACACATTCAATAAGGAGTTGCTCTTTGCTTGCTGAGCAGTTGAGAACAGAAACTAACAATGGGATTAAATTCGTTCTGCTGCCCTGTAGGTTTCCATCCTCAGGATGCCCTCAATTTGAAGAATAGTAACATCAGTTTAGGAGTTGGGGAAATGAGAAGAGCAGGCGAACACATGGGTGTTAAAGCAATCAGAGGACAAATTTGCAAAGAAATAGCCTACTTTGGACAAGGCCAGTAGTCAAAGCCTGAAACACAGCCTCTGCCCAGTGAACATCAGATTCACAGTGGATAGTTAGAGGACAGGCAACACTTGGGAAATGACCAGAACGAAGAGATCTTTTCCTTGGGAATTCATGAATTTTGGTTAAAGGCTAATTTAGTGGTTTTCTTTCTTCTTTAAAAAAAGAAATATCTTGTAAGTTATGGAGTCTCCGGGCACTCTCTTCCTCAGCTTAGGAGCTATGGAGAGTATACTGTTTACCAAGTGTTTTTATGTCTGGCTGTGTGCTAAATGGATTGGAGGCAGTTAACTTTGTATTCAATCCTTACAAAATTTTATGAATACATTTCACTACCCACATTTTATGGATTAAGGAAATAGTTTTAAAAAGTTTAGTAACATATTCATTGTCAACAAAATAAGTAAAAAGACAGAGCCAAGAGTTTGTATGTCACTATTGAATATTAAATTTAAATTGAAAGAAAAACTGAAGAAATAGGTGACAATTTAGTGTCCATGGACAACAGTCAAGCAAACCAAGATTGTAAAATGTGGGAAAAAAGTACAGGATGACTTAATTGTGGTCTTCCCCAGTTGCTCAGATGGTAAAGAATCTACCTACAATGCATAGTATCTCCAAATTCATAAAATCCACAAGGAAATGTTCTGTAGTTATTCCATAACTTTACATAGAGAAGAAGAAAAATGGTTACAAATTGCATTAAACATGTTTAGTATTAATAAATAATTTTTGTAGTAGGAGAATTTAAGACTGATAATCCTTAGAAAATTTTTAAAAAATGAAAATATATTATTTTGCAGCAAAAGATCTGCCTGTAAGGAGGATTTGAGAAGAAATGATCTCTTAATTATTATCTTTTATGAGATGGGCTTTCCTAGTTAGCTCATTTGGTAAACTATCCCCCTACAATGCAGGGGTCCCAGGTTTGATTCCTGGGTGGGGAAGATCTGCTGGAGAAGGGATAATCTACCCACTCCAGTATTTTTGGTCTTTCCTTGTGGCTAAGCTGGTAAAGAATCCACTTACAATGTGGGACACCTGGGTTCGATCCTTGGGTTGGGAAGATCCCCCAGAGAAGGGAAAGGCTACCCACTCCACTATTCTGGCCTGAAAAACTCCAGGGGGACTATACAGTTCATGGGGTTGCAAATAGTTGGACACAACTGAGTCACTTCCACTTTCACTTTCAGTTATGAGATGGGAAAAGTGGTGAAAGTGAACCATGGGCCAGATGATCATATGATTTTCTTCTTGCTTTCTCAGATATGTAGGCAGAGACCTTCAGTCCTCAAGGAAACCTCCAAAAGGATTCCCAGCAAGTTTTGGAAAGTGAGAATCTGGCTGGCTGTCAACAGGGCTTTGAATGTGGAGGAAGAGAAACAGTTACCATAGGCATTAGGTTGTCTTTGAATATAGGCAAGAACTATGATGAAAAAATGATGAGCTATTATAAATAAACTGATTTAGGAACAGGGCTCTGATACACACTCAGTGTCATTTACCAAGACAAAGCAAAACAAACAAAACACCAACTAAAAAAACCAATCCACAATTGAAAGTGTTTGCATTCATTAAAACTACAACCAAAATACCTGTTCCTGCCCTTTCACAGCAACCCACCAATTAGCAACGATAAATAAGGTATTGTTAATTGTCTTTTAGTTACACTTAAGGATTAATGGTGGGCTTCCAAAGTTGTGCTGGTGGTAAAGAACCTACTGCCAATGCAGGCGACAGAAGAGACATGGGTTCGATCCCAGGAGATCCCCTGGAGGAGGGCTTGGCAACCCATTCCAGTATTCTTGCCTAGAGAGTCCCATGGACAGGGTTGCAGAGAGTCAGGCACGACTGAAGTGACTTAGCTGTGTTCCCAATCGTCAGGTGGCATGAAATCTCGAACATTTATAAGGAAGAAAACAGTCAGGCAAAATGAAGAGAGAAAAATTTTAAACTATGTTCAAATATTGAAAGAGAATTTAATTTTATGACAGCAGTTGATAGTCTGCATTTTGTTCAGGTCAGTCTTCCCATAACCTTGGGCTGTAGCAATATCGCTTTGCATTTTCCATCCTGTAACCCAGTCTTTTACTGATTTGGGGGAGCCCTGATCATTGGGATCCTTATAGTTAACTTGTCACTTCTATCTTTTCTTCCAGCTTAAACTTGAGGACCACACCCACCCTTCACATGCACTAGGTACTAATAAATAGTTTCAAAGTGTTCCTTAAGTTTGTTCAGACTGGAAAAGGCATATGTCCCCTGAAGATGCTCAATCAAAATAGAAAAGCCAAAGCTTTAGACATATATTTTCCCCCTACCCAGAATAGGCTTGTACCTCCTTCACTATGAAATAATCTATTTCAGTTAGTAACTGACACAGGATTCAAGAACAAATCCCCCCCGTAGAAGGTTCCGATGACATTCTGGAATTCAGTATCGCTTTGCATCCCTGCCCCCCATAAGCTTTTTCATGTTGTTAAGTTTTCTTTACAGTAAATACATTGCAGGCAACTCAGATGTAAAAGAACATTAAAGGAAAAGACATACATTTTGCCCAAGGCACTTTAATTGATCTAAACAAAGGCTGGGCTCCAAGCAAATGTACCTTTGGAGATCAGAAGACTGTTGCAGCTGTTGGCAAATAAGTAGGTTTTGGGAATTCACACATAGGGAGGCCTGCTATGGGTGCTCAGACCCCTTGCTTTTTTGTCAGTGGTTATTGAGAAATCAAAACATTTAAATTCTCATGGAAATTTGCCTGAAGCAGGCATGAACATACTGAGGTGTAAAATAATGATTAGTTCATGACTAGAAGTGTTGCCCTGGGATTTTTCTGGTCTGTTTTGGATTACCCTTAATGGGAGCAAAGAATACAAAGGATTTTCTCAACATGTACAGAGTTGTATTTCTCACAGAATATTCAAACTATCTCCTTCCTTCAGAACAAGGGCGTGGGCTAGGCAGTGAGGCTAGAGCTCTGTGAAAGGAGCAGTTTAAAGCCCCTGGGTTGTAGACTCTTTCGAAATAAAGTTAAGGCCAGTGAGTGATTCAAAACTTCCCTGAAACTCCCAGTGTTCTTCAAAGGACCACAGCCTGAGGGCTGGCAGGACATTCTGCTGGATCTTAGAAGAACTAAAGACTGTGTTGTTACTTCTACCTAAGGGAGCCACAAATCAAGCCTAGGTCAGGTTTTATTTTCTGCAAACCCAATTGAATGATCAATACACAAATCTTTTCCTTTCCTCTTTTTAATCAGTTAGTTGTTGTTGTTGTTTTAGTCATGTCCGACCCTTTGCGACCCGATGGACTGCAGCCCACCAGGCTCCTCTGTTTATGGGATTTCGCAGGCAACAATACTGGTGTGGGTTGCCATTTCCTTTTCTAAGGGATCTGAAGACAAAATAAAAGGCAAAACAAAATAAAATTTCACAAATTCCTTGTATTCTGACATTGAACCTAATTACCCTTGATTTTTTTAAAGACTATTTATTTATTATTTATTTATATTTTTTGGCTGTGTTTTGTCTTCATTGCTGCACGTGGACTTTTACCAGTTGCAGTGACCGGGGTCTACTCTCTAGTTACTGTGCACCAACTTATTGTGGCGGCTTCTCTTGTTGGGAAGCATGGTCTCTAAGATAGTGGGCTTCAGCAATCGCAGCACATGGGCTGAATAGTTGTGGCCCACGGGCTTAGCTGCTCTGTAGCTTGTGGGATCTTCCCAGACCAGGGATTGAACCAGTGTCCTTTGCATTAGCACTGGACCACCAGGTCCAATCCTGATTATTTGAAAAAGTATTTCTTCTGTCTTTTGTTTAGAAAATGTAGTGAATATATGAGGCTGATTTAAAAAAAAAAATCATATTTAGGCAAAAGATCTGAATAGATATTTCTCCAGAGATGATATATAGATGGCCAACAGGCATGTGAAAAGATGCTGAACATCACTAATCATTAGGGAAATGCAAATCAAGATGACAATGAGGTATTACCTCACACACATTAGGACAGCTACCATAAAGAAAAGAAAATAACAAACTTTGTCAAAGATGCAGAGACATTGGAACCTTTGTATATTGTTGATAAGAATGTAAAATGATGCAGTTACTATGGAAAACAGTATGGTCATTCCTCAAATAATTAAAAGTAAAATTATTATATGATCTAGCAATCTCACTTCTGGATATATCCAAAAGAACTGAAAGCAGGAGTTGAAGAGATATTGTATTCCTATGTTCATGGCATCACACAACTATTCACAATAGCCAAGAGGTAAAAACAAATCAAGTGTCCATTAATGGATGAATGGATAAACAAAAGGTGGTATAAACATACAATGGAATATTATTCAGTCTTAAAAAGGAAGGGAATTCTTACAAAAGTCAAACCATGAATGAATGTGTCCCAGTGGCATAAGCCAATCACAAAAATGACAAACACTATATGATTCCACTTAGATGAGATGTCTAGAGTAGTCAAATTTATATAAATAGAAATAAAATGATGGTTGCCAGGGGCTTGGGAGTTGATGCAGGAATGAAGATTTGTTGAACAGGTAGAGAGCTTTGATTTTGCAAGATGAAAATGCTCTGGAGTTTGTAAACTCCAGATATAAACATGTAAACATTCTTAACATGAACTGCACACTTAAAAATGGTTAAAATGGTAAATTTTATGCTACTTGTTTTTCAACCACAATAAATATATTAATTATGATTAGAGTGTGTTGATATAAAAATGTTTGGGTTATTTAAGTAGAAATATTTCTGTTATGAGATGATTTGATATAAACAGGTTGATTTTTTTTTTCTTGTAATTTGTAGAGGCTTATAGTGTATGCTGTTTTCTTTTTAAAGTTACATTTAGGCAATGCTGATAACTATAATTACTGTATTAACATTAAAAAATCATAATAAGATGTTTGTAAACACTACTGATCCTAGAACTGGACTTTTCCTTCTGTAATTCAGCTTTTAGAAAATGAAGAATAATTCACTTTAAATAGTGTTTAAATAAATCATACTTAATTTTGTTTCTAGATACATTGAGTAAGCTGGGCCTCACAATTAAAGAGCTAATTATGTTGAAAATGCAATTCACTTTCCCCCTAGGCTTGTTCAGTTATTTCTGTTCTCTAATTTAGACAAGCAAGTGTTTATTTGCCGCTAGGCAACACCTGATAAAAATATTTAAGTACATGCAAGGACAATTATATACCTATGAAGACATGTAAAAAATAGTTTTGCGTGAGAAAGATGATTATCTGCTTGAAATTTTGATTTTTTCTCTTTGATTTTTTTTTCTATGTCTCTATCACAACCAGTTAACAAAGTTCTTAGCATAAATCTAGATTGCAAAAGACACTGGTTTTGGAAAAGTGAAGTTATAGTCAAGCTTTCACACGGACCCTCTATACCAGGACATGGAGAAACATCAACCACATGGTTGTCACTTTCTAGACTGAGAAGTTAGGACATCCTGTTAGGATACTTAATGCTACATGAAATTGAGGAGGTCTAAGTCTTACAGAGAGGTGAGATTTAACACTGGATGTAACACAAGTTTCCCTGGTAGTTCAACTAGTGAAGAACCCACCTGTCATGCGGGTTCGATCCCTGAGTTGGGAAGATCCCCTGGAGAAGGCAATGACAACCCACTCCAGTATTCTCGCCTGGGAAATCCCATGAACAGAGGAGCCTGGTGGGCTACAGTCCACGAGGTTGCAATGAGTCGGACACAAATGAGCAACTGAGCACATGACACAGAGCAAGCAAGCTTTCCAGGAGGCGGCTTCATGTCTCTGACTTTTATTCTGTGACAACAGATCAGAGAACCTTTAACTTTTTTGAATTCCAGTTGTTTCAAGCAGTCAGTACAGCTAACACCTGTTCTTTCCATTCCTCTAAGATCACTGAAAACAATGACAGTAACAATAACACAAGCAAAACCCTTTTGTGTATCTCCTCAGCAGAAAAGAAAGTTCTGTTGCAAATATGAAGAATTCCTTTCTCTTAGCACAGACGCAGTGATCTGCTGTGTAGAGCCATGCTTTCAGTGGAATGGCAAGAATTGTTTCTTTCACAGTGTATTACAAAGAAGCTGGCTATTAAAATATCACAAGCATAAAGAATTTCTTCATAACACTAGCGTAAACTGAATTTTTGTACTGTAGTTTCGGAAAGTCAGAACTTCTCATCCTCGTGTTTATACAATTTTAATATAAATGGGCTCAGATCTAGTAAAGCAGGATGAAGGAACATGAAAAATACAAACACAAGCAAAAACATGCATAAATATACACACACACACGTTAATATAGGAGGAGGAAATGAGGCAAACAAATATATTCTTGAGCAACAGCACTTGATGGCACTCACTAAAGTAGAAAGAGAAGCTGTGAGTTCCTCAAAAGCCAGAAAGAGAACCTATTTTGGTGGCTTCTAAGGTGGTTAAGGGGCTTCCCAGGTGGCATCAAGGTAAAGAATTGCCTGCCAATGCAGGAGACACAGGATAAGGGAATTTGATTCCTGGGTCAGAAAGATTCCCTGGAGTAGGAAATGGGAGCCCATTCCAGTATTCTTGCCTGGAAAATTCCATGGACAAAGGAGCCTGGTGGGTTGCAGTCCATAGAGTTGCAAAAGAGTCAGATACGACTGAGTTACTGAGCACCGGATGCGGCTAAGACATAATAAGTACAGTTGGGGCTGTAAAAGGAAGACACAGCAAGTACAACTACTTTCTGGAAAGACTTAAAATGGCTATGGACTCAAAGCATTGCCAATCCAGGGTTAGAGGGATAGTTAAAGGCTTTAATCATCTGCTTTCGTTTGAAATGTATTGCTACTGTATACAGTTTGGATTCTTATAATAAGCTGTCATTTCATCCACAAAATTTAATCCACAAAATTCAGATGTTTAAGAAAGAGATCAAAATTTTTTCCTCCAACTGATATATCTAACATGAGCTCTTATCACACTATGTAGCCATCCCTTCACCAGCTTGCAAAATCACCCACTCCCCCTTCCCTGGGCTTGCAGCTATACTGTTTCAAGGAGCTTACATTGTGCCATGCAGTTCCGGAGGACATCTGTTCCAGGTGGCCAACCTCTCTTCACCCCAGCCTCCCCCTCAGCCGCCTTGTTTAGTCTGGTTTTTGTGTGTTTGCCTATGCAGATGGCTGCTGTGACACCCTTTAATCTTGTCCAGAGGCTCCACGGATCATGTGATGACTCAAAGCTTGGGCCCCTCTTGAGTGCACACAGTCACTCTGTTATTCTTGTCTGTGTTGAGATCACAGAAGCTCAATGTGGCTTCATTCATATAGCTCTTTACTCCTTCCTGATTACCAGGGAAAAGGAAGTCATCCATTCCTCAGTTCAGTTCAACTACTCAACTGTGTCCGATTCTTTGCAACCTGATGGATTGCAGCACACCAGGCTTCCCTGTCCATCACCAAATCCCAGAGCTTGCTTAAATTCATGTCCACCAAGTCAATGATGCCATCCAACCATCTCATCCTCTGTCCTCCCCTTCTCCTCCTGTCTTCAGCCTTTCCCAGCATCAGGGTCTTTTCCAATGAGTCATACTTTGCATCAGGGGGCCAAAGTATTGTAGCTTCAGCTTCAGCATCAGTCCTTCCAATGAATATTCAGGATTGATTTCTTTAGGATTGCTTGGTTTGATCTCCATGCTGTCCAAGGGACTCTCAAGAGTCTCAAGAGTCTTCGTCAACACCATAACTAGAAACCATCAATATTTCAGCACTTAGCTTTCTTTATGGTCCAACTCTCACATCGATACATGACTACTGGAAATACCATAGCTTTGACTAGATCGACATTTGTTGGCACAGTAACGTCTCTGCTTTTTAATATACTGTCTAGGTTGGTCATAGCTTTTCTTCCAAGGAGCAAGTGTCTTTTAATTTCATGGCTGCAGTCACCATCTGCAGTGATTTTGGAGCCCAAGAAAATAAAGTCCATCACTGTTTCTATTGTTTCCCCAACAATTTGCCATGAAGTTATGGGACTGGATGCTATGATCTTTGTTTTTTCAATGCTGAGTTTTAAGCCAGCTTTTTCACTCTCCTCTTTCACTTTCATCAAGAAGCTCTTTAGTTCCTCTTTGCTTTCTGCCATATGGGTGGTGTCATCTGCATATCTGAGGTTATTTATATTTCTCCCAGCAATCTTGATTCCAGCTTGTGCTTCATCCAGTCCAGCATTTCTCTGATCTATTTTGCGTATAAGTGAAATAAGCAAGGTGACAGTATACAGCCTTGATGTATTCCTTTCCCAATTTTGAACCAGTCTGTTCTTCCATGTCCAGTTCTAACTGTTGCTTCCTGAGCTAATTACAGATTTCTCAAGAGGCAGGTCAGGTGGTCTGGTATTCGCATCTCTTGAAGAATTATTCACAGTTTGTTGTGATCCACACAGTCAAAGGCTTTAGTGTAGTCAATGAAACAGATGTTTTCCTGGAATTCTCTTTGTTTTTTCTATGATCCAATGGATGTTGGCAATTTGATCTCTGGCTCCTCTGCCTTTTCTAAATCCAGTTTGAACATCTGGAAGTTCTCTGTTCACATACTGTTGAAGCCTAGCTTGGAGAATTTTGAGCATTACTTTGCTAGCATGTGAGATGAGTGCAATTGTGTGGTAGCTTGAGCATTCTTTGGCATTGCTTTTCTTTGGGATTGGAATGAAAACTGACCATTTCCAGCCCTGTGACCACTGTTGAGTTTTCATCCACACCTAGTGTAAAGAAATTGAGAAGGCTTCATGGATTTATTTGAACCCAGTCTGACTCAGAAATTTCCCCTTTCTTCACCTCTATCAGGAAAAATGAGGCAAAGGTTCCCTCTCCACTTGTTTTCTACAAAATATCTGGAGTCCTCCTGTCCCTCAAAACAGAAGTCCCTTAAGACTTTGCTCAGCAGAGCATGGATATCTTCACTTCGGACCCCACTATGTCCACTCACTCCTACTTCTCTTTTTCATTCTTTCTTCCCTCCATCTTTTGGAGTTAACTTTTCATCTTGGGGTGGGGAAAGTGGAGAGTGAAGGAAACAGAAGTAAAATTTCACTTGAGTTATCTAATTTCTTTGTGCCTTGAGTTCACTTGTTGGGTAGATTTTGCCCATGAAAATATGTCCATAAGCTTTTGATCCTCAACAGGTTGTTCTTTGATTCTACAAGTACACTTCTTCCAGAAGTCAACTGTTGCTGCATGTTAGCTGCCCTAATGCCAAAGGTTCACAAGGAACCATAAATATAGGGGATATATGTTGGTTAATAGTTCAAAATATTATTCCATCACAACACTGAGTTCTCCAACCTGTGGGCAAGCCAACTTTATGTTTTAATATAATAAATATGGCAGGAAAAATATTAGTTTTAGTCATAGGAAATTGCTACTAGTTGACCATTTTGACTAGAACAGCAGAAGAAAATCTCAACACAGAAGTACGATGTCTAGGATATTTTTTCTCAAGGTCTGGTTCAGGTACCATCTGCTTTAGAATAACATGTGGTCGATGCCATGGGGAGTAATACATTTATTAAAGTGGTGTTAACTGCACCCTACTCCAAACTTTCTGACCAGAAACTCTAGAAGTGAGGTCTGTGAATTTGTATTAATATTTAAAGCCAGCATGCCAGATGATTGGTTATCCTGCCCATATACCAACCCGCTCTTGGAAGTTTTCATTTGGGGATGGTGATAATGAATTAGCTACCTGATCCAGCAGCAGTAAGATGATAGATCTTTTTCAGGGAGCCATCCTTCTGTCTCACTGACCTCAGCCATGGTGGACTTGTGTAACTTTGTCACGTATACTGACTAAAAATTTACTTTATATTTTTATGTCATTGCTGGGTGAGTGATCCATTTCACTTGCAGGAAAGGGAGAACTATTTTTCCTTAGTAAAGCATATTTTATACTAAAGAAATACACAGCAGAATCAAATAAAGAGAAACTCAAGACTGTCTTCTTAACCACTGTTTGTTTAAATAAATAGGAATGTGTCTACATTTAGCATAAGAGGCAAAGAAAAATTGGAAAATATAAGTTGTATTTCTGTAAAATAATACTAGGACTGGAATTTCTGTCCCTAAAACTGAAATTACTTACATAGCATAAAATAAAAGCTATAACTATTGGTAAAAGGATTTGAGTTTACATTAAGTGATAAAATAATAAAAAGTCTATTATTATTTAAAATAACAAGTTAGACTTTTAAGAAATGGACTGCTAACAAAATTTTTATATTAAGATTTTTAAAATATAGAAATATAACTAATGGAGAATTTCATATACTTAGCTACTAATTATAAATTGTAGGCTGGGGGTTATATTTGCTTGAATTAAATTATGGGCAAGAGAGAAAACCAAAATATTACCTGGGACAGCAAATCAAGGTGCTGGTTGAGTTGGGCTCATACAAACAAACAAAAAATGTTGAAGAAATTGGAACTTACAATTAAAATGATGTTGGCAAAAGAAAACTGCCATTTATCATGGATGGGTTATATAACTACTGACTTTAAAGCAATATGTGGACTCAAAAGAAACAAGTTAACCAAGTTTGTTGGTCATTTCAAACATTTTGTTCCAGTATAGTCAGTCTTGATTAACTTTAACCCATCTAACAGGAACCCTTAATTAACTTTGTTTTTTTCTCAAAAAGCTGGGGAAAAAAAATGAGGTAGCATACAAAAAATAAGCTTATAACAAAACTTTACTTTAAAAGCTTCCAGTAAGAACTTTCAGAGAATATTTTCACATCTGCACCTATTCAGTAAACGACTTTCCAACCTACTAGTCTCTTTACCATACAATTTTATATATGCCCTGAATATGTAAACTTTTAAAAAATCTGTCATATTTAATATAACCCACTTCCTAAGGCAACAAAGTAAACCAATCTTCAATATGAAAAAAAAAATGAATATCAAGAATTCTCTTCTTTGCAGTTAATGAGAACACTGAATTAATCTGAAATAATCCATTTACAGAACATTTCCATGTATTAAATTTCAGCTTTAATAACAGAATTTTAGTTTAATAACTAAACAAAGTTTCAGTGTAATAACTGTTAACTCTGAGATAGGTGCCAAGAGGAACAACAAAAGGTGATCTAGACAGTGGACACTTAACCTGGGTGTCCACAACCTCTGGCCCTGAACACATTAATTAGACGACCTCAGGATACCGTCAAGAGTATTGCTGAAATGATGGATCATGGAATCCAAAGGGAATAAGGCCCTTGGGACATGGATTGGGAACGAGTAAAGGAATCAAAAAGCTGAAGGACTCAATTCACATCCAATGCTCATGGTGGGGCCTGCAAGTGGAGGTGGGAAAAGTGTGATCTGAGTGGGCCTGTTTGACTGAGGGGTTTGGGAAGTGGAACAATTAGAGATGAGGATAAGATCAAAATGGTAAATACAAAATCACACATACCTCAGGGAACTGGGAAGAGTGAAGAATGATGAATGAGAAAACTTCAAAACCACCTCATATTAATCTGTTCTTGAGACACTTAAGTGCTTACTTCGGTTTACACCAGCCTCCTAACATAAAGAAGGGCATATATACGCATCCATGCATCCAGAGCAATAAGGGATAGCCAGCTTGGCAGTTTTCCAGGCGTTAACCTAGAAAAGTTGCTAAATCATTGTTGGAACACTAATCATTGGACATGTAAGGGTGTTAAGGATTTCCTAGCAACTGTAACACCTCTCAGGAGGGAGGGCAGTGGGAAGAGGTTCTTCCAGCCTCCTCTCCCCTGAGAGGCTATATGCTGGTAATCTATTATCAGCTGGTAAACAGTCAGCAATCTATTGATACTTCCAGAGGGAGTTAATCAATTTAACTACATTTTGCTGAAGGAGGCATCCAAGTTTGGGGCCAGGATTTCTTCAGAAAAAATAGAGGAAAGGATGAATGTGCCCATAAACTCTGACCCCTTCTGGTGTTTAAAATTATTAGTTTTAAGGGTCACCAAAAAGACAGAGGATGAGATGGTTGGATGACATCACCGATTCAATGGACATTAATCTGAGCAAACTCTGGGAGTTTGTCCTGTAGTGAAGGACAGGGAAGCCTGACGCGCTGCAGTCCATGGGACCACAAATTGTGGGACAGGACTGAGTGACTCAACAACAACAACAACAATGAAAAATCCGACGCTGGTTCCCATCCTCAGCCCTGCCAACATTTGTTTATACCAACAATGTTTCTGGATTGCGTTGTCTCCCTCTAGGTCATTCTCTCTGAAAAGTACTTAAATTGAGTTCCCAGTGAAAATCAGATATTCACTAATGTCCTAGTGAATGATACGAGAAGGCCCAGCTCATGAAGGCTCTGGAGAAGGTGAGAAATGTGGGATTACTCTGGGAGTTATTTCTGCCATCTCTTAGGACAGAGAATGTAAACTTCCCAGGGAGCACTTCATCAACAATCTTCAAAGCCAGCAAACTGAAGCAGACTATGGTAGGAAAAAAGGACTTTTGCTTTTAATCCTCTCGTCCTTCTTAGTTCTTAATGAGGAATAGATGGCATCACCCTTCAGACTAATGTGAAATCTCCATTTTAACTTCTTTTCCAAGTTTGGGTTTTCCTGATCTACAACTTTTGTTTAATTTTTGTTTTTCCACCTCTGACTTCCTCTACATTTCTGTAATTTTTTTTTTTTAAGGTCAGACTACCTGTATATGACTCCTATCTAATCATCTTACCACATCCGTGTTTAAGCAACAAAGTCTAAAGCATACTGTTTGTCTAAGTTGTGTCATAAAAATATATCTCTGTTTTCTCTTGAGGCAGCTGTGATTATTATGGAGAAATTTGAGCTTGGAGTAAAAAGTACAGGCTTGAATCTCAGTTTCTATTACTACCATTGGCATGAGTGTGGGACATTTTGTAACTTGTTTTAGACTCTGTTTTATACTTTGGCCACCTGATGCGAAGAGCTGACTCATTTGAAAAGACCCTGATGCTGGGAAAGATTGAGGGCAGGAGGAGAAGGGGACGACAGAGGATGAGATGGCTGGATGGCATTACCGACTCAACGGACATGGGTTTGGGTAAATGCTGGAAGTTGGTGATGGACAGGGAGGCCTGGCATGCTGCGGTTCATGGGGTCACAAATAGTCAGACACGACTGAGCGACTGAACTGAACTGAACTGATCGCTTGGAAAAGAAAAGTGGCAAAATATTCTTGACAACCATTGAAGAAGTTAGCAATTCAAAAATATCCATGACTTAGAAGTGTTCCTTAAATTTTTCTTTTCATTTTATATAGTGAATTTAGAGAAAACTTACTTACTTTACTCATTTTATGTGATATTAATTACATTGTGTGCATGTAATAGCTAGATCTCTTATCCAGTAATAGAGACTGAGATGATATGGGTCTTGTGCAATCAGTCAGCAAACTCTTCTGGAGAAAATAAATACTTAATGAACCTAGAAGAGGAAGGATGATCCACCTTGAAATGCAAGGGTCACCAGTTCGATTCCTGCTCCAGGAAGTTCCCACATGTTGTGAGCAACAGCCCATGCACCACAACTACTAAGTCAGCACTCTAGAGCCCAGAAGCTGTAACTACTGAGCCCAGTGCTGCAACTACTGAAACCTGTGTGCCCTAGAGCCTGTGCTCCACAACAAAAGAAGCCACTGCAATGAGAAGCCTGTACACCACAAGTAGAGAAACCTGTGTGCAGCAATGAAGACCCACCACAGTCAAAAATTAAAATCAAATATATCCTAAAAAAAAGAAAAAAGAGGGAGAATGATATGGCTTGAGAGAGGGATTTGCCAACAGGACTTTTGGGGAAAAGATTGAATGTATGGGCACTTAAGCAAATTTGTGTGCAGGAAAAGAGAAGTAATGAGAGAGAGAGAGAGAGTGAGTCAAAGGAGTGATGTGATCGGGGAGCTAGAGAAGATACAGTTGGTAGAGGGCCTTTCAAGGTGTGTTTCTGACCTACAGAGAGGCAATGAACCTGCTGTTGGTGAAGCTCCTGCCAAGCTCTTCCCAGGGAACACCATCTGGGCTAAGCCCTCGGATAACTGCGATGGATGATGCTAGCCACTGGCCCAGCGCAAGTGCTGACAAATGCCAGTCATTCCCTGTGTTAGACCACACAAATACCAGGAGTACTGTCAATTTTTTTTTTCCCCTTCAGGAGAAACTGAAGTCTGGGAAGCCTTCCAGTCCAATGAAGCTGCTGAAATGTTTTTAAAGAAGAGTGTGCAACTTGTGTCTTCAGCTATTTCTTGCACATAGAAAATATTATCTTTTACTGGTGATTAAGTTTGCTACTAGCAAAACATCTATAAAGTACATGTCATGGAAAGATGTGGAATAATCTGCACTGACACTAATGAAAAGGTTTCCTTTCTCCCCGAGTATCTGCCTTCACTCAGCATTTCTCTGCAGGCAAGGTGCTCCTTGGCAAATGTTCTTCCATAGCCAAAGCATGCTACAGTGCCAAGCTATCTGCCAAGCCTACTACATTTTCTTTGTCTTATCTCTCTCTTTCTTTCTTTCTCTTCCTCTTTCCCTCCCTCCCTCCTTCTCTCTTTCCCTACTTCCCTTTTCCTTACAAATTATTCAGTCTTGCAATTTTGCACTTTCCTGCTGCAGATGTGGCTCTAGTGAGAGACAGAGAAGTCTGACTTTGGGTTTATAATGCTTTGGTCCTTTTGAATTAAACCTTTTTTGGATACTCAGTTTGATCTATTGATCTATCTCCACTTTAACTGATGCCTTTTGTTTCTGCAGAGAAACAAAACAAATAGGAGATATTTCATTTTATCTAAAGATTTATTATGAAAAACCAACTCACTCAATTTTGGAGGTTAAAAAGTCTCAAGATTTGCCATCTGCAAGCTGGAGATCCAGAAAAGCCAGGGGTATGATTCCAGTCCAAATCTGAAGGCTTGAGAACTGGGGGAGCTGGCAGTTTTAAGTCTCAGTCCTGGAACAGGAGAAGACAAAGACTGAGGTCACACCTTAAGCAGGAAGGCAGAGAGGCAAATTCTCCCTTCCTCTGACTTTTATTTTATTTAAACCCTCAATGGATTGGGTGGTACCAACCCATAGTAGAGAGGGCCATTCACTTTACTCAGTCTACTGATTCAAATGCTCATCTCATCTGGAGACACCCTCACAGATATACCTCAAAATATTTAGCTGAATATCTGGGCACTCAACGACCCAATCAACTTGACATATAAAATTAATCTTCACACTTTCCTAGTTTTGGGTCAGTCCCACACAAATCCTGCATCCTGACTTGGCTCTTGAAATTCCAACCCAACATATTTGTAGGAAGTTCTCCCATTTTCCTGGGTCCAGAATTTAAAGGACACTGAAGGTGCTGTCTGACCCAGGTACAATTCACTGGGGCTGTTAAAACCATTCATATCAGATAGAAACTTGCATCAAGATTCCAGGACTCCAACCCAGTCAAAACTGACAGTCTTCCAACTGAGATCACAAACCTGGTTTCAGGACTCAATGAAGCTCAAGTTCTTGATGTCTCATTGCAAAGAATTTAGTGAAAGACAAAGTGATAACTAAGAAGTCGATTTATTTAGAGAAAACACACTCCATAGACAGAGTGTGGGTCACCAGAGAGGGTGAGTGCAGCCTCAAAATGTATTGTGGTAGCTTTTATGGACTGGATAATTCCATAGACTAGGGTGACTGAGGATGAGATGGTTGGATGGCATCACTGACTCAATGGACTGAGTTTGAGCAAACTCCAGGAGACAGTGAAGGACAGGGAAGCCTAGCATGCTGCAGTCCATGGGGTCACAAAGAATTGTACATGACTTAGAAATTGAACAACAGCAACAACGAGTAGGAGGTAAAAGAGTTAATTGCTCAGTTGAGCCCTATTCTTTGTGGCCCTGTGAACCATAGCCTGCCATGGATCTCTGTCCATGGGATTCTCCAGGCAAGAATACTGGAGTGGGCAGCCATTCCCTTCTCCAGGGGATCTTCCTGGCTCAGGGATGGAACCCAGGTCTCCTGCATTGCTGGCAGATACAGCATGTGCAACTGAGCCACAAACAGCTCTATAATGAATGGGAGGACTATTCCAAATATTTTGGGGAGGGGCAGAGATTTCCAGAAATCAGGCCACCACCCACTTTTTGGTCTATGATGGTTGGCCTAGAATCCCATGGAAAGAGGAGCCTGGTGGGCTGTAGCCCATAGGGTGGCAAAGAGTTGGACACAATTGAGCACACATGCACTTGGAACTGTCATGGCACCCCTGAGCGTGTCATTAGTTTGCTGATCTGTTACAGTGAGCCTACAGTGAGGATCAAGGTCTAGTCAAAGTTGACTTGTCTGCCATCTTGGACCCCTATGATTCTAATGTTTATGTTGTGTCCTTGGGCTATGTCATTCTTTCAAAGGGTGTGCCCTGCCCCCTTCCCTCCTGTTTCACTACCACTTCTATTTTGTGAACACACTCCAAATTAACTATAAATTTGTTAATTTTGAGCAATAAGATTATACCACTGACTCATATTAAACTTGTGATTACATAAACATAAAAATTTCTTTTCGCCAGTATAAGCATTGTACATAATTTTTTTAAAAATGATAATTTATAGAATTATTGTGACAGGTAATATTAATGAATATTTAACTGAACTTATTTAATGCTATCATCCCATTTTATTAGCTTATAAACCTCAGTGAACTAAGATCATACTTTGCTATTGATGGAGCCTTGGTTAAAATCTAATTTTCTAATTTAATATGCTCTATGGACTATGTACCAGACTCCGAAACTTGCTTCCAGTTTCTCTTTCAGTGTCTGTGTTAGGGAGAGGTACCAGTTTCCATAAGAAGCATTCTGGAATAGTGGTTACAGCCATGTCATGTGGAGCCAAATCAAATAGATATCAACCTTGCCATTTGCTGGTTTAGTTTTTTTTTTTTTTTTTTTTTAACTATAACATGTACCAGACTCCGAAACTTGCTTCCAGTTTCTCTCTCAGTGTCTGTGTTAGGGAGAGGTACCAGTTTCCATAAGAAGCATTCTGGAATAGTGGTTACAGCCATGTCATGTGGAGTCAAATCAAATAGATATCAACCTTGCCATTAGCTGATTTAGTTTTTTTTTTTTTTTTTTACTATAACATAATAAGACATCTAATATGATTTTTACAGAGATCAATTGAAATAAAGTACAGCACCTAATATACAGGGAATAATACAATGTTAGCCATTATTATATGCATCATATCAAACTTTAGTAAACATTTCAACTACAAACTCATCTAGTTCTATTGAAGAAGATAAAACAAGGTGCCCATGATTATTGTAGGTGTTGTTCAGTCGCTAAGTCATGTCTGACTCTGCAACCCCATGAAATGCAGCATGCCAGGCTTCTCTGTCCATCACTATCTCCCTGAGTTTGCTCAAACTCATGTTCATTGTGTCAGTGATGCCATCCAACCACCTTATCCTCTGTCACCCCTTTCTCCTCTTGCCCTCAATTTTTCCCAGCACTAGGGTCTTTTCCAATGAGTCAACTCTTTCTATCATGTGGCCAAAGTATTGGGGCTTCAGTTTCAGCATCAGAATATTCAGAGTTGATTTTCTTTAGGATTGACTGATTTGATCTTCTTGCTGTCCAAGCGACTCTCGAGAGTCTTTTCCAACACCACGGTTCAAAAGCATCAGTTCTTTGGTCCTCAGTCTTCTTTATGGTCCAACTCTCACATCCATACATGACTACTGGGAAAACCATAGCTTTGACTAGATGGATCTTTGCCAGCAAAGTAATGTCTCTGCTTTTTAATACACTGTCTAGGTTTGTCATAGCTATTCTTCCAAGGAGCAGGCATGTTTTTATTTCATGACTGCAGTCACCATTCACAATGATTTTGGGGCCCAAGAAAATAATCTGTCCCTGTTTCCATTGTTTCCCCAAATATTTGCCATGAAGAGATAGGACTAGAAGCCAAGATCTTAGTTTTTTGAACATTGAGTTTTAAACCAGCTTTTTCATTCTCCTCTTCCACTTTCATCAAGAGGCTCTTTAGTTCCTCTTCACTTTCTGCCATTAAAGTGGTATCATCTGTATATCAGAGGTTGTTGTTATTTCTCCTGGCAGTCTTAACTCCAGCTTGTGATTATAGTTTTCAGTAAAACATTCCTTTCTGTTTAACATAGAAGGACTAATATGACTATACCTAGCTATCATAACTCACAAAATCCTTTTCATAATTATGCCATCTAGCTGTTTTATCAATTCATGTGTAGGTGGGCTCAGTTGTGTTGGACTCTTTGAGATGCCATGGACTGTAACCTGCCAGACTCCTCTGTCCATGGGATTTCCCAGGCAAGAATACTGGAGTGGGTTGCTATTTCCTTCTCCAGGGGATCTTCCTGACTCAGGGATCAAACCTGTATCTCTTGTGTTTCCTGCATTGTCATGTGGATTCTTTACCACTAGTGCTACCTGGGAAGCTTATTTTTGTTTAAGTGACATACAGTAACTGGCACTAAGACATAGTTACCTGAATGTCAATAAAATCTAGTGTAATATGTAGAACAAAAGCAACAAAAATCCAGAATTCATTACTATTGTCAAAAATTTAAATTATATTTTAGAGCACAAATCACAGAAAAAAGATAAAAAATGATTTCAATGATATTTATTCCACTTTCATTTTTATTTCACTAAAATAAATTTTAGATTATCATTTAGTTTTTTGTATACAAGTAAAGTGTCCAGTGAAAACCTTTATACAGACCCAACTGGGAAATTTACACAGCTATGTGATATTCTGTGTTGTGCTCGCTTTAGTCATTCCGACTCATTGTGACCCCATGGACTGTAGCCCACTAGGTTCCTCTGTCCATAGGACTCTCCAGGCAAAAATACTGGAGTGGGTTGCCATACCCTTCACCCGGGGGTCTTCCTGACCCAGGGATGGAACCCACAGCTGCTGTATTGCAGGCAGATTCTTTACAGCTGAGCCACCAGGGAAGGCCCTTACCAAGCTATATACTTCATAATAATCACATTTGGAGGAAATTCTTATTATAAAATTAAGCTTTCCTAGGCTTTACTTGGGGCTTTCCTGGTAGTAAAGAATCTGCCTGCGATATAGGAGACCTGGGTTCGATCCCTGTGTCAGGAAGATCCCCTGGAGAAGGAAATGGCAACCCACGCCAGTATTCTTGCCTGGGAAATCCCATGGACAGAGGAGGCTGGCAGGTTACAGTCCAGGGCATCTCAAAGAGCCAGACGTGACTGAGCTTCCAGGCTTTATCTTTATCTATAAAACAGTATAGTATATTGTAATTTGTTAAAAACCATTTTGCTGAGGTATGACTGACATACAGAAAGGTGTACATATTCAATGGACACAAACGGATGAGTCTGGAGATTTCTGTTTCTTGTCTTTTGCAGCATTTGGCTAATGCTCCTAAAACAAATGCCGAGGAAAATATAGAAAGTTTATACCCTTTCACTGCAGACACTGAAAAGTAGAATCAGGCAATGTAATTTTAAGGACTTTGAAAAAACATGTGGATATACATTCTTTTTTTTTTAATTCATTTTATAATTCACTGTTTTTAAGTACCAGTGCACTCTAGGTACTATTCTAATCACTGGAAACAGAAGTAAATGAAACAAAGTCCCTGCCCTCACAGAGTATATACTCCCGCAGAGGCACAGCAATAAACAAATCACTCAACAAAGCAATAAAAAGCACAATTTAATGATATATGCTATAAGGAACAGTGAAGAAAGGTGAGGGGAGTATCGTGTCTTGGTAGGATCTTTATTTAGGATGGTAAGGAAAGACATCTCATGTAAAGCGATATTTGAGTAGAGAAATGAAAAAGAAGTAATGGTTTGAGATACATAAATAATTTGGAAAAAAAAAAGCATACTGGTCAGATGGAAGAAAAGATGCAAAGCCCTTCAGGTAGAAGTATGCTTGCTGTGTTTGACATTCAAGAGGTCTATCTAGGTAACAGTACAGAAAGCCAGAGAAAAAGAAGCAAAAGATTAACTTCAAAGTTCATGCATCAGTGGATGGGATTGTAGCAACAGGTCATGTACGGTCTTGGAGTAAGGGCTTGGTCACTTGCTCTTTTTGAATGATTTTGAGTTAAGAAGGGGTATGATTTGATTTATGTGTTCAAAGAATAACTCTCATTGTTGAAATATCTCTCAGTGTTGAAAAGTAAACTGAAACAGGGAGATCAGTTAGAAGGCTTTTGCCACAATCTAGGTGTGTGGTGATGGTGGCTATCAGTGGAGATCTTTGAGAAGTAACTGGATTCTGATATATTTATTCTGGATGTTATGTGGCGCAACTGACTGATTTAGAAGAAGACTAGTTAAATCAGAAAGCAAATCTATCAGGTGTTAGGCAATCATATGAAACCTCCAATGGGAAACTTCTGAAATTACTTCATTATTGAATTTTAACTCAATATCATGCAATTTGATGAATGTATAATTAAGTGCAAGACCACTGACTATTTAAGCAGACACAGAGCTAGTCATAAGCAGAACATCAGGGGGACACGGCAGAAACATACACTCACCCATTTATACAAACTACTGTCACTCTAGAGCCCACATTCATAGTGTTTTCAATGTAGAGACACATCACAGTAATGTTATTAAGATAAACTCAACATAATTTCTGTATAGAAAAGATCATTTCCACTTATCAAACTGGACCTATTTTGGAAGGAATAAACATGTAGATGATGTCATGCAATAAGTTTACTTCTGTATTTTGTTGTTGTTGTTTAGTCACTAAATCATGTTAAATTCCTTTGCAACCACATGGACTGTAGCCCATCAGGCTCCTCTGTCCATGGGATTTCCCAGGCAAGAATATTGGAGTGGATTGCCATTCCCTTCTCGGGGATCTTCCTGACCCAGGGATCTCTTGCATTGGCAGGCAAATTCTTTACCTCTGAGCCATCAGGGAAGCCCTTACTTTAATAAATCACTGCTGAAATGAGATTGCATCACTAGTGACTCTTGCGATCCCATGGACTATAGCTCTCCCCGCCTGGTGGCTCAGATGGTAAAGAATGTGCCTGCAGTGTGGGAGACCTGGGTTAGATCCCCGGGTTGTGAAGATCCCCTCCACTCCAGCATTCTGGCCTGGAGAATCCATATGGGGGATCCACAGGGGAGCCTGGCAGGCTACAGTCCGTGGGGTCGCAAAGATTCAGACATTGCTGAGCAACTAAATACAATTGAAATGAGAGAAGAGAGAGTTTGACATAGTTATGCAACAGACCTAGAGTGAATGACAAAAAGTAATCTGGCTGATGCAAACCTAACATTTGCTCTCTCCTTCCTTGGTTACAGAACTGATTTCTAGCTGAACACATGATTGTCTGAAATAAAGAGTATTTTTCACCCTCAGCTACAGTTAAATATCAATATGGGACTTAATTTTTTTAATATGGAATGTAAACAGAAACTGTGGGCAACTTCTGAAAAGTGCCCTTAAATGAAAGCAAAGTATCTTTCATTGTCATTTTTTCTTTCCTGCTAGCTGAAACTAAATGTGACTGGTGGAGCTTGAGTAGCTATCTCAAGCCATAAAATGGAAGCCACTTGTTGATAACAGGAAGCAACAAGAAGTAAAGAGGCAGGCTCGTTAACACTAGCACCACCTGGGAAGCCTGTAAAGAGCCTTATGTACTGGTAATTGCACCCAGGACTGCTTACATCCAAAATGGGACTTCTATTTTCTATCTTGGCTTCCCTTGGTGGCTTAGTTAAAGAGTCTGCCCGCAATGCGAAAGGCCTGGGTTTGATCCCTGAGTCAGAAAGATCCTCCTGGAGAAGGAAATGGCAACCCACTCCAGTATTCTTGCCTGGAGAATTCCATGGACGGAGGAGCCTGGTGGGCTATAGACATGGGGTCACAAACAGTCAGACACGACTAAGTGACTTCCTCTTTCAACTTTAATCTTGTTCAAGCTGCTGCTATTTTGAACTTTTTATCCCTTGTGGCTGAATCTAATCTTACCTGATACAGACTGCCACATTAAAGAATGAAAATTTTCCATGGAACAGTCTTAGGACTGACTATTCTTTTAATATTTTAAATTGAGTTTGGTCTATTCTGTGAAATCTTAAAAGATTCCAATTTCATAAAATAAAATGCTTTTTGCAAAATAAAAAATTCAATGTAGATCAATGACAGACTCTTTAGTCTAAGTGAAAAAGAACTGTAATATAAAGTATACTGATAAAACTGGATGATTTGTCAGTCATCATCCCAGAAAACTTCATAACCAGTTGTGGTTGACTGCAAAATACCCTTTCTAGTGACTAAAGGGTTTGGGGCTCTACACTGTGAAATCCAGCTTGGTAATTATTATCTTCTTAAGTGAGTGTACATTCAAAGAGTAAATATGCTTTCTTAGATCCATAACTGGCACACTAATAGAGTCAATTATGTTTACTTTTCCTGTTTCTAAGGAGATTCCATCTAGTTTTTTCTTTTCAATTATCTCTGAACTTTTGACCAAAGATTAAAGGTCATTAAAAATTCATTTAGCTCATTCATAATAGTTCTCTTAAGGTATAAAGATGTCAGCTTAGCAACCACATTTTAAGTTAAAAATATTACAGTGTTTTAAAATAATTAAATTTGAGGGGGAAAAGGAAAAACAACTTTTCTAGCTATCTTTGGACTATTCCTAAAAAAAAAATTGTGGAAGGATTAACTATTGAATAATCTGGTTTCTAGTTCTCATCTGTATTTCTAGATGAAAGGGCTTGATACCTTTGAATAACCAATAAGTTTCTCTTGCTTATTCTTAGTAACCATTTGAGGCTATTCCCACAATTCCATTTAAAACCCCATAATTAAAAATCTAGATGAAGAGAAAAACTTCACTATAAATATACCCACTTCTTTCTGTATGCCTTAGGTTGCAATTTTTCCATTAAATGATGTGGAAGATTTGAGCTAGAGGGCATAAAAGCCTCATGACTTTGAAATTACCGTTAAGTATTATAACTGGTGACTGTAATTAGAAGATAAGTGCCAGGTAATAAAAATGTAAACATAGGACAATTTCTGCCGTTAAACTAGAATTTGAGCTATGCTATCTATAATCTCTTTTGGATCAACTGCCTAACACTGTATTAGCCGATAACTTCGAGAAAACTTTATTATTCTATTATTCTGTCTCATGTACATCCCACAATCACAAACTTAAACAAAGTCACCCAACAAATTGCAGCATAGAGTCCAGTAACAAGAAATCACAGTAACTCTTTATGGTTAAAACAAAATTGTTAACAATATTGCAGTAAAATTCATAGCACTAAATAGGAAATGGTTTCCATTTAAAGTATTTGATCTATATTATGTCAAAGAATCATGTAAGTTATTATAATAAAGTTGAAATTATTGGAGGATAAAGTTGGGCAGTAAACATTGGCTGTACTTAAAGGGAATGAGCCTTAGATCACAGGATGGCTGAGAGCACAGACTTGTCAGAAAGACCTTGATCAATTTCTGGCTTTAATATTTACTGATTTTAATATCTTGTGAGAGCAACTTAACTTCTTTAAGCTTTCAGTTCAGTCCAGTCACTCAGTCATGTCCAACACTTTGTGACCCCACAGACTTTAAGCTTTAGTTCGCATATATAAAATTTTCTATATCATGAGTGTTCATATGTGCTCACTCATGTCTGACTCTTTGTGACCCCATAGACTGTACCCTGCCAGGCTCCTCTGTCCATGGAATTCTCCAGGCCAGAATACTGGAGTAGGTTGCCATGTCCTCCTCCAGGGGAATCTTCCCAACCCAGGGATCGAACTCAGGTCTCCCACATTGCAGGCGGTTTCTTTACTATCTGAGGTAGTATGCCACTGATTTAGTTTAGGATTCGCCATTAATTTGAAAGCAGATTTGTTGGAAAAATTGAAACATTATTATATCAAATATATACATGTGAATTGCAAGACACTGATTCTGAAAAGTTGAAATTGTAAAAATATGTCTCAGACTCTAGGAAATACATATGCTAAGAAACATTTGCATTCGAGGATGCCTTTAGTTCTTATTTACTTTTAGAATTTCCTATAACCCCAGTTTTTAGTACTATATTATCAGTATCCATAAAAGTGTGATAATCTAATAAAAGGTTACAAAGTAAATAATATTTACAGATAATACTTTCAATTTTAAACTTTAAAACAATGTAGAATTGAATAAAGGGAAAAAAACTGTAGAGTTGCTTTTCTTTCCTTTGAAGCAGTGAATATTATTTTATGGGTATGCACAGGTAAAATCATCGGTGCTTTTAGGATTCTTTTTCAGTTTTATTGAGATATAATTGACATAACACTGTATTAGTTTTAGGTGTATAATATAATGATTTAATCAATGTATATATTAAAAACAATTACAGTAAGCTTTTCCAATATCAGTCAGCTCACATGGTTATTTTTTTCTTCTATATCTACCCTCGTAACAACTTTCACGTGTACAATACAGTATTGTTAGCTCTAGATACCATGCTATACATGGTTTTATCCTTTCATCTCTCAGCAGCTTTGGTGTAAAAATAAATGTGTTGGGTTGTATAGTGGTAAACATGAAAATTAGGGAAAAGATTTGATAGACATTCCTCTTACCTCCCCCCACCATATTCAAAAAGTCATTATGCTTTTTCTTTTTACAAGGAAAAGTATCTTTTTTCTTTTTTTAACTAGCTCAGGACACTTGCTTTAGAAGTAGCTCACCTGGCTAAAGAATACACATTGTATTGGTTACAAAATCAGTCCATCCAAGTCCAGCTACACACCTCAAACAACTTCAAGTGGATCAATGAGACAACATTCCTCTTTTGTAAAAAACAAAAATAAGAACAATAATAAAATTTGGTTTGCATATATGTGTGAATATTCAGCTTAAATCATATGAGGTGATATAATGAAATCTAAGTGAGTGTTTTGTCTCTATAAAACCTGAGTATCATTAATTTAGTTCAGAGTTTGCTCCATCTTTGCTATTGATCAAGAAACAATATCATAGTTCTATCATAATAAACTGCCTCCAGACCCATTTATGTTCTGTGATGCTCAATTTCAAGAGTTCTGCAAGATGTTAGAACTGATTGAAGCCAAAGTGTGTGCACGGGAAGTGCAGAAGAAAGCCAAAAGGGAGAGGAAGCTTCATGTGTTTGCAAACATAAGTGAGGAGATGTACCACAGGAAAAAACTTAGAAAGTGAAGTCACAAAGAGGGGTTCAGACAGTAATGAGAAGGGTCAGACGTTTGGTGAAATGTCTGCAAGAAGCAGGGCAAAGGTTAACTGAATTCTGACAAGAGAATGCACTGGTCATAGCTAGCACACTTCACACATGAACATCACAAATGATCAAAACCAAAATCAAATTGATTACATTCTTTGTAGCCAAAAATGGAGAAGCTGTATACAGTCAGAAAAAAACAAGACCTGTAGCTGACTATGGCTCAGATCATCAGCTTCTCATAGCAAAATTCAGGCTTAAATTAAAGAAATCAGGGAAAACCAGTAGGCCAGCCAGGTATGACTTAAATCAAATCCCTTATGAATATGCAGTGAATGTGACAAGTTGAGTCAAAAGATTAGATCTAGTAAACAGTGTGTAGTAAACAATATCCCCAGTGACCTATGGATAGAGGTTCATAACATTGCACAGGAGGCAGTGAACAAAACCTTCCCAAAGAAAAAGAAAAGCAAGAAGCCAAAGGGGTTATCTGAGGAGTGGTTACAAATAGCTGAAGAAAGAAGTGAAAAGCCAGGGGGAAAGGGAAAGGTATACCCCATTAAACACAGAGTTCCAAAGAATAGCAAGGGGAGACAAGAAGGCCTTCTTCAATGAACAATGCCTAAAAATTGAGAAAAACAACAGAAGGGGAAAGACTAGAGATCTCTTCAGGAAAATTGGAAATATCAAGGGAACATTTTGCACAAAGATGGGCACAATAAAGAACAGAAATGGTAGAGGCTCAGTAGAAGCTGAAGATATCAAGGAGATGGAAGGAATATATGGAGGAACTGTACAGAAAAGATCTTAAATGAATGAACCATGGCACTAGTTCCCAAGAAGGCAGTACTAAAGAACATTCAAACCTTCGGACAATTGCAGTCATCTCCCATACGAGTAAGGTCATGCTTAAAATCTTATATGCTAGGCTTCAGCATTACATGAACCAAGAACTTCCAAGCTGTCCAAGCTGGGTTAGCAAATGACAGAGGAACCAAAGATCAAATTGCCAACATTTGCTGGATCATAGAGAAAGCAAGGGAATTCCAGAAAAACATCTACCTCTGTTTCATTGACTATGCTAAGACCTTTGACTGTGTGGATCACATAAACTGCTGAAAATTCTTAAAGAGATAGGAATACCACACCATATTACCTGTCTCCTGAGAAACCTGCATGCAGGTCAAGAAACAACAGTAAGAACCCTGTATGGAAATGGCAACCCAATCCAATATTCCTGCCCAGAGAATCCCATGGACAGACAAACCTGGTAGGCTACAGTCCATGGAGTAGCAAAGAGTCACACATGACTGAGCAACTCACACACACATGAACAACTGATTGGTTCAGGATTGAGAAAGAAGTATGACAGGCCTGTCTGTTGTCATCCTGTTTGTTTAACTCATATGCTGAACACATCTTGAGAACTGCCAGACTGGATGAGCTACAAGTTGGAATCAAGATAGGCAGGAGAAACATCAACAGCCTCAGATGTGTGGATCATACCACTCTAATGGCAGAAAGCCAAGAGGAACTAAAGAACCTCTCAATGAGGGTGAAGGAGGAGAGTTAAAAGGCTGGTTTAAAACTAAATATTAAAAAACTAAGATCATGGCATCTGGCCCCATTACTTCATTGCAAATAGAAGGGGGGAAGGTGGAAGCTGTGATAGATTTCCTCTTCTTGGGCTCTAACATCACTATGGATGGTGACTGCAGACATGAAGTCAGAAAATGATTGGTTCTTGGCAGGAAAGCGATGACAAACCTAGACAGTATGTTGAAAAGCAGAGACATCACTCTACCAGCAAAGGTCCGTATAGTCAAGGTTATGATCTTCCCAGCAGTCACATACGGTTGTGAGAGCTGGACCCTAAAAAGGCAGAGCACCAAAGAACTGATGCCTTCAAACTGTGGTACTGGAGAAGACTCCTGAGATTCCTTTGGACCGTGATGAGATCAAACCAGTCAATCTTAAAGAAAATCAATCCTGAATACTCATTGGAAGGACTGATGCTGATGCTGAAGCTCCAGTCACCTGATATGAACAGCCAACTCATTGGGAAAGGCCTTGATGCTGGAAAAGATTGAGGGCAGAAGAAGAAGAAAACATCAGAGAATTAGATGGCAGGATGGCACCACTGATGCAACAGACTTGAACTTGGGCAAACTTTGGGAAACGGTGAGGGGCAGGGAGGCCTGGTGTGCTGCAGTCCATGGGGTCTCAAAGAATCAGACACGATGGGTAAACGAACAACAACAACATGGCCCCTTTGTAACAATTAATGAACCAGTATCCATAAATTATTATTAACTAAAGTCTATCATCTATTCAGAGTCCCTTAGTTTTTACTTAACATAGTTTTCTATTCAGGATCCTATCCAAGATTCCGCATTATGTTTAGTTATCATGTCTCTTTAGGATTGCGCTTTGGATGTGATAGTTTCTCCTTAGAATGTGACAGGCTCTGACTTTCCTTAGATGCAAGCCCATATTTAGGGAGTGTAGAGTAAGGCTCTACCTTCTCTACAGTGAAGATGTACCTATATAATTTATTTGTTTGTTTGGGTTATATAATTTATTTGGATTTCTTCTGCACAGGAGATATGACTTGTCTCCCTCATTTATTAATTTATTCATCTGTATGAACTTATGAATATTTATATTTCTCATTATAATACAATACTACTTTATTTTATTGCTCTAATTGTTGCAGCTTTGGCCACCGGGAGCTCTTTCAGTTGACCCTGTGCCCTTTGACATACCCCACATCAATATATTTTTAAAGGACCCCTTTTTAATATAAGCTCTAATGCTAGAATATGCCTAATTTTTCTGGAGATGAACCACTGTGAAAAGACAATGTGAAAAAAAGTCATAACCTTGCAATGTGAAAAGCAAGTGATGATTATTTCAATAGTCAATGTTGAAAATGTGAGGTAATAAAAGGATAGAGGAAGTGGCAGAACACTATCCAAAGCATTATGGACACAATAAGGATCTTTCACTGGTAGAGAGCTTGATAATGGGGGTCACAAAGTTCTCTCTAAGCCTTTTAAATCATTGTGCTGTCCATATTTAGCAAAACAAGATAGTATTAGCTTTTGTCAGACGTACACATTAAAAATCGTGGACACTGTATTCATTATTTTAGTTTAATATGTAGCAGGAAGGCATCTGTATCACTTTGGGGAAATCATAAGAGTCCAGGTTGCTTACTAGACTCAGATTCAGAAATACTTCCTCTCTTTGGGAATTGGACTACCTCAGTTTTACAAACTGAAGCTGAAGCTCCAATACTTTGGCTACCTGATGTGAAGAGCCAATTCACTGGAAAAGACCCTGATCCTGGGAAAGATTGAGGGCAGGAGAAGAAGGAGGCACAGAAGATGAGATGGTTGGATGATATCACTGACTCAATGGACAATTTGACAAAACTCCAGGAGACAGTGAAGAACAGGGAAGCCTGGGGTGCTGCAGTCCATGGGGTCGCAGAGTCAGACACAACTTAGTGATTGAACAACAAAATTTTGCGAAACTCTATTAAGTAAAATTCTTTTCTGACTTGTAGGTGACATTTTTAAATAAATTATGGGCCTAGTTCTTCCACTGCTGGAAGAGTTGTGCTGGAAGAAAATTCCTAGGTTTTCAGGAAAACAGGTCAAAGGTTCAGTGGGGACAAATACTAGAGGAAAGAAAATGATTTCTTGTACTACCCAAACCCACAAACACAAAAATCTTCTAGCATTCTTCTTTAATCAGTACTGTAAAAGTGGAAGCATGCTATTACCAGAAGAAAACAAAGAAACAAACAAAAAAAGAATCAGATCTAAGGGTAATCTTTCATGCCCATACTCATGTATTGAATCATCGCTCCACTCCACTATGAACACCAATCACTATGCCACTTCTTAGGAACAAAAGTGCTATATAAAAAGCAAGACAGTGCTAAAGTTAAGATAGTTCCTCAGATTATACTGATAATTCTGTTCACTTACTACTTTTTAAGATCAATACACTTGGAGGAAATAGTTGTAATTGCCAGTTGTCAATTGTATGACCTGAACAACCATTGTCTCTGAGTCTCACTTTTTCTTTTTAATCTAATAACTTAGTTCTTTAGGTTGTTGTGAGAATTCAAAGAGGAAAAACCATGCATCAAGGTTAAAATTAGGGATATCAATATCTACATATAATACAAGTCGTCAGTTACAAATGCCAACTGATTCAACTACCTAACATCTAATTATAACTTAAAATATCTGGAGATTAAAATCCCCTAAATGGTGTGCACAATATTTCCTTCACCTGTAGCACACATTAGTGAATTCAAAGTGTTGCTCATTTTTTATTAAATCTTCTTGATAATTCTGTGTGGTCAGCATATTACAAGGCTTATTATCTACTTCCCAGTGGAAGGAAATTGATGAGAGAAAGTTGTGAATCACCCTTGTGAATCATTAATTGAATGAAATATTACCACATTTCTTCAGTTGTACTAGAGAATTCTGATGGTTCTTCCTTTTTTAAATTAGTACAACTAGAAAACCAGAAAATTAAAGTAGAACTAAATGTTTTCTAAATCATTTCTCTGGTCATCACATTCCTATTCCCTTGTTTTTCAACAGTGAATAATGCAAAACACTATTTTTTGAAGTTCTAACTTGCTGCTGCAGTTTAAATGTTATCAAAGTCAGTTTATGTAGCTTACCATGTATTTCTACTGCTTGTTCAGGTATGCATTGAATTTATTTCAGTTCATGATTTGTGTTTTAATGCCAAGGTAACATGGGCTGACCTTTGGCTCATAATGTGGTAAATGGAATTCCCTTTGGGCAATAGTTCCAAACACATCTATTCTGTTATCATCAATTGTCTTGATAATGAAATAGGAGCTTAAATTGGTAAATTTGTAAAAACAAGATTTTTTCCCTTCTATTTTATTTTGAAACTGTAAGAATAAGAATGCTGTGACATAGACAGTGGGTATAATTGCTAATTAAATACCAAGAAAACAAGTGGGTTTTATTGCTTTTCTTGGATCATAAGAATAAAACACAAAAACAGCCTATGGGCTCATAAGGGCTTGAAATTTCTTTCTGAAAAGCCGTGTGCAGAGAATATATTTACAGGAGAGAAAGACAAAGAGAAATGCAGAGAATGAGAGGGAATCAGAAGAACATTCTCAAGGGATACCTCTATCTAGAATTTGGAAACTAAAAACAGAGGAAGCTAATGGACCACGCCACCAGCAAATTTGAGTGTAAATGAGGGGGATTAGTGAAAAGTAGGTTTGAATTCTAAAAGACTATTTCATACAAGTTCATCATCATTACTGTTAATCTCCTAGCTTCTGTTATTTTCAGCACCAAATGACACAAATTACAGCCCTGTTCATTTATGCCTTCTCCCATTGATTCATTCATTCACCCATTTATTCTTTCACCAAATAATTTATCGAATGTCCAAAACAAGCAGAATCTTTTCTTTCCCTCTGATCTGTGGTTCCAGAGAAAGACACTCACTAAAGTGCTTCTTGTCGATCTCATTGAGTCACAGTACTTTTATTTCTGTTAGCAAATGAGCCCGGAAAAGTGCACGTGGTCCTGAGTGGGCATCCGGAAGCTCTGGGCTCCCCACACAACTTTGCACATCAAACACTGTGAAGGGAGAGGACAGCTGCGTGGTGGGACTCTCCCAGGATCCCACGGGGCTTAAGTTGCTTCAAATAATGTTTTCATCGTTTCAAGTATGCATGAACTTTCCAGAGTCTTGCTTATCACCTTCCCAGGAGAACAACTCCTTTCTGTGTCTGAGTGATTCTACAAGACTCATTTAGACCTTTTAGGATCTTGATAGGGGCTTCCCTGGTGGCTCAGAGAGTAAAGAATTTGCCTGCGATGCAGGAAACCTGGGTTTGATCCCTGGGTCAAGAACATCCTCTGGAGAAGGGAATGGGTACCCACTCCAGTATTCTTGCCTGGGAAATCCCATGGACAGAGGAGCCTGGTGGGCTAAAGTTCATGGGGTTGCAGAGAGTCAGACACCACTGAATGACTAAGGCATGCATACAGAGGATCTAGATAATTTATGTTAAGATACACGATTTCACTTCTCCCAGGTCCCATCTTGAGTTGTAACCATTTTTAACCTCTTACTGTTAATCACATCAATCTTATATGACAGATCCAGAATTTTCTTAAAATAAATACTCGATGCCTGTAATAAACCTTTCATCAGGGGCCATTTGGGACTCTAAATTTGGTTTAATGTTTCTACCACCCATGTGTGGTACATCTCTTTATTTTGTATTAAGATTTTTTTTCTGATATTGATTATATAGAATTAGTCAATCAGATCTGTTGCCTGAGCTTTAAAACCCTTAATTGAGCCACTGATCTTTTACACAAGACAAGCTTTTATTGAGAACTTTGTTTTTGCCAGATGTAATACTGGGTGCTGGGGTACAAAGATAGATGAAACAAAACCTTTACTTTCTGGTAACTTAGCATTTAGTAGAAAAGTCAAGTCAATACATTAACTATTCACTTGGATAGTTCTTTTCAAACAGGACTACTTTGGATATCCATTCTATATGTTTTGATAGTTTATTTTCAATTTTTAAAAATTATTATACAATTTACAGAAAACTGTTTTCTGTTTTTAGTGTATGTTTTTGTGAAGTTTGGCAAATGCATACATTTGAATAACCACCATCACCACATTGATGATGGTTTAAGGAGTTCCACCCCATTCCCAAATTCTTTTATTCTTCTGTGTGGTCACCCACACCCACCCCAGCCCCACACTCACACACACACATACAGAGTCCCTAGCAACAAATTAGGAGACCTGCTCTTACAACTGAATCTTTTCCAGAATGTCTTCTAGAGTAAAATCATAGAAGTGTATATATAAGACAGACATTTTGTGTCTGACTTTTTCACTTAGCTTCCCAGGTGTCTCAGATGGTAAGGAATCCACATGTGATGCAGGAGACCCATGTTCAACTCCCAAGTTGGGAAGATCCCCTGGAGAAGGTATAGGTACCCACTCCAGTATTCTTGGACTTCCCTGGCAGCTCACATTATGAAGAATTCACCTGTAGTGAGGGAGACCTGGGTTCAATCCCTGGGTTGGGAAGGTCTCCTGGAGAAGGAAATGGCAGCCCACTCCAGTATTCTTGCCTGGAGAATTCCATGGACAGAGGAGCTTGGCAGCCTACAGTTCATGGGTCGCAAAAAGTTGGACACGACTGAGCAACTAACACAACACTTTTCACTTAGCAAAACACACTGATTATTCATCTACATTGCTGACTACATCAGTAGTTTATTACTATTATTATTATTATTGAGTGAGTAGTACTCAATTACACAGACACCATGGTTTATTTATTTTCCTGCTGAGACACATTTGGGTTGTTTTACATTTTAGGATATCATGAATAAAACTGCTACACACATTTATGTACAGACTTTGATGTGGACATAGGATTTCAATTTACATGGTAAACATCTAGGAATGCAATTCCTGGGTTACATGGCTCATGTGTTTAATATATAAGAAGTTGCCAAATTGTTCTCTACAGTAACTGTGCCAATTTGTTAATCTATCAGCATTATGTGACAGTTCGAGTTCTTTGCATCTTGATGAGCACTTGGTATTACACACCTCCTTTTTTTATGTTAACCATTGTTATAAGTGTATAGTAATATCTCTTTGTGATTTTTTAACCTTTGTATTGTCCTAATTATTTATCTCAGTTGGTAAAGAATCTGCCTGCCATGCAGAAGACCCGGGTTCGATTCCTGCATTGGGAAGATCCCCTGGAGAAGGAAATGGCAACCCACTCCAGTGTTCTTACCTGGGAAATTCCATGGACAAAGGAGCCTGGAAGGTTACAGTCCATGGGGTCGCAAGAGTCGAATGCTACTTAGCAACTAAACCAACAATATAGTTTACTTATTTTTTATTCCTATGTCTTCTCTGGGAAAGCACCCAAATCTCTTTTCCACTTATCTATTATATTAGTTCCTTACTAAGTTTTGAAAATTCTATTATATATGCATATATGCATATATATATATATTATATATATAAATAACACATTTTCTGAGTGCTGAGAATGAATGGATGTTGAATTTTGTAAATGATGATTTCTGAATTGAGAATTTCATATCTTTTTCCTCTTAATTAGTCTGCTAAATGGTGAATTATATGAATTTTTTTTGGTCCAGATCATAATGTCTCTTTGTGCATGTTAATTTACATTTTCAGTTTAAATGAACATTCACTCTGATGATACTGAGTACAGTGTTATAATTGTCAATTAGTTCAGTTTGGTTGACAGTGTTGTTCAGGTGCTCTACATCCCTGCAGAATTTCTATTTAGCAATTTCATTGATCAGAGAGAGAAAGGTAGAAATCTCCAACTCCAACTGTTAATTGTACATTTCTTTTCTCAATTCTTTCAGTTAAATATTTTTGTTTGTTAAAATTTTGTGGTTGGATGCATGTACATTTAGGATGGGTATACTTTTCTTGGTTAATTGACCACTTTTCCATTATGGAATATACTTCTTTATAGGTAGTAATATGCTTTGTTGTAAAGTCTACTTTAATATTAATATTGCTACTCTGCCTTCCTTTAGTATTTAAATTTTAACATCTTTATATTTTATGTTTAAATTCAGTTTTCTGTAGAAAACCTATATTTAGGTCTTAATTTTTTAATTCTATTTAAAAATTTGTTTCTTCTATTATATTGATGTCATTAGACCATTCACAATTAGTGTAATTTATGGATATAATAAATTCAGTACAGTCGTTCAGTTGTGTCTGACTCTTTGCGACCCCATGGACTACAGCACGCCAGGCTTCCCTGTTTATCACCAACTGCCAGAGCCTACTCAAACTCATGTCCATCGAGTCGATGATGCCATCCAACCATTCTCATCCTCTGTCCTCCCTTTCTCCTCCTGCCTTCAATCTTTCCCAGCATCAGGGTCTTTTCCAATGAGTCAATTCTTTGCATCAGGTGAAATTCTATTGGAGTTTCAGTTTCAGCATCAGTCCTTCCAATGAACACCCAGGACTGATCTCCTTTAGGATGGACTGGTTGGACCTCCTTACAGTCCAAGGGACTCTCAAGAGTCTTCTCAATACTACAGTTCAAAAGCATCAATTCTTTGGCACTCAGCTTTCTTTATAGTCCAAATCTCTAGCTCTGACTAGATGGATCTTTGTTGGCAGAGTAATGTCTCTGCTTTTCAATATGCTGTCTAGGTTGTCCATAGCTTTTCTTCCAAGGAGCAAGTGTCTTTTAATTTCATGGCTGCAGTCACCATCTGAAGTGATTTTGGAGCCCAAGAAAATTAAGTCTGTCACTGTTTCTATTGTTTCTCCATCTGTTTGATAAAAAGTGATGGGACCAGATGCCATGATCTTAGTTTTCTGAATGTTGAGTTTCAAGCCAACTTTTTCACTCTCCTCTTTCACTTTCACTTATTTAACTGCTGTCATTAGACCATTCACAATTAGTGTAACTTATGGATATAGTTGGATTAAAATCTACTAACTTGCTGCCATTTTCTATTTGCTCTGTCTGTTCTTTGCTTCTTTTACCTCTTTCTTTTTTCTTTTAGGTTAATCAATGAATTTTATTGCTTCCATTTATGTCCACTTGGATTTATTTTTACTTTAACACAATATACTTTTTAGTGGTTCTTTCTATGTCCTGGGTGGGGGGGGGGTGGTGAGGGAAAATTTAAGAGACTGTTCCAGGTGGAACATTTATATTAATACTTTAATATTAATACTACACTATGGGAGGGTTATCAGACTCTTGATCCTCACTGGGTCTTATTTAAATCAGGGTAACGGGGTTTCTTTTTCTCACTTTTCCCCCCAAAAATCTGAGTGGATCCTGACGTGAGAGATCGAGGGCTCAGCTCCAGGGCAGACAATGGTGAGGCCCTCCTTAGGAATTCATAATGTTTCCTTCCTCTTAGATTCCCTCCTAGAAAACTTTAGCTAGGCTCGGAGAAAAGAGAATTTCTTCCCTTATTCCTTTCGTGCTTTGTATATGCTAATCCTTCTCAAGGAGTAGGTATTTGGCATTAAAGTAATTTTCTTGGATTCCATCATAACTTCATTCATGGAATAATTGAAATACGGATTTTCAGAAGCCACAGACCTATATGAAGGGGGAAAAAATGCCATGGCTGATATACCAAAATATTATCCTGCCAACTCTTCATATCCTACTAAAGTATAAACTTTTTATGGTGAGGATTTATTAAAGGTCAAGAAACTCTTTATGATATCTTTATTAGAAATTTCATGCTGTGGTGTTTTCCTATCATTATACAAATTCAAATTCTGTAAGACCTATAACTTGCATTTAGCAACTAGTATATTAACCGATTCCAAGGACAAAATAAATATATAAATTTCAACATGCTGCAATTGTTTCTCCTTTTTAAGCTTAAAATGCATAGGCTCCTGGGTCAGGCTGGAACCACAGCCAGAACTGTATATGCCACCTTCCGTCCACAGCTTGAGTGTTACAAAATGTGTGCAGCAGACTGTAGAATATGGGTGAAAGATTTCAGAAGTCAAGAAACACAGTGTTTTAGAAAGTGAATCAATTTAGGTCAAAGTATTGTTTTGTTATATGGCATATACAGGAAAAAACATTTCTTCATTTCACATGGGATATGATATGCTGCAATTTTATCTTTAATTCTAAAGCTTCTGCAAACTGTAATTCACAGGTTGGCATGACTTCAGTGGATGCTAACTTACTGAAGAAGAGATTTTTTTTTAAAGCTTTATTTATATTTTCTGCACCACACTGTGAAGTGTCCCCGATGCTTTGTTTCTCAGAAGCAGGATTAGAGCACAGATGGGAGAAGAAAGGCATGAAATTCTATACTTTGAAACATTCAGTCAAGATTTATATTGTATCTCTAGTTACCTGGCACCTCTATAATACCCTTCAGTGGAGAATTTCAAAAGGCCATGCAGTTTCACAATTGTATAAATTTTTAAAACTGTTATTTGTGAGAAGATTAATCAAACTGCATTGAAAGTGACTTTGTAATAAACAAAAAGGGGCTCTTTTCGTTTGCTTGTTTGTTTGCTTTGTTAATACAATCTAACGTCAACTAGACCTAACCCTGTTTAGAAAGCATCAAAGCCTTCAATTTTTCTGTTTATTTCTTCTTGGCTCTAGTCCAGTTAGGCCATTGACAATTAAGGGAAAATACTGCTTTCTCTCTCATGTGTCTTACATAGGCATACATAGTACAAACTAATCTGTACCACAACCACATCAAATACTTTTATTTTTGGTTGCCCTTTTTATACTTACCATTTTAGTAAATTATAATCTAACTCTTGCATAAACACGGTCTAAAAATATAAGCCAGCAGCTATCTCCCAAGATATAACCTTGCCAAATGGGTCACATTGTAAAAAAAAACAGTCGATTGTAGGAGATGGATATTTTTCCAAAAATTAAAATAGTATTCTTTTAAAAAGTAAGGATTCTATTATATTGAAAAATTATCTGTGGGAAAGAAACATAAACCATGAGAATGTTTAACTTCTACTTAAATATTTTATGTAGCTAAACTTAAAATATTTTGGATTACTCACATGCAGAAAAGAATTAATCAGTTATGTCCTCCCCTTCGGTAAGATTTGGTTAGAATATAGAAGCCAATGTAAACCGGAAATAAAGAGCTTAATTTAGGATTAAGTGCTTATGCTACTGTTAGCAGGGCTGGAATAGGGATGTCAGGAAAGCTTTGCTGAGGGTCAGAGGTCGACAGTGAATATTTGAGACCAGTGGTTCTCCCCTGAGGGTGATTTTAATCCCTTAGTCTTGAGACATATTTAATTGTCATGATGGGGATTGGGGAGGGTCATTCCTGCCTCTAATGAGTACAGGCCAGGCCCTGATGCTGGGAAAGATTGAGGGCAGGAGAAGATGGGGATGGCAGAGGATGCGATGGTTGGATGGCATCACTGACTCAATGGACATGAGTCTGAGCAAACTCCAGGAGGTTGTGAAGGACGAGGAAGCCTGGAGTGCTGCAGTCAATGGGATGGCAGAGCCAGACATGACTTAGTGACCGAACAACAGCAACATTTTAACCATATAACCTTATTCCCTTATGTGTGGTTTGGTGAGGATGGATGCAGGTCCAAAGAGAGAAACCAGAAAGAGTTTGCAGATCTGTTGCATTCGCAGTTCACACAGGGCCACTGAGAGGACAGCCTTGGGGGGGGGGGGGTGGTCACCAGACTGAGGGGGTGAAGAACTGTGCAGGTTGCTGTGGTTTCTGGGAGAAGGAACAGGTGAGGCAGGGTAAACTGGGCATGGGGTTTGGGATACAACTTCTCAAAATGTGACACCCTGGGATAGAAAATAGCTCATGCTGAAGGAGTTTGAGAAAACAGAAGTAGCAGGAAGATCACTCTGATCCCCTCCTTCTGCATCCCCCTACACACTTGCTCTTCTTCCCAAAACAGGTCCTGTGAGAGGTACCCTCCCTGCACCAGGAGGATGGAAGACATTCACCAGAAATTAGTACAAAGAAACATGTCAACCTTATCTACCTGGTTATTATCTCATCCTTCACTACCCCTGGGCTTCCCTGGAGGCTCATAATGCAATGCAGGAGACCGGGGCTCAGTCCTGGGTTGGGAAGAGCCAGTGGAGAAGGGAATGGCAACCCACTCCAGTATTCTTGCCTGGAGAACCCCATGGACAGAGGAACCTGGCAGGCTACAGTCCACAGGATGGGGTGCAAAAAGTCAGACATGACTGGGTGACCGACACTTACTATCCCCAGCCTAAACCCCTTTATCTTGTACATTCTTCACAAACTTACTCTTTCTTTGTTTAAAAAGATACAGAAGCTTCTTTCTCTGGTCACTTTTTTATGAGACAAGATGGGATGTGAAATAAAAAAATACATCTGGTAACTATGGAGAATGAGATGGCCTCAGAGTGTGGATGAAATCTACTAATCTTGATAGAGAAAAATATATAAAACAGACAAAACTAATCAATGGATATGGAGTTGGGATATAAAGAAGTGCAATTTTACTGTAATGCTCTAGAAAAATTTTTGTGATAAGACTTATTTGGGAGGAAATAGATAAACCAATTTGTTCTACCAATGGGATCTGGAGTAAAATATTCCCTCAAATTTTAGCTTCATTGTTAGTCACTGAAGCATCTTTAAAAGACGACACGCTTAAAATCGATTTTCTTATTTGTGCAATGTAGTAAGTTCCCAAAATTTCTTTGAATTGTTGTTGACAAGTGAGACACAGTAGGAAAGCATCCAAGTGATGTCTAAAGCAAAGCTGATGCCCAATGTGTGTGTGCCTGAGTGCTAGGAAGCTTCCATGGGGTCCAACTCTTTGTGACTCCATGGGCTGTAGCCCGCCAGGCTCCTCTGTCCATGGGATTCTCCAGGCAAGAAGACTGGAGTGGACCGCCATTTCCTTCTCCACTGGATCTTCCCAACCAAGGAACTGAACCCAGGTCTCTGATGTCTCCTGCATTGGCAGGTCGTTTCTTTACAACCAGACCCCTTCCAACCTTGCCTCTCATCCTCTATGATTATAACAATGAAATTCAATCCAATTCCTCTTTCAATAAAGAAAGTTAAGTGTATTTCTTTAAAATGCAAATAAGGAGAAGGGGATGACTGAGGGCAGGAGAAGAAGGAGATGGTAGAGGACGAGATGATTGGATGGCATCACTGACTCAATGGACATGAATTTGAGCAAACTCCAGGAGATGGTAAAAGACAGGGAAGCCTAGCATGCTGCAGGCCATGGGGTCACAAAAAGTCAGACACAACTGAGTGGCTGAACAAGAAGTAAGAAGAAAGAAAGTAGAGCATTAGAAGCTTTAATGACAGGAGTGTTGAAGTTAAACGGAAGTAGAATTTGGTTTTGTTTCATCTGAAATGGAGATTATACTAATATTTACTTAATATGAAGAGTATAAAGATTAAATGAGATAAAATTATTTAACACAACTTATTATATACATTAACAGTATGTATTTGATAAATCTTAGTGGATAAAAGGATCATGATAGAAACAAAGATAATAACAGAATTTCCCTGAAAAAAATAAACAGCTAATTCTTGGGAAAGACTAATCCATTCGACAAGTCGTCTGGATTCTGGCTGATTTATTCTGGATGTAAAATTGGCTTCCATATAAAAAAGGAGGGGGAATTTCTATAGCTCTCCAGTATTTTCCCTTATTCAGAAAATGTTTTTTCTCTCTCCCATGTCTCCTGTTACTGTTATTGCCTATCTACAATTATATCTACACAAGATGGGAAGAGATGCAGTGCCCTATTTTCAGGGTCAAAATGAACTATTTGAGCTGTCTCTGTGGGCTTTTTGGGTGGTAGAGCTAGGGTGCTTCATCATAAAATCTGAACTTGGTTTATCTACAAAATCTATCCAGATTGAAGTGTTTCTATGTGAGACAAAATTTGATTAGAGTTCTAAAATTGGGGCTTTTAATCAAAGTTGGGGATTTGACATAAATTTAATTTCCTTATGGAAACATTGAAAAACAGACTTTCTATGCACTTACGTTAAACCCAAATAGTTTCACATTATTCAGGTTTGCTTCATTTTGAGCACCAATGCCTCCTTGCTGTACGTTTTCAGGTAAGCTCGTCTTCTCTCCAGGGCTCTTGTGAGCTCTGAGTGTTTATTTCAAGCCTTCTTATGTATGCTGCAGCTGACTTATAGCTCTCTAAAACTGACTCAATGCTCTCTTCCTCTGGTAAGAGTTCGCTGCTCTAAGAATAAATTGCAATTACACACTTCCTTCCCCTCCAGCTTTTTTTTTTTTTTGTAGTACTCCGTTCTGTTCTCTATTTTTTCCCCTTTTCAAAGCATCCCTTTACTCTAGCCTTTGTATCTTCACCCCATGACACGGCATTCATTGTCTCCTCTGTAATTTCTCTTTTCCACAGGCTGTACCAACGTGCTCATCAGTGAGCAAGTGCCCATTAAACACCCACCACGTGTCAGACGCATATGTCTGAAAGGGCATCTTTGCCATTCTCTGGCTTCTCTTTTAATACAGGCATGTCTGCCTGCCTTTGGTTGTTCTATCCTGCAATTTCTTCCTGACTGTCTCTTTGTGTGGTGGGAGGAGGATAAATTTTCTGGCACAAATTCTATTATTTGGAGGGAAAGACACACTCGGTTTCCAAGCACAATACATCGGACACAGCCATCTCCACAGGACACTGAAACGTTATCACAGTTTAGGTCTTTTGATTTTAGGTAAGTGGATGCACTTCAAAAATGGTTGGGAAAAACACAATCATCATCTTACTCTTTTTATAATAAAAGGTCAAAATTCCCTCTTGGTTATATGTTTTGGAGCATTTTCATTGCTTGAGGAGAAAGTCAAAACTCCTTAAAATGGACTGCAGTTTCATTTTTTATCTGTTTTCTGCTAACCCCAGTTTTATCTATCAAATATTCCCTTTGCCTTCAATATTCAAATACTGTGCATGCTGAGTAACTTCAGCTTCGTCCGACTCTTTGTGACCCTAGAGATTCTCCAGGCAAGAATGCTGGAGTGGGTTGCCATGCCCTCCTCCAGGGGAGCTTCCTGACCCAGGAATTGAACCTGCATCTCTTACATCTCTTCCACTGGGTTCTTTACCACTAGCACCACCTGGAAACTCTCTACCCCTAATTTTAAGACGTGTTCCTTCTTGCTTCCATCTTGTTCATGGTATCTGCTGTTATGTATATACTTGAGGCATTTTCTCACTCTTCTGACTTTGCTATTAATAGTATAATTTCTTTTTTTGTCACAGTATGGGTGTTCCTTTCTCCACAAAGCCTTCCTTGAATTTCCAAGATTGGACTGTCTGCCTAGTCTTGTGCTTCCATGGCAGCCTATGTGACACTCATTCTGGTAGTGTTCAGGAAACATTCTTTCAATTAACGTGGATAAATTTTAACACTGATAATAACCAACGCATATTTTATTGTTTAATAAGACATACTGAAGATCCTTCCAAAATAATCTAATTCCTGAAACTGTCACCAAGTAGCAAATTTCTCTCTACATTTCTCCAGTGAATAATAAAACCAACACTTTGTTTTCCCTGTTACCCCCTTATTGTACTAGCTGATTGAATATTTGATCAATTCAAGTTGCATTGTTTAACCAAGGCTTCCCAGTTTCTCAGTGGCAAGGCATTGTTATCTGATAGCAATGTAGTAAGGAAGACAAAATATTTTAATTGTTTTACTGCATTTTAATAGAGGCCAGTGATGTGTTATTTTGGCATTGTTTAATAGAACACCTAAGACTAAGATAATGGGTACAGTTAATTGCTTTTTGAGTATGGACATTAACCATGCAACTGATATTTCCATTTAACTGCATAGAAAAAAAGACAAGAAAATGTATTTATTAGCAATTAATAAAGAATAAAAAATGTTGACTGATTGCCACTCTTTTTATTTAGCTCTTTATGTATGCGGTGAGTGCAGGTAAAACCCATAGACAGTTGGGACCCCTTCTGACACATCAAACATCTTCCTAAGGCAGAGATCATCTTCTCTATTATCTTTCCTAATTTCTCTTCCCATTTTTAATTAAAGTGAGAGAAAGTCCTTCTCTTCATGTCAACGTATATCTTGAGAGTCATCAGTAGATTTAAGTATGTGGTTCATGGAAAGGAAACAGGAGTTTGGAGAAGTCAAATATTTTAAATTGGGTTTAGATGTTTTAATATTAAAAATATAAATTACTGGTCAGAGCTCTTTGTTGTTGGTGCTGTTTCTGCTGTACAAATAAGGAATGCTATTCTACTTTATAAGTTATAACCTCTTTCTCCAATTTGTGTGGATTTGAGAGTACCCATAGTGTGGCAGGGAACGAGGGTGATATTAATCACACTGCATGCATTTAATGTTTAAATATACAAAGCCCTTTCTTATGGATAACTCTTTAAAAATTCCCTACTTAATCCCTCTGAAGGGTATTAGAGAGCTATTTTTGCCTCAGTCACTGTAAACTTCTTGACAGAAGGGGTACGCATGATCTCTTTGTATTTTTAGCACCTGGCATAGCTCCTGGAAAATTGCTGGTGCTCAATGCATTTTTTAAAAAAATGAATAAATGAGTAAGTAGTGAATCAAGGAAAAATAAGTAACTTTTGAAAATGTATAGTTTTAGTAAAAAACAGAGATAGAAATTGGGCCCAGGATTCTTGATTTCTAAGCTATTTTGAATTTAAGAAAACTCAATAAATAGTAGCAAACTTTCTGAAACCGAGGAGGCAGAACTCTCTCTATGTCAAAAAGTCTATATATGCATTAAGACACATCCTGTTGGGATGTGGAAGGCTAGAATAGTACAAAGATTATGGAACTGAAAGGACAGTCAGGACAGAGAATAATTAAGACTGTGTGAAGTGCCAAGGTAGACTTAGAGATTCTTTGACACACAATCAGAATTTTGTGGCTTTTAGAGAGATAAGAATCTTTATTCAGAAATTAATAGCTCCTGTTTCTGTGGTAAAGTATATGTAAATCCAAATTTACCTTTTTTAGCTGTTTTCTCAAATAATTAAAAAGTTGTCATATCATCTAGCAATTCTACTGCTGATACATACCCAAAAGAAATGAAGGCAGAGACTCAGGTATTTGTACACCTGAATACTTGAATATTGGTATATTCATAGCAGCCTTATTCACAATGACCAAAAAGTGGAAGCAAGCTAAATGTCCATCCATGGATGAATGGATACACAAAATGTGGCATATAATATAATGGAATATTATTCAGCCTTAAGAAGGAAGGAAATTCTGACATGTGTAATAACATGGATGAAACAAACTTGAAGGCATTATACTAAGCTAAATAAGCTGATCACAAGAGGACAAATATCGTAGAAAATTAATTTTAAAACAGTCAAAAATGATACCATAAGTGATTCTTTCTCTTTTGTTTTAGGAATTTTTCTGTTTCCAAACATGAAAGTCTTTCTCAACTAATCTATCTTGTTTCAAGCCCCTCTGTTCTAGTGTAAGAGAAGACTCTTTACTCTGTTGTCTTCAAAAGTAACTCCAGAAGTCTGTCTGAAATGTAGGACTATAGGGACTATATAAAAATCTTATTTTTGCAAAAAGCTATGCTCCATTTTGGGGATATATATGCCATGCACTTTGGTAACTCAATAAACTTTAAAAGGAACTGAAATAAAAATTCCTGCTTTTTGGTTTATTCCTTTAGTTTGTTACATTTTCTTAACTGTTGTCAATTCCTTATTTATTAGGAAAAGAAAAGTTAAGAAGAAAGAAGAAACTTAATAAAATATTGCCACAACATTTAAGAACATTATAAAATACTTTGAGACAAATTGTTAGAGCAATGTAAATTGGAGAAAAGTTTTAAATGGTAATTACAATTGCTTTTAATTTATGACACATAAAAATGGTCTAATTCTAAACCAGCTAATTCTGTTACAAAACCATAAAAATTATACAAAAAGCATTGCAAGAATGTGAGCAAAAGAGAAACTGTTTGAAATTAAAATAAATAAAATGTCTACTTCAATTTATTTTTTACTTCTACTCACAAAGGGTAATTAATATTAAATTTTGTCACCCTATCTGCAAAGAAATGCTTGTGTATTTCCACATGTATGTATATTCTTTGATTTCATAATCTTAATATAAAATGGCCCTTTGCCCAAAACAACATGTATAGATCTACTGTATTTTTTTATTATCAGCACAGCATCCTAAGTTTTGATTTTGTACAACTACTCTGCCCATATCCATTATTTCTGTCCCCTTGCCATTATCAGCCTTCTCACATCTGTTATTGATACTGCTGCTGAAGTGATCTTTTAGAAATTTTTTTAAAAATCCAAAATTCTAAAAAAGCAGGACACTATGTAACATCCAGCAATGACTCTTTATGAGTTTTTACAGAGTAAACTTTCTGCTTAATATTTGATGAATGAAAGAAAGAAAAATAGAGCCTTATACTAAGGAGGGAAAAAGGAGGAAATGAAAGAGAAGGAAAAAATCTAACTACATGCATTTTCATCTTTCACTATTTTTAAACTATTTTGAGTGAGTATACTTACTATATATGTTTAGGCATAATTTTGCAAAGATTTATTTGCAAAGATACATAATATCTTTTTAAGATACATGGTAAAGAAATCTCCACTATTGGAAGTTGGCCTAAAGAGTCAAAACGAGTTTGGTTCCGATATGGCGCCAATTTCCACTCCCACTACAGTGTATATTAATGACTGCTACCCTATATCCTGACCAATATTGTATATTACAAAGTTTAAAAAATTTTGCTAACATGGAGGTATATTATTTTTTAACAGAATGAGAGCGAGCATCTTTTCATTAGACGTCTAATTTGCTTTCCCAAAATGTCTCTTTCCATCCCTTTAATGTCCTACAACAAACTGATGTTTTCTCATGTTTTCAATTATGCATATTTCCTCCTTAGAACCCATATGCTTTTGATTTTAACATGTATCTAATGATTAAGTAGCACATCTTAATGGTTGATATAGTTGGAAATATATGTGCGTGTGTAACTCTAAACTGCACTAGGCATTTGGATTAGTGTGTGGTAGTATTTCATAATCTACATTATCAAGTATTTATTTAATAACAGTATGAGGTCATTTGTTTCACCTGGAGAAACTAGCTAGAGAATATATAACCACTTCCAGCCCCGTTCTGATGCAGATATGTATAGAGTCCCTCTGGGAGAGGGTGGATGAAACTCCAAACTGGTATTAGTGGAACAAGACACAGAACATGAGGTTGAATAAGTAACATTAGCCTCATATATTAAAGCAAATCACTGTTTTTATTTTTGTAAGTTTTAGCAATAGGATGAATAATGCCCTATAACATTTGTATTGCTGCATTATATTTTTATCTAAATGTTTTCCTAATATAAATTAATTTCTGATACATGACAAATACTACTTTTAGTTGACAATAAAGAACCAACATAAAATTGTTCACTGCTAATATTTATTTTTCATATTTATAGAGTGTGTATTTCTATGTATTAGAGGTAAATATTACAATACAAAATAAATTTTCAGGTAATTATTCCCCAATGTTTAAGAGAATGGTAGATAATAGTACTGTTTCTGTAGAATTTTAAATTTTTTAATTTAGTTTAATGGAAGAGATATAATGCCCAGGTATTTTACAAAATGCTAACTTCCCCCCAAAAGATTTTAGTATGAACTGATAACTTATAATGAAAAATTATTTACATGAGCAATATATAAAGGCTGTGATTTAATGAAATTCCATGTTCAGTACTGTAAAGAAAAAAATGCAAAACTAGGAGTCATATAATAGGGACAAATGTAATTATATCCTTTGGTTAACTTCCTATTCACAGTAATTTTTTAAATTTAGTCTTTAATAATCTATTTTTAAAGTAAAATACAGATATATGTTCATTTTTCTGTTACTGAAACCTGAATGTGTATGCAAAATCAGTGTTCTTATTTATAAAAATAGTTTATCTTTTCATTTTTGTTTATTATTTGTTTTCCTGATTTCTGTATTGTTAAGAACAGAAATAATTAACCTTTAAAGTGTTATCTTTGTTATGACATAAATAGAATGGAATAATTTGGTTTTTTATATGAAACACATGATAAAGGTACATTCCTCTTGGTAACTGAAATTTCTTGGCAGTTTAATTTGACTTATTGCCTTTAATTATGATTTGCCCAGGTGGCACAGTGGTTAAGAATCCACCTTCCAATGCAGAAGACACTAGAGATGCAGGTTTGATCCCTGAGTGAGGTAGATACCCTGGGGCAGGAAATGACAACCCTCCAGTATTCTTGCCTGGAAAATTCCATGGAGAGAGGAGCCTGGCGAGCTACAATCCAAGGGGTTGCAAAGATTCAGACATGACTGAGCATGCATGCACGCACCCAATTAGACTTAAATTACTCTACATTTATACTTACTAAACATGTTCCCCTGTGACTACTCATAGTTTTCTGCACTCTCATAATCTAGACTTCAAAAATGGAGCAAGTTTTGAAGAAAATGGTATTCACAAAAATATTCAAATATGTATTAATAAAAATGTATTTTTATTCAATCTGAAAAGAACAAATTTACAAAATTGACCCAAGAATAAAATTTATAAAACTTTCTTAAAGAAAACCATTATAAGGCCTACATTACATGGCTCAACTTAATAGAAATTTTATTGTAAGGCTTCCCTGGGGTCTCAGACAGTAAAGAATCCGCCTGCAATTTAGGAGACCCAGATTTGATCTCTGCATTGGGAAGATACCCTGGAGAAAGAAATGGCTACCCACTCCAGTATTCTTGCCTGGAGAATTCCATGAAGAGAGGAGCCTGGCAGAATACAGTCCATGGGATCACAAAGAGTTGGACATGACTGAGCAACTAACCCACACACACACACATAATATATTGTGGCCAACCATCTGTATATACAAGGCAAAGCAAAATAGCAAATGTTGAGTGTTGTAGAACCATGCATGTCAGTTGCTATCCCAAATAAAAAAGAACACTTGATTCTTAAGAGGAAAACAGACTTTTAGCATTACCCTGCTATGAAAATCAGAAAAACTAGAAAGGAGATTAGTATATTTTGGTGACAAGAACATAATAATCTGTAGAAGGTGATGTTCAAATGTAATCAGATTTTTATCACATTGGAAAATGACTGCTTGCTCAGCATGAAGTACAGGAGGACAGCTGTAAGCTTCTGCAGGTTATTTGCACTACCATAATCTTCTGGCTGATCTTCAAAGAGGTTTCCAAGCAGAGTTCAAAATGTAAACCATGAAATTCTCCCCACAATCCAGATTAAAGGCTGAATCTGCACATTAAATCTCAGGTAGGAGGTAATCAGAGAGTTGGTGATCATTTAAGGATCAGATGGCCGCTGTTGCTTTAGCTTTCCAGGACTCTCTACAGAGAAGAACAGAACATGTGCCTTCACTGCATGCTTTGTTTTATAGGTTCTAAATGTTTTAAAATTGTTACTATGGCTTTTTCTTTTACGGGTCATAGCTTTGTCAAACTCATGCTTAATTCTCATCTTGAGCCAAATGTCTACCAAGTTCTGTATCACTTACAATGTCTGAAGTGCAAATAATACACAAATCAAACTGACTTAAAGAGTAAAGACATTAAATCTTAACTCATATGACTAGCACTCCAGAATTAGGCTTCATTTTAGGATTAGTTGGTTTTTCAGTTCAAATATAAAAGTTGGCTTTATCCTAAGGCTGAGGAACTTTGGTTATTGCTGCCAGTGACATTAGGGTCTGAGCTCCATTCTTCATTCTTTGTGTATAACGTGAGGAAAAGGGCATGGCTTCCCAATGTTATCTTTGAGGAAAAATGTTTCCAGAAACCTCACCATTTCAGAATGTAATGTATTTCTTCTAAAAATAGAGCGCTCTTTGCTTGTCCTGAAACTTAAACTCCCACGTGGAGGTGAAACAGAATAAAGCTGCCTGTAACTCTGGGGTGACATTGCAAATGTTTCCTAATTGTGAACGAGCTCTTCGAGGATTCTGATGCTCTCAGCAAGGGTGTGCTCAGTTGCTTCAGTCACGTCTGACCTTTTGTGACCCCATGGACTGTAACCTTCCAGGCTCCTCTGTCCATGCGATTCTCCAGGCAAGGATACTGGAGTGGGTTGTCATGCCCTCCTCCAGGGGATCTTCCCAACCCAGTGACTGAACCTGCATCTCAGGTCTCCTGCATTAGCAGATGGGTCCTTTACCCCTAGAGCCAGCTGGGAAGCCTCCACACCAATGATGAGTTCATTTCAAATCCATGGAACTGAAGGAATATGATGAAACATTCAGAGCCCACATCCATGCCTTGTGTGGACTCCAATGAATACATTACTGATCAAAGGTAATCAATGATGGATCACATGGGATCAGATGGCAGGGGCCCCTCCTAGGAGGTATGGACAGAGGACCCTCCTTCTCACCCTCCACTCCCCACTGAGACACACACACACACCCCTACCAGAAGTGACAGGGTGCCCTCTAGCACACAGGTTAAGAAAGTAAATGTACAAGCATTTACAGTTAATGTAATGCATTTACACTTACATTTAATGTCCCAGGGACACAGATGGTGTTAACATTCATGCCCTGGGCCAGTGCTGACTTGGATTTAGTATCACAGAACTGGCTGGGCTTTTCTCACATCTCTTTGGTCAGGATTGGAACACATGCTCATATGTAAATAAGTATCAATAAATCAATGACAGGTGTGTTGGGGGGATATAGTCATCCTTAGATCAATTATGTTTATCTCCCAAATGGATATTCTCTTTATTAAGTTAATTTTTATTGGAAAATAGTTGCTTTACAATATTGTGTTAGTTTTAACTGTACAGCAAAGTGAATTGGGAGTTTGGGATTGATGTATATACACTTTTGATACTTATTATTAAAGAGGGAACTAATGAGAATATACTTATAAGCTCAGAGAACTCGACTCAGTGCTCTGTGGTGACCTAAAAGGATAGGAAATCCCCAAAAGAGGAGCTATATGCCACTACTTCTTTAAACACCATACCAGCTTCTCAGGGATGACTGGCAGGATGGATATGAAGGGAGCAGTCTCAGCGTACATGACTGCTTGGCACTTTCACCTCCCCAACATCCATCCAGAGCTGTCTTCCAGCTTAAAGAATATTTGCTTTGACATAAAATGTTCCCACCCACTTTTCAGGGTGGGGGCATGGTAAAAGCCCTTTGGCTTTTATTTGGTTGAATTTTCTTTTTCTTTTTAACCAGATAATCTTGAATTTAAGTCATGTGACTTTGTGGTCACTACTTCGCTTTCAAGAATGCTTTCAAGTTTGTCTTAAACATTTTCCCCATATTTTTTATAATTTTTAACATATACCTACTATTTTCAGTTGATGTAATCCTCATCATCACTGATCAGTTGGTAACCTGAGTTCCTTATCCTGAATCTGAAACACTAGAAAATGAACCTAGTTAAATTCTTTTTAAATGATAAATATTAAGCTACTAGGTTATTTATTTTATCATAAGAACTTGAAACTCAGCTCTTTAATTTTTATCAAGGGAAACACATACTTTATCAATATAATTTGTATTATTTTGTCACTATCTACTATATATGTCTTCATATATGCAGCATTATGTATTTCTTATTAAAAACCATAGTATTGCATCGTATGAAAAATCTACCCATTTTGAAATTAGTGAATTTTAAATTAACTAGACTTGTCAGGAATCCTGTTAAGTGTGCACATGCAGATATCACTATGTTTTAGAGGCAGCTATACTTGAGGACCGGGCTTCCCTGGTGGTCAGAGGGTAAAGCAACTGCCTGCAATAAAGGAGACCTGGGTTCGATCCCTAGGTGGGGAAGATCCCCTGGAGAAGGAAATGGCATCCCACTCCAGTGTTCTTGCCTGGAGAATTCCATGGACGGAGAAGCCTGGTAGTCTACAGTCTGTGGGGTCACAAAGAGTCGGACACGACTGAGTGACTTCACTCACTCACTCACTTACTCATACTTAAGGACCATGGCTCAGCGATAAAGAATCTGCCTGCAGTGCAGGAGACACAGGTTGGAACCCTGGGCTGGAAAGATCCCCTGGAGGAGGACATGGTAACCCACTCCAGTAATCTTGCATGTAAAATCCCATGGACAGAGGAGCCTGGTGGGCTACAGTCCTTGGGGTCACAAAGATTCAGACAGGACAGAACACAGCACACATACTTCAAGGTTGTCTTTTTTTTTTTATTTATTTTATTAGTTGGAGGCTAATTACTTCACAACATTTCAGTGGGTTTTGTCATACATTGACATGAATCAGCCATAGAGTTACACGTATTCCCCATCCCGATCCCCCTCCCATCTCCCTCTCCACCCGACTCCTCTGGGTCCTCCCAGTGCACCAGGCCCGAGCACTTGACTCATGCATCCCACCTGGGCTGGTGATCTGTTTCACCATAGATAATATACATGCAGTTCTTTCGAAACATCCCACCCTCACCTTCTCCCACAGAGTTCAAAAGTCTGTTCTGTACTTCTGTGTCTCTTTTTCTGTTTTGCATATAGGGTTATTGTTACCATCTTTCTAAACTCCATATATATGTGTTAGTACCACAGCACACATACTTAAGGACAGCAAACTGTTTTTAGAATTTAACTTCTAGAATGAAGGAATGATGTGTCTCTTGTGTCTTTACCCACTTAGTGATAAATACAAAAGAGCTATTTGGCAGCAGTAAGTAGTAATTTCTAATGGTTCTGCTGGTGAAAGAATAATTCCAACTCACAGTGGTCAGATGAATGGCAACCTTAAAATTAGGTAATCAAGACTGTTCATTTTAGAGCAAGTTTTCACAAAATAACATTTATATATATATTACATTTATATTTTTGGCTAAATGTCCTTAAGATGATTATGGTTAAAATTATTGTACATTAAATCCATTGGTTAATTATACTTTTTCCATGAATTTTATGTGCTTTTGCCTAGCTGAATTGTAGTTATTTTCTTTTCAATTTGTATGAGTAATATTTATTAAGGGAATTGTGTTGAAAGAATAAATCCAATTAGAAACATTATTACTAAATTTTTAAATGTGAAAATATATAATTTAGAACCTCCACATATAAAAAAATAAATTGAGCATTCTAGTCTTCATAAACATAGCACAATGACACTTATATCAAGATTTAAAGATTTATTATGCAATAAGTTTAAAGTTAAAAATGTGTTATATATTGAATATATTATGAAATTAAAAAAACACTGTAAAACTTCAAACACCTTTTAAAAACATCAATGGTTAGGGTATTTTTTGTACTCTGTGTCTGGAGCAAAACTATTCTATTACAATATCTGAAAATTCATTCATTAATTTCATGTAAGCTATTGACTGACAAGAATAAGCATAATAATGACAAATCTTTTTCAATAGTGCCATTGTATGCACATAGAAACACTCAGGTGAAGATATTTTTTAAAAAAATACATATAAAAACATAGGTACATTTTTTAGTCACTTCCTGTAAAAGTTTAGTCTTTTATTGTTCAGGCAAATCAAGTCATGTTGCAATTGATGTAGACTTAAAGCAGCTTAGGATAGAAACCTGTATTTTGACACTAAATGGTTTAAGTTTAATACTTAAATTATATTCTCAGTCTTATTTTTAACATGCTTCTTGTTGTGGGTTCTTTCTCTTCTTTTTAAAAACAAATTAGCCACGAGTTATAATTACGTGTCTTAGTGTAATTAATGTAAATATGGTGTGTGGAAGAATCTGAGAAGGATGCCAGAAAATGCCTTCAAAATTAAACGTGGCAAAGTACCAAGGGTATAAGATTGCGGGGTGATTTCTATAGCACTCCTCCCCCTCCTTCACCCCAAAAGCCACATTTTGTTTGCAGTGTTTTTAGTGCAAACTTCAGGAAACTACTTTCCATATCTAAATTTGAGATTTGTAAACCCCTTGAATTAATCTTAACGTTTAGATCTGCAGAAATGTAGCTTCAAAAGTTAAGGAGTAAGTTTTTTTACTTCTCAGATAACAGTCTTAAGGAATACGTACTTGTCTTCAAGAATTCAAGTTTATTGGAGATTCAGAATGAACTTGCCATTCTTCCATGCTTATCATTTTAAATATTTTTAGGAAAAGATACTTGACATTGGATACTGTTAAAAATATTATATATATATACCCTGTAAATGTTTATCACTGCATTAAAGCCCTTCACCATCTGACTGTCTACCACTTTTTCACTTCATCTCCTACCTTCATCTTCAACCTTTTTAACTCTGCCTCAGCAACCCTCAGGTCTCCCAGCTATTTTCTCAAACATTTCAGGTGCTTCTATCTCGGGGCAGATATCCACACCCCTCATTTCTTCACTTTTCCAATATATAAATAAACAGTTGCTTCAAATCTCTTTCTTGGACCATTAAGGGAGGCAAACCTCAAATTACTTTGAACTTTAAACTCAGTATGCTCAGCATTCAAGGTTAGCTGTGGGTCAGCCAGACTTTTATATTCATTCATTTATTATACAATTGTTTACTGAACAATCATACACTGATTTAAGTGTTGGAATGAAGTGGCGAATAAAACAGATAAAAATCCTTGCACTTATCAAGCTTGTAATCTGGTGGGTGGGTGTTTTACACCTAAAAAAATACTGATATAAATGCGAAGTGGAAAAATAAAACAAGAAGGAATCTTGTGTGTGTTTTAAATGTGCCTGAGAGCTATCACAACTTAGACACAGCAACCAGGGGAAACCTCACTAAGAATGTGGCATTTGAGTAAACATTGAAATAGGCGAGGAAATGCGGAATGTGGATACCTGTTCCTGAGGCCTGGAGTGTTTGAAGGAAAAGCCACTGAGTCTGCGGAGGCAGAATTAAGGAGGCTGTGGTGGGAGATGACATCAGGGGCAATAGACAGCCAGATCATGGAGGGAGTAATGCAGTGATAAGGAGTTATTCAGTTTAGGAGTGTCCTGACTCCTCTGTTAAGGGATCACTTTTGTGTCCCTGTGAAAATGAGACTTAAGTGAGGCAAAGTTTGCAGCAGAGACAGAGGTGCAAGGATATAGCAGTTACCCAAGTGATAAATGATGGTGGTGTGGCAAAATGATGGGAGCAGAGGTGTTTAGAAATAATTCTAAGCACATTCCAAAATTAGAATTGATAAATCAAATATTAGGAATGAAAATGTATATTTTTGGGGGGGGTGATATACCATTAGAAATGAAGGACAAAAAAATAAAACTTGGTATTTCAGGATACAGTGGGAACACTGGACTAGGGTTTTACAGACACATGTACTAGCTTCAAGATCATCAGCAAAATTCTTTAAGCTTTCAAAGCCTTGGTTTTACCAGCAAAATAGGGTTAGGTTAAAACTGGTCAATTCATACTACTGACAGTATTTTTTTTTTTACATAGCCCCATGCACGCACATCTTGTTAGAGCCCACGTTCTTGTCTTTTTTTTCCTTTTAATTTTTTATTTTTTTAACACCAAAAACATTTTATTTTGGGATATAGCCAATTAACAATGTGATAGCTTCAGTGAAGGGACTCAGTCATACATATACATTTATCCACTCTCCCTCAACACTCCCTCCCATCCAGGCTGGCATGTAACATTGAGCAGAGTTCCATGTGCTATACAATAGGTTTTTGTTGGTTATCCATTTTAAGAATAGCAGTGTGTACATGATCTTCCCAAAATCCTTAACTATCCCTTCTCCCTGGCAACCATGAGTTTGTTTTCTTAGTCTGTGAGTCTCTTTCTGTTTTGTAAATTCATTTGTATCATTTGTTTTTAGATTCCACATATAAGGGACACCAGTGATGATTTTTGTATATACATTTTATTGAAACAATTGACTACTTTTGCATTACAACAGCAGAGTCAAGAAGTTGCACGGAGACTGTATAGCTTGCAAGCCTAAAATATTTACTATCTGGTTCTTTACAGAAGTTTTCTGATTCTTGGACTAGGTAATAAAAATTGCTGCTCTGTGAATTCAATGAAGAGAGAATGCAATTATTTGGGATTTTAATTAGTTTTTATAATTAATATTGCAAAAAGGCCTATAAAAGCTGAATATTTCATATGCAATTAATCAAGTAAAATCAAATCATGAGTAAGAGGTGGCTAGGCTGAAGTTCAGAAAAGATGTGTGTTTCTTTACCATTAAATAGTGTATCCTAATGATAATTTATTTCTACATTTACAGAGATTAAGAGACAATCAGAGTTTGTGGTCAAATGAAAAAACAGATTTATATATATATAATGGAAATAGTGTTAGATTTTATTTTCTTGGACTTCAAAATCACTGCAGATGGGGACTGCAGTCATAAAATTAAAACATGCTTGCTCCTTGGAAGAAAAGCTATTAGAAACCTAGATAGCTTATTAAAAAGCAGAGATATTACTTTGCTGTCAAAGGTCCATATACTCAAAGCTATGATTTTTCCCGTAGTCATGTATGAATATTAGAGTTAGACCATAAAGAAAGCTAAGCGCCAAAGAATTGATGCTTCTGAACTGTGGTGTTGGAGAAGACTCTTGAGAGTCCCTTTGGACTACACGGAGATCAAACCAGTCAATCCTAAAAGAAATCAGTCCCAAATATTCATTAGGACTGATGCTGAAGCTGAAGCTCCAATACTTTGGCCACCTGATGTGAAGAACTGACTTGTTAGAAAAGATCCTCATGCTGGGAAAGATTGAAGGCAAGAGGAGAAGGGGATGACAGAGGGTGAGATGGTTGGATGGCATCACTGACTCAATGGACATGAGTTTAAGCAAACTCCGGGAGTTGGTGATGGACAGGGAAGTCTGGCATGCTGCAGTCCTTGGGGGTCACAGAGAGTCGGACACAACTGAGGGACTAAACTGAACTGATACACACACACATACATATACACAAACTTATATAATTTCTCATTTTGCTAAATTATTCATTTATTCATTCATTCATTTACTTCTCATTTATTCATACCTCATTCATTTAGGTATACACATATGTTTAGCTTCTCTGGTGGCTCAGACAGTAAAGAATCCACCTGCAATATAAGAGACGTGCATATGATCCCTGGTTCAGGAAAACCCTCTGGAGAAGGGATTGGCTACCCACTCCAGTATTCTTGTTTGGAGAATCCCATGGACAGAGGAGCCTGGCAGGCTATAGGGTATGGGGTCACAAAGGGTAGGACAGGACTGAGCCACTAACATTTTCACTTTTTCTCATATGTTTAGAAACAAGTCTGGAATGACATATTTTGCAGTGTTAATGAAGTTTGATTATTATTGACATTCAGTTCAGTTCAGTTCAGTCGCTCAGTTGTGTCCGACTCTTTGCAACCCCATGAACTGCAGCACGCCAGGCCTCCCTGTCCATCACCAACTCCCGGAATCCACCCAAACCCATGTCCATTGAGTCGGTGATGCAATCCAGCCATCTCATACTCTGTCGCCCCCTTCTCCTCCTGCCTTCAATCTTTCCCAGCATCAGGGTCTTTTCAAATGAGTCAGCTCTTCGCATCAGGTGGCCAAAGTATTGGAGTTTCAGCTTCAGCATTAGTCCTTCCAATGAACACCCAGGACTGATCTCTCTTAAAAATGAAGGCAATACATGCAAAAGTTAAAGTAAAAGCCTGGTGAACACATATTCTGTGATCCTGAATCCTCTATTCATCTAGAGCTATAAAGAGAAGGTCAATACTAAAGGCCAAGTGAGAGAAGAGGCAGGCTATAGTGGTGGATTATCTAGTAATTAATATAGCTTTATTGACAGCTTTGGTCTGTTCCAGCGGCATTTAAGTACACATACTTCACAAAAAACGAAGTAGATGGAAAGAGAATGGAAAAGGAAAAATTACTTTTCATAATTTTGCCCTTAGCACCTTATAAGTAACATAGGCAGCTTAGCTGATCATTAAGTGTGGCTTTCCAAGTAGAGCCCTTTGCCCCTTAGACTTTCATTTATTCTCCATTATATCCTGCATATAACTTAAAAGCAATCTAATTTTTTGAACTTTGTACTCATAAAATTGTGAATTACTCTTTTCTTGTGCAATCCTTCTAAATAAGCTGGCATCACTTACCATTTATAACAAAACAAACCTCATATAAAAACCTTTCTAAAAAGAAAATGAGAATGCTTTCCTTAGCCTATTGGACTCAGCAGTGACCACCTGTGAATAAATAGTCTCTTCCCTCCAATTCACATATTTATATCCCTGAATACAGCAGGGAAAGCTAATTCCCAAAGTCCTATTTCTATAAAGCTTTAAGAAACTAAACAATGGTGAATCAAATTAGAAAGACACTGGAAGATGTAAAACAGAATGGTAACAAAATTAAAATTTTTCAGACATGGGAAGAGTACAATAAAATAAAAGGAGATACCTAGGAATACACCTACTAAGGAGGTGAAAGACATCCTTAGAAAACCATAGGACACTTATGAAAGAAATTGAAGGTGATACAAACAGATGGAGAGATATATAGTGGTCATGGACTGGAAGACTTAATATTGATAAAATGTCCATACTACCCAAGGCAATCTACAGAGTCAGTGCAATCACTATCAGCTCGATTAAAATAGTTCGTGTGTGCTTATTCACTCAGTCGTGTCTGACTCTTTGCAACCCTTTGGACTGTAGCCCGCCAAGCTCCTCTGTACTTGGGATTGCTCAGGCAAGAACACTGGAGTGGGTTGCCATTTCTTTCTCCAGGGGATCTTCCCAACTCAGGGATCAAACCCACGTCTCCTGTGTCTCCTGCATTGCAGGAAGATTCTTTACCCACTGAGCCATCAGCGAAGCTACCGACTGTTCACTGTTAATTCTATCTTGTTTATTTACTTGACTGATGCTGAAAATTTTATTTATCATTGCATTTTTTATGAGGAATTGAGTTTGTATTTACTCTTCAATTATTTGACTTTTTGAGTTACAGTCCTTTTTCTTCATAATCAACTAACAGAATCTTTCTTCTAGCTTTTATCGTCCCAGATTTTGGGTGAGAATCCTAGTGCAAGCTTAAAGATTTTTGTCTCTCTCTCTCTTTTTTTTAAAAATATTTTTCTCTTGATGGTATTTTTTCTATATGCCTGGAAAATTGTAAATGTTTCTTTATCTTCAACTTAAGACTTTTATTCCTAGGCTTTACCATTAGTAAATGAAAAAAAAAAGTTTCATTTACCAAACACAATGAAACTTAATCTGATGACCTGAGTTCCTCAAATCAAATACATTTTCTTCTACTATTTGTCTGATTATTTCTTCCTCTCTATTTGTTCATTTTACTTCTTCTAGAATTCCTAGTATTCACATTAACTCTCTGGGATCTTGGTTCCATTTGTCTTGCATTTTTCTCCCTTTGGTCAGTATTTCAATCTATTTTTATTTTCATGGTCAACAGATACCTGTATAGGCTGCAGGGAATGGAGTAATCTACTTATACTTTGTCCTATGCTTTGTGATACTTATTTAACTTGATTTTCCACACCACTGGTTTAGATCTCAGTGGAAACCTTTCTTTCAATTCATCAGGTGATTTGTTTAGAAGATAGTGTTTTTAAATTACTATTTCTTTAATCTATAGAAAGATTATTTTTTTCCTTTATTTGAATTACCTTATTTTTTCTATTTTTTCCCATTTCCATTTATCTCTCCTGGTTACTCGATTTGTATGTATGTGTTCTACTTCTTTTTGTTTCAGTTATGAAGATAAGGCACTTCAGCTCTCAAACTACCCTTCTGTACATGGCTTTTGATCCTGAGACTGTAGTTCAACTAACTTCATTCTGCTTTGTCAGCTGTTCCCCTTAAAACTTTGTCAATAAGGGTGCAAGAGAGAGGGAGAGAGAGATTGTAAGCAGGAGAAAGAAGTGACTTCTTATTTTCTGTTTCCTTCTTGCCAACTTCCGGTTTCTTTCTGAGTTTTTGTTGCCCTAGCAAGGCTTCATCACCTTGGTAGCAGCTGTGTTCATCCACAGAGCAGTTGAATCTTGTTTGTAGTCTTTCCAACTATGACAAGACCAGCTTTATCACCTTGCTTCATATATACCATCACCAGATGACTGACACCCCTCCTAAGAAGTCTGGGTTCCAGCCCCATGGGATCCCCTTCTCCAGCTCAAATATACCATGACTGGTGGAATAAGATCCCTTCCTAAGAGGTCTGAATTTTAGCTCTGTGGGGCCTCTACCCCAAGTTTTAATATTTCTAAGTGTTTTCCTTTTAAGCCCAGCCTTATGGGTAGGACCCGCTTACTTGAAATTTCTCCCTCCATGAGACCCTAGCGTAAGTGCATGCTAACTCACTTCGGTCATGTCCAGCTCTTTGCAACACTATGAACTGTAGCCTCCCAAGCTCCTCTGCTCATGAGATTCTCCAGGCAAGAATACTGGAGTGGGTTGCCCTGCCCTCCTCCAGAGGATCTTCCTGTCCCTGGGATTGAACCTATGTCTCTTACGTCTCCAGGATTGGCAGGCATGTTCTTTACCACTACTGCCACCCAGGAAGCCCATGAGACCCCAGAGTTCTCCTTTTGGTTTTCAGTTACCTAATTTACATGGTTTTTATATATCATTAAGCATTCTTCATTTCACATTCTCTCTGTTAAAAAAAATTGGTATGATTTCTGTCTCCTAACTGGACTTGGACTGAGATACTGACTAATCATTCTCTTTGTTGGGGTTCCTTAAATGGTTAAGTCTTTTTTTTCCTTTGTTAATCCATAGAGTATGAGAGCTGGTTGATGGAAGACTCTAAATGATGCACAGATAGTTGAAACCCCTCCCTTGTGGGCTGGAAGTGTATGGGCAAGCAATGTGCCAGCGCTGCTGCTAGGGTACTTAGAAGAAGGATCTCTGCCCCTCAAACTCTCAATGCTGTCTCAGTGCAAAGGACAGGAAGGATTGGATCTCCCCAGGATGTGCTTCTTTCTGACATCTGTCTAGGATCCTTGTAAACCTAGTCCCCAGGGTCTCAGTCAGTCCCATAAAAGATAAAGCACCTTGTTAGTTGTTAGTCATCATCTGGAGAAGATCTTCAAATTCAGAGCCTTGTTTTTATAGCCCTAAGGGCAATTTGACTTGGGAGATGAAAATAAAGTGAGAATACAGGCAAAGGGCTCTGCATATTTTTGACATTTTGGGGAGGCCATTCTTCAAATAAAAACATGACAGTTACTAATTATTTTGCCAAGTGACTCTTTTAAAGACAATAAATGTTGTTATTTGATCTTTTTTTCCAAAGTTGAAATCTCAGATAAAAGAAATCATTTCCAACATCAACTAGAAGGTATGATTTTCACTTATGTTACAATTAAACAAGTAAATTAAAATTAAAATCATTTTATACTAGTGTTTGCTTATAGAAAATAACTTTAAAATTAAATTAATTTTAACAATCATTTTTGGATTTCTTATATGTTACTTTGTACATAGATTTTTGAATAATGCTTAAGAGTTTTTCTTCTTACCTGGAAGAAAACAAGATGGTGGAGGAGTAGGTAGACATGGAGTACATCTCTCTCCACGGATACATCAGGAATATACCTTCAGACACAGAAGTGCATGCAGAACGCCAGCTGAGAGAGGACAGGAGTACCTGACCAGAGGAAAAGAATATACAGAACCACGCAAAACTTGGTAGGACAAAGGAACTAGGGAAAAACAGGATTGTTAGTAGGGCTGGACTTGCCCTCAGTGGGTGGGAGAACAGAAGCAAGGGTTTGATTCTCACATCCGGGCAATTGTCTGAGTCAGAGGAGAAACATTTGAGGCTGAGGGTGAAACAGCTGATCTGTGGCAGCCTAAATAAAGTCCTTGCCGCAGCCATATTTACCCCAGACAGGGTCATGGGTCCCCTGGAAGGTGCAGTGGCTGGGAGCTGAATTGTGGGGGTTGTGGAGGGATCCCAGGGTGAGGGCCACTATTGCCTGTGGAGAGACAGATGAAGAGAAGGTGAGGGAGGAGTTTGTGGTGCAAAATGCCTGTGGAGGAAAGCCAGGCAGTCATGGAAGCAAGGTGATACTGCTGAGTCACGCATAGAGGGTGGAGCCATCACCACAGCCTCTCTCTCCCCACAGGCCAGCATAGCCAGCATCAGCAGCGGGACAATAGAGAGGCTGGCTGATCAAATGCCTGATGCATTTAACTACAGAGCAGGACCCCACCCAGGGTGCCCCTTTAAGTGCCTGACCCTGATCCACAGAGTAGGACCCCACCCAGGGTGCCCCTTTAAGTGCCTGACACTGACCTACAGAGTAGGACCCCACCCAGGGTGCCCCTTTAAGTGCCTGACACTGATCCACAGAGTAGGACCCCACCCAGGGTGCCCCTTTAAGTGCCTGACACTGATCCACAGAGCAGGACCCCACCCAGGGTGCCCCTTTAAGTGCCTGACACTGATCCACAGAGCAGGACCCCACCCAGGGTGCCCCTTTAAGTGCCTGACACTGATCCACAGAGTAGGACCCCAGCCAGAGGGGCCCCTCTATGTGCCTGACATGCTGAGCAATGGAGAAGGACCCCAGACAAGGGAGCCCTCTAAGGGCCTGAAGGGGCAAAGCTATAGAGAAAAACTAGCCCAAGAGGGCTTCTAATCACCAGCTACAAGAGGCTTGATAAAAGACTCTGGTAGGGCCATAACGCCTGTGGTGGAGGCAGTCCATGTCCCTGCACACTTGGCGCAGCCAGGGTCCCTAAAAGCCAAGCAGCTGTGCCACCTTCACGCGCAACTCTCACTGGGGCAGAGCTGCCACAGGCAAAAAATAGTCTTGCATCCATGCGTGCAGGGTCAATTCAGTGGTGTCCAACTCTGTGTGACCCTGTAGACTCTGGCCTGCCAAGCGCTATGTCGGGGGGGAGGGGGGGGGCGGGTTCTCCAGGCAAGAATACTGGAGCATATTGGCCAATACAGCTTGCCATACCCTTCTAGAGCACTATATCTCCTGCTGCCCTAGCTGCCAACTCCCCTGAGTACCTGTTGCTGCCAGAAACCCTGCAACCCAAGCTGCAGCACCACCTCCACATGTGACCCTCACAGGGGCAAACCCAAGTCCTCCAGGGCAGCCTCAGGAGCAAACCCCAGTGGATGACCCACACGCAGAGGTGGAAATAAAACTACAGTTGAAACTCAGGGGCAGTACGGCTAAGGAAGAAGACCCAAAACAGTCCCACCAGCTCTACAAGCTGCAGATTAAATCCACACGATCAACTAGGTGGACTCTTTGTCTGTGGAACATATGAAAGGTCGTTGAGAGCTCCCACAAAAGAAAACACACTAGTTCTGATAGCTGTGGACATTGGTGGCAAGAACACAGAGGAGCAGGACCAGATTAGAATCTGAGCTGACCTCACAGCAGGTCCAGAGATCAGCACAGTGTTGGAGGGCATCCTAGGGAGGTGAGATGGACTGTGACTCCCAGTGAGGGAAAGGACTCTGGCAGCAGTGACTCAAGAAAAACACTTATTATTCTTATGTTTTGACTTGTCATGTAGATTCTTTTGGGTTCCCCCCACACACACACACACCTTTTTTCCCCTCTCTGTTGTAGTTGTCAATTTTATTGGCACTATGAAACCTAATTAAGCTTTTGAGCTTTTTTTCCCCACTCAGTCACATTTTCTATTGTTGTTATACACCTCTGCTCCTAGGTTGGGCTTTTGCTGTTCTGTGGAGTTTTTCTTTTTGTTGTTTTTGTTTCTCTTTTCTTTTATTTAATTTCAATTTTTAATTCTTTAAACCTATTACTATTTTTGCTACACTTATTCCTTTGTTTGACTTTCCTACTGTTCTTTTCCCCTTGCAGTTAATCTTTCAGTTCAGTTCAGCTCAGTTGCTTAGTCATGTTCGACTCTTTGAGACCCCATGAATCGCAGCACGCCAGCCCTCCTGTTCATCAACAACTCCTGGAGTTTATTCAGACTCATGTCCATTGAGTCGGTGATGCCATCCAGCCATCTCATCCTCTGTCGTCGCCTTCTCCTCCTGCCCCAAATCCCTCCCAGCATCAGGGTCTTTTCCAATGAGTCAACTCTTCGCATGAGGTGACCAAAGTATTGGAGTTTCAGCTTCATGTATATAAATCTTCTTAACCTACCTCTATTTAACTTTGCATATCCTTTCTTTCTTTTCTCTCTTTCCTTTCCTCTCAACATAAATGTTAGTTTTATTTTCACTGCTTTTGGCACCCTGCTTCAGTTTAGCTTTCCAGTTTGTGCTTTAGTTGGTTTTGTTCTGTAGATATAATCTTTGGTTTCCGTTGTTCACTGGGTCAATCTATTGTACTTTATTTTTGTTGGACTGTTTTGATTTTGCTTATGGGTGTGTGTATATATATATATATATATATATATATATATATATGTGCAACACTTTTTATTGTTATAAATCTCTGTCTCTACGTTGGGCTTTTGCAGTTCTATAAAGTGTTTCTTTTTTATTTCCTCTTTTCTTTCTTTTTCTTTTTCTCTTTTTTATAATTCTGATGTTTGTTTAATTTTTAAAACTCTTCAAGGAAGGAACCTACCTCAACATAGTTAAGGCCATATGTGATAAGCTTACAGCAAACATTATTCTCAATGGTGTGAAAAACTGAAAGCATTCCCCCTAAGATCAGGAACAACACAAGGGTGCCCACTTTCACCACTACTATTCAACATACCTCTGGAAGCTTTAGCTACAACAATCAGAGAAGAAAAAGAAATAAAAAGAATCCAGATCAGAAAAGAAGTAACACTCTCCCTGTTAACAGATGCCATGACACTGTACATAGAAAACCCTAAAGATAGTATCAGAAGGTTACTAGAACTAATCAGTGAATTTAGCAGGGTTGCAGGATACAAAATCAATACACAGAAATCACTCACATTTCTATATACTAACAATGAAAAATCAGAGAAATTAAGGAATCAATCCCATTCAACATTGCAACAAAAAGAATTAAATATCTAGGAATAAACTCACCTAAGGAAGGAGACAAAAGAACTGTACACAGAGAATTATTAGACATTAATGAAAGAAATCAAAGATGACATAAACAGGTGGAGAGATATGTTCCTGGGTAGGGAGAATCAATATTGTGAAATGACTATACTACCAAATGCAATCTACAGATTCAATGTGACCCCTATCAAATTACCAAAGGCATTTTCCACAGAACTAGAACAAAAAAAATCACATTTTTTGTGAATTTTGTGTTTCATGTGGAAACATAAAAGACCCCGAATAGCCAAAGCAGTCTTGAGAAAGAAGAATGGAGTTAGAGGAATCAACCTTCCTGGCTCAGATTATACGACAAAGCCACAGTCATCAAGACAGTATGGTACTGGCACAAAAACAGAAATATAGACCAATGGAACAAGATAGGAAGCCCAGAAATAAACCTGTACACCTATGAGTACTTTATTTTTGACAAAGGAGGCAAGAATATACAATGGGACAAAGACAGCCTCTTAAATAAATGGTTCTGGGAAAACTGGACAGCTAAATGTAAAAGAATGAAATTAGAACACTTCCTAACACCATACAAAAATATAAACTGAAAATGGATTAAAGACCTAAATGTAAGACCAGAAACTATAAAACTCTTAGAAGAAAACATAGGCAGAACACTTGATGACATAAATCAAAGCAAGATCTTCTATGATCCACCTCCAAGAGTAATGGAAAGAAAAATAAAAATAAACAAGTAGGACCTCATTAAATTTAAAAGCTATTGCACAGCAAAGGAAACTATAAGCAAGGTGGAAAGAAAACCCTCAGAATGGGAGAGAGTAATAGCAAATGAAACAATGACAAAGGACTAATTTCCAAAATATACAAGCAGCTCATCCAACTCAATGCCAGAAAAATAAACAACTCAATCAAAAAGTGGGGAAAGACCTAAATAGACATCTCTCAAAAGAAGACATACAGATGGCTAAAAAACACATGAAAGATGCTCAACATTGCTCATAATTAGAGAAATTCAAATCAAAACTACAAAGAGATACTACTTCACACCTATCAGAATGGCCATCATAAAAAGGTCTACAAACAATAAGTGCTGCAAAGGGTGTGGAGAAAAGGGAATATTCTTGCACTGTTGGTGGGAATGTATATTGATAAGCCACTATGGAAGACAGTATGGAGATTCCTTAAAAGACTAGAAATAAAACCACCATATAACCCAGCAATCCCACTCCTAAGCATATACCCTGAGGAAACCGAAATTGAAAAAGACATTTGTATCCCATTGTTCATTGCAGCACTATTTACAATAGCTAAATCATAGAAGCAACCTAGAAGTCTATCGACAGATGAATAAAGAAGTTGTGGTACATATACACAATGGAATACATATTACTCAGTCATAAAAAAGGAACACGTTTGAGTCAGTTCTGATGAGGTGGATGAACCTATAACCTATTCTACAGAGCGAAGTGAGTCAGAACAGAAAGATAAATTTCGTATTCTAACACATATATATGGAATCTAGGAAAATGATGCTGAAGAAATAACTATAGGGCAGCAATGAAAAAACAGATATAGAGAATAGACTTATGGACATGGGGAGAGGGGTGGACAGGGTAAGATGTATGGAAAGCGTAACATGGAAACTTATGTACAGTTCAGTTCAATTCAGTCTCTTAGTCGTGTCCGACTCTTTGTGACCCCATGGACTGCAGCATGCCAGGTCTCCCTGTCCATCACCAACTCCCAGAGTTCACCTAACTCATGTCCATTGAGTCAGGGATGCCATCAAACCCTCTTATCCTCTGTCTTCCCCTTCTCCTCCCGCCTTCAATCTTTCCCAGTATCAGGGTTTTTCCAAGAGTCAATTCTCCGCGTGAGGTGGCCAAAGTACTGCAGTTTCAGCTTCAACATCAGTCCTTCCAATGAACACTCAGGACTGACCTCCTTGAGGATGGACTGGTTGGATCTCCTTGCAGTCTAAGGGACTCTCAAGAGTCTTCTCCAACACCACAGTTCAAAAGCATCAATTCTTTGGCACTCAGCTTTCCTCATAGTCCAAATCTCACATCCATACATGACCACTGGAAAAACCATAGCCTTGACTAGATGGATATTTGATGGCAAAGTAATATCTCTGCTTTTTTATATGCTGTCTGGGTTGGTCATAACTTTCCTTCCATGGAGGAAGCGTCTTTTAATTTCATGGCTGCAATCACCATCTGCAGTGACTTTGGAGCCCCCCAAAATAAAGTCTGACACTGTTTCCACTGTTTCCCTTCTATTTGCCATGAAGTGATGGGAACAGATGCCATGATTTTAATTTTCTGAAGGTTGAGCTTTAAGCCAACTTTTTCACTCTCCTCTTTCACTTTCATCAAGAGGCTCTTTAGTTCTTCACTTTCTGCCATAACGGTGGTGTCATCTGCATATCTGACGTTATTGATATTTTCCCTGGAAATCTGGATTCCAGCTTGTGCTTCATCCAGCCCAGCGTCTATCATGATGTATTCCACATGTAAGTTAAATAAACAAGGTGACAATATACAGCCTTGACGTACTCCTTTTCCTATTTGGAACCAGTCTGTGGTTCCATGTCCAGTTCTAACTGTTGCTTCCTCACCTAATTACAGATATCTCAAGAGGCAGATCAGGTGATCTGGTATTCTCATCTCTTGAAGGATTTTCCACAGTTTGTTGTGATCAACACAGATTTGACATAGTCTATAAAGCAGAAATAGATGTTTTTCTGGAACTCTCTTGCTTTTTCGATGATCCAGCAGATGTTGGCAATTTGATCTCCGGTTCCTCTGCCTTTTCTAAAAGCAGCTTGAACATCTGGAAGTTCACGGTTCATGTATTGCTGAAGCCTGGCTTGGGGAATTTTGAGCATTTCTTTACTAGCGTGTGAGATGAGTGCTATTGTGTGGTAGTTTGAACATTCTTTGGCTTTGCCTTTCTTTGGGATTGTATGAAAACTGACATTTTCCAGTCCTGTGGCCACGACTGAGTTTTCCAAATTTGCTGACATATTGAGTGCAGCACTTTCACAGCATCATCTTTTAGGGTTTGAAACAGCTCAGCTGGAATTCCATCACCTCCACTAACTTTGTTCTTAGCGATGCTTCCTAAGGCCCACTTGACTTCACATTCCAGGATGTCTGGCTCTAGGTGAGTGATCACACCAGCGTGATTACCCGGGTCATGAACATCTTTTTTGTACAGTTCTTCTGTGTATTCTTGCCATCTCTTCTTAATATCTTCTGCTTCTGTTAGGTCCATACCATTTCTGTCCTTTATTGAGCCCATCTTAGCATGAAATGTGCTCTTGGTATCTCTAATTTTCTTGAAGAGATCTGTAGTCTTTCCCATTCTATTGTTTTCCTCTATTTCTTTGCACTGATCATTGAGGAAGGCTTTCTTATCTCTCCTTGCTCTTCTTTGGAACTATGCATTCAAATGGGTATATCTTTCCTTTTCACTTCCTTTATTTTCACAGGTATTTGTAAGGCCTCCTCAGACAACCATTTTGCTGTTTTGCATTTCTTTTTCTTGGGGATGGTCTTGCTCCCTGTTCCTGTACAATGTCACAAACCTCCGTCCATAGTTCTTCAGGCACTCTATCAGATCTAGTCCCTTAAATCTATTTCCCACTTCCACTGTATAATTGTAAGATATTTGATTTGGGTCATATCTAAATGGTCTAGTGGTTTTCCCTGCTTTCTTCAATGTAAGTCTGAATTTGGCAATAAGGAGTTCATGATCTGAGCCACAGTCAGTTCCTGGTCTTGTTTCTGCTGACTGTATAGAGCTTCTCCATCTTTGGCTGCAAAGAATATAATCAATCTGAATTTGGTGTTGACCATCTGATGATGTCCATGTGTAGAGTCTTCTTTTGTGTTGTTGGAAGAGCATGTTTGCTATGACCAGTGCATTCTCTCGGCAGAACTCTATGAGCCTTTGCCCTTCTTCATTCTGTACTCCAAGGACAAGTTTGCCTGTTACTCTAGGTGTTTCTTGACTTCCTACTTTTGCATTCCAGTCCCCTATAATGAAAGGGACATCTTTTTTGGATGTTAGTTCTAAAAGGTCTTGTAGGTCTTTATAGAACCATTCAACTTCAGCTTCTTCAGCATTACTGGTCGGGGCATAGACTTGGCTTACCATGATATTGAATGGTTTGCCTTGGAAACGAACAGAGATCATTCTGTCATTTTTGAGATTGCATCCAAGTACTACATTTTGGACTCTTTTTTTGACTATGATGGCTACTCCATTTCCTCTAAGGGATTCTTACCCAGAGTATTAAATATAATGGTCATCCATTATATTTACTGATTTTAGTAAATCTGATTCCAGTCCATTTTAGTTCACTGATTCCTAAAATGTTGACGTTCACTCTTGCCATCTCCTGTTTGACCACTTCCAATTTGCCTTGATTCATGGACCTAATATTCCAGGTTCCTATTACCATATATAAAATAGATAGCCAATGGAAATTTGCTGTATAGTTCAGGAAACTCAGACAGGGACTCTGAATCTATCTAGAGGGTTGTGATGGGGTGGGAGATGAGAGGGAGTTTCAACAGGGAGGGCATATATGTATACCTATGGCTGATTCATGTTGAGGTTTGACAGAAAACAACAAAATTCTGTGAGGCAATTATCCTTTAATAAAAAAATAATTTAAAAAAATAGCCCTTACTCAGGGATAAAAAAAAAAAAAAGTTTTTCTTCTTACCTAAAATGGCCATTTGTTAGATCATTTTCTTGTGTTGTTCAGTTGCTCAGTCGTGTCTAACTCTTTGCAACCCCATGGGCTGCAGCACGGCAGCCTTCCTTGTCCTTCACTATCTCCCTGAGTTTGCTCAAACTCATGTCCATTGAGTCGCTGATGCCATTCAACCATCTCATCCTCTCTTGCCCCCATCTCCACCTGCCCTCAATCTTTCCTAGCTTCAGGGTTTTTTCCAATGATTCAGCTCTTCCCATCAGGCAGCCAAAGGACTGAAGTTTCAGTTTCAGCATCAGTCCTTCCAATGAATATTCAGGGTTGATTTCCTTTAGGATTGACTGGTTTGATTTCCTTGCAGTCCAAGGGACTCTCAAGAATCTTCTCCAACAGTACAGTTGTGAAAGCATCAATTCTTTGGTGCTCAGCCTTCTTTAGTCCAACAGTCACATCCATATGTGACTATAGGAAAAACCATAGCTTTGACGGACCTTTGTCAGCAAAGTAATGTCTCTGCTTTTTAACATGAGGTCTAGGTTGATCATAGCTTTTCTTCTAAGGAGCAAGCATCCTTTAATTTCATGGCTGCAGTCACCATATGCATTGATTTTGTAGCCCATGGAAATAAAGCCTGTCACGGTTTCCATTGTTTCCCCATCTATTTGTCATGAAGTGATGGCACCAGATGCTATTATCTTAGCTTTTTGAATGTTGAGTTTCAAACCAATTTTTTCATTCTCTTCTTTCACTTTCATCACGAGGTTCTTTAGTTCTTTGTTTTTTTGCCATAAGGGTGTTGTCATCTGCATATCTGAGGTTATTTATATTTCTCCCAACAATCTTGATTCCAGCTTGTGATTCATCCAGCCCAACATTTCACATGATATACTCTGCATATAAGTTAAATAAGCAGGGTGACATTATATAGCCCTGGAATTCTCCTTTTTAGATTTTGAACGAGTCTGTTATTCAATGTCCACTTATAACCATTGCTTCTTGACCTGCATACAGGTTCCTTAGGAGACAGGTAAGGCGGTCCTGTATTCCCATCTTTTTAGAATTTCTTCACTTTGTTGTGATCCACACAGTTAAAGGCTTTAGCATAGTCAATGAAGCAAAAGTAGATGTTTTTCTGGAATTCTCTTGCTTTTGCCTATGATCCAGTGATAGAAGATTATTCTCTTAATGTGGCTGTAACCATTGTTCCAGTTCACTATGGTTCAATGATATATGTGGTTTTCACTAATCTCTCAAAATTGTCTCCCCAATATCATAAAAGTGTAACAGTCTGAAAGACTATGGTAGATTAGCTCCAATATTTCATCAAAATTGTGATGAAGAGAAGGCTAGAAACAAAGTCTTTAAATAAGCATCATAGAAATCACTGCAGTCATATCATCTTTGAATTTAAAGAGCAACAAACTGAATCATGATGTGTTGGGGTGAATTTCCTTTCTCTCTTTTTTTGATTTTCACTTTCTCAAAAAAAACATTTGGATAAGAAAATTCAGGTGAATTTTAACACTACCACACAGGTCATTGCTCATTCAATTAAAGTTTGACAGGAGTATTTGAGGAATAATTTCACTAAGTTGAGTGATTCTGCTGCTTAAAATGGAACAAGAAATAGGCAAAATTAATTGTCTTAAACATTGAACTGTGGTGCTGGAGAAGACTCTTGAGAGTCCCTTGGACTGCAAGGAAATCAAACCAGTCAATCCTAAAGGAAATCAACCCTGAATATTCATTGGAAGGACTGATGGTGAAGCTGACGCTCCAATCCTTTGGCTACCTGATGCGAAGAGCCTACTCACTGAAAAAGACCCTGAAGCTGGGAAAGATTGAAGGCAGGAGGAGAAGGGGATGACAGAGGATGAGATAGTTTGATGGCATCATCAATTCAATGAACATGAATTTGAGCAATCTCTGGGAGATAATAAAGAACAGGGAAGCCTGGGGAACTGCAGCCTATGGGGTTAAAGAGAGTCAGACATGACTTAGCGACTGAACAACATACCTACTCACTCAGAAACCTCTTGAAAAAGCAACGGTTTGAAAAGCACCTTGATCATAATTGAGGGCAACCCACTTACGAATCCTAAAGTGGGTGCCAAAGAGGAAGAAACCTGCAATGACTTTCTCTGGAGACCTACCAGCACCAGTGGGTGTGCTCTGCACGCTGTACACCTCGCACAATGCCACAGCTGGGACGGTGAGGTCACCAGACCCTGAAGTCCCTTCACAGCAGCCTTGGCTCTGCCACAATTGGTGAGGGCACATAGTTCACCTAAGGAATACCCCTTGAGTACCAGGCTCTGAGACCAGGGGAGATTGCATTTGTGGGACTTTTGGGTCCCCTGGACCATCTCTTACACAAAACCACACCTCTGAGGCTGGTTAGAATCAACTATTTTGCCTAATTCATACAGACAAAAACAGAGGTAGACAAAAAGAGGAGATAAAGGAACATGTATCAAACCAAAGAACTAGACAAATTCCCAGATAAAGACCTTAATGAATTTATCCTGCTAAAGAGATCAAAGAATGGTCATAAAGATGCTCTCTGATCTCTGGAGAAGAATGGATGAACATGGTGAAAACTTCAACGAATTTTTTTTTTTAGTTATTTCAGGCAGAAGGGTAAATTGAATCCCTGCTACTGCACCTTGACAATAAGCAGAAATTCAGGAGATCTTGACTTTTTAATTTATAAATAAAAAATGTTTTGTTTTTCAATAAATATATAACTGTTTGAAATCATAGCTATATTTCTTAAGCTTGTAAATATTAACTGATTGATAACATCTTGACGTTTATTATTTTTACCCTGTATCTTACTTTTCTTTGGTCAGAGTCCTCTAGGGCCTTGTTACTCAGTATAGTCCTCTGACTAAAACTTAGAGATCACAAGAGAGCATGTTCAAAAGTCAGAACCTTGGGCTCCACTCATAACTACTGAGTAAAAATATTCATTTTAACAAGATCCCCACATTCAGCATGTAAATTTCAAGAAGCACTGCATTCTGGGATGTTTATTCAGAAGGTACTTAGGTCTCATTTTTAGTTCCTTGACTGGAAGTCCTAGCCAAGATGGAGGATCTTAACCTTGCACACCAGAGCATGGAATCCAGCCATTATGCATTTGCATTCCAGTCCTGAAAATGTGTAGATGTGTGACTTTGTGTAAGGTAATTTTTAGACTCAGTTTCTTCATCCACCAAGAAGAACTAATAAAGCTGACTTCGTGAAGTGAAGTGAAAGTCGCTCAGTCATTTCTAACTCTTTGTGACCCTGTACTCTACAGTCCATGGAATTCTCCAGGCCAGAATACTGGAGTGGGTAGCCTTTCCCTTCTCCAGGGGAACTTCCCAACCTAGGGACTGAACCCAGGTCTCCCGCATTGTGGGCAGATTCTTTACCAGCTTAGCCCCAAAGGAAGCCCAAGAATACTGGAGTGGGTAACCTATCCCTTCTCCAGTGGATCTTCCTGACCCAAGAATTGAACCGGAGTCTCTTGGATTGCAGGCAGATTCTTTACCAACTGAGCTATCAGGGAAGCCCCACTGACTTTGTAGGAATGTTATAAAATCAAATTAGACATTATATATATTATTTGGCACATAATAACTTCTAAACAAAAGGTAATTATAATTATAAAATTATTATATTGTAAGTTTCTGGAGGGAAAGAAATTTGACATGACGTCAAGTTTCTCTGCATTTCCCACAACACCTATGAGAGAAGATATTTATTCACTGATTGATTGATTGTGATGACATTTGAATATTTCTCTAGATAATTAAGAAAAGAAATAGAAGTTAATGAAAATGCTTCCAGCGAGTAGAGTATGTGACTCACCATAGTCATAATCATTGAAGGAAAAAATAGACAATCTGTACTTCATTCATATTTACACACAGAATATGTTTAGCCCATTGATGTTTAACGTTCATCAAATGTTTTAAATTTTGTTTTATCATTTAAAAATTTTTTTTTATTAAAGTTACATATATAAATGCAGGGAAGCCTTGCATGCTGCCGTCCATGGGGTTGCAAAGAATCAGACATGACTTAGCAACTGAACAACAACAATGTATTTAGAATTTGGCAGTCCTGATTCTGGTTTTCTAAAATTGAGATATAATTTATTTACAGTAAAATTTAGTTCTATGAGTTTTGATAAATGTGTACCCTCACATAACCATTACCAAAATCAAGATAGAAAAAGATTCCACTCACTCCACTCAATACCTGTTTTATTTCCCCACCCACCTTAACACCCTGGCCATCACTGATCAGTTATATGTCATCAAAAGCTTGCCTTTCCCAGAATGTCTATAAACTGCTATCAAACAGTATGTAGCCTTTTGAATCTAGCTTATTTTTCTTAATATAACGCATTTGATATTCATCCACATTGTTGAACATACTAACAGTTTTTTCCTTTTTACTGCTGAGTGGTGGTGTTTATCAGCTCACATGTTGAAGGACATTTGGGTTGTTCCCAGTTTGGGGCAATCATGAATAAAGATTTTCATGGGGATATAACTGTTGATTTCAGTGGGTGAATATCAAGAATAATATTACTGGGTCATAGGATAACGGTATATTTAATTTTAAAAGAAACTGCTGAGCTGGCTATGCCATTTTGCACTCCAAATAAAGCAATATAATACTCTTTATCCTTTTAGTACACTTAGTATTGTCAGTATCTTTCTTTTTTTCCTCTTTTTTTTAGCCATCCTGACAGGTGTGTAGTGATATGTTCTGGTGGTTTTCATTTGCATCCCCTAATAATTAATAATGTTGAGTGTCTTTTCATATGCTCCATTTCCATTGACAAATTGTCATTGGTGAAGTGTCTTTCAAATCCTATACCCATCATATATATGTATATGTATGTGTGTTTATATATTCCATATCATTAAGGTTTGAGAGCTCTTTATATATTCTGGACACAAATCCTTTATCAGATATATGGCCTATATATATTTTCTTTCACTCTGTTGTTTGACTTTTTATTGTCTTAACAAGCCTCTTTCAAATAGCAAAATTCTTTTTGATTAAGTTCAATTTATCAATTTTTTCCTGTATGGACCCCTGGATTCCTCATTTTATAGAGTAGTAATGTTAATAATGATTTCATACTGTGTAACTCTTGTGCTAGCATTTGCTAATTTGCCAATTATTAACTGTTCATAGTAATTATATTGTCTAGGTTCAAGTTCAATTCTCTTCAAAAATAAAGAGACATAGAGAGTTTTGACTGCATTTTTTGGGGGGCTTCTACTCAATATATTTTCCCATAGAAACTTCACATATAAGACAATTTATATTTTGTCAAAAGGCAGTTTTGTTAATGTAGAAGACAGCAAATCTAAACTTTAATTACATTTTCATACATTTTATATTTTAGTCATTAATTAGTATTGTAGTTAGAATTCTCCATTAGTCTTATCATATTAACTAATATAAACTCAAGAAATGGAAATTTTAAAGTTTCTAATAATTATTTAAAGGAATAAAGATAATACACATGAACCAACAGTTTCCCCATAAATTATCAAATAGTAGCCAAAGAAAGATTTTTAAAGTGTGAATAATCAATTTATTTAATTCAACTTCTGTTTTTAAAATTTAGATATTCATGAGAAACTCCTAAATAGCCACAGGTTTATCTTATCACATTTAGGAAATCTAATTACTATTTAAAGTATCAGATTTACACAAGAAACAGAATAAGAAACTTCGTGGTCATGAATATTGTCTACAAACGACTGCAGGTATAAAGATATTTAGCTTAGCTAGTTTTACTGGCAACTCCATTTTCCAGGGGTTGAGGAGGGGTGCATTGTTATGGAAGCCTAGATTTCAGAAAGTAAGTCTGATTTTATCAAGGCTGAAGCAATGCATCATGCAGTAAGGAAACTGCTGAGAACACAACTTTACCTCTTACTGAGGATGGACCAACTCAACTCTAACAAGGAATATGTAGAAAATTTTTCCAGGTGAGAGGACAGGGAGCCTATCTGATGGAGAATATATAGAACAGAATTCTCCAAGAGTGATAAACTGTTACAGTGATGAAGTTTTACGTTTACCTACAAACAATCTCTTTGGACACAGTCTGCAAATGGATAGGTCTTGGTAACTGAGCATGTCTAGAAGACTCCATGTGGAATGTGCCCTGATGATCTGATCAAAGAAGAGAAATTTCAAGTCACTGATGGTGGTAGTAAGAAGTCTGTCCAAAGAAAAGGGCAGTGAAAGTTCCATGTTAGGATACTGTGAAACCATTAAAAAATAGAAGTTGCTAATTTTGTTCAGATTTTTATATCACCTCTATTTTAATGTGAAACAAAAAGTATGTTATAACCTTGTGTGTGCGCGCTCATTCATGTCCAACTCTTTGCAACCCCAGGGACTGTAGCCCACCAGGTTCCTCTGTCCTTGGGATTTTCCTGACAAGAATACTGGAGTGGGTTACCATTTCCTCCTCCAGGGGATCTTCCTGACCCAGGGATTAAACATGCATCTCCTGCATTTCATGCAGATTCTTCACTAGTAACCATTGGGGAAGCCCATGTCATAACCTTGGTCCCATTAAAATAGAAATGTATACTACACAGAGATTATCGCCAAAAGATATAAGTATAATCATATTCTAAAATCCAGATACTTCATTTCCTATAAAACTTAGATGTCTGCTCTTAGGTGGTTGTATAATCTTTCCCAGACTCAGTTTTGTAATTTTTAGGTGAGAAAAATCAGTAATGCCCACTTAGTAATAGAGACTAATACATGTAGAATTACTTAGGATAATATTTGGTACATGCAAACAATGAGTATTCAGTAATGAATATTGAATACTTCAATACTACATCAATAAAGAGTGGCTGTTTTGTTGTTTTTCCTTATTTTCTATGAGTTTTCAGCCTCACTTTAAAGCTACAGGCATTAGATATTTTGCACAACTTTTAAAAAGTCAATTGAATAGATAAGGAATCCTTACCTGTTTCATCCATCTCATTAGAACTGATTCAAATGAATTCTTTTTAATGGCTGAGTAATTTTACAGAGTGAGGTAAACCAGAAAGATAACGACCAATACAGTATACTAACATATATATATGGAATTTGGAAAGATGATAACAATAACCCTATATGCAAAACAGAAAAAGAGACACAGATGTACAGAACAGACTTTTGGACTCTGTGGGAGAAGGCGAGGGTGGGATGTTTCGAGAGAACAGCATCGAAACATGTATATTATCTACAGTGAAACAGATCACCAGCCCAGGTTGGATGCATGAGACAAGTGCTCGGGCCTGGTGCACTGGGAAGACCCAGAAGTAGCGGGTAGAGAGGGGGGTAGGAGGGGGGATCGGGATGGGGAATACATGTAAATCCATGGCTGATTCATGTCAATGTGTGACAAAACCCACTACAAGATTGTAAAGTAATTAGCCTCCAACTAATAAAAATAAATGGAAGAAAAAAGAATCCTTACCTATTTTATTGATGTTACATGAGTCAGATGATTAAACGCAAGCATTATTAGATGACACATTAATCCATGTATTCATAATTATCCTGGGGGATAATTAATAGTTTCTGACAAGTCTGAGAAGAACTAAATTTTAGTTAAGGCCAGAATAAGGAGGAATTACTCAGATAAAATTCTGAGGATGTAGGACAGTTTCATTATTATGGGACAGAGATTCCAAAATACTGGGAATAGACTTTCTTGGTACCTGTAAACCATGCTGCTTTTTTATTATTTTTATTTCAAGGAATAAAACTTTATATACTTTGAAGAATTACTGCAATATAAACTGGTATTTCTATTTGAGGGAATTGACAGTAAATTATATATAAGATTGGAGAAGGCAATGGCACCCCACTCCAGTACTCTTGCCTGGAAAATCCCATGGACGGAGAAGCCTGGTAGGCTGCAGTCCCTGGGGTCGCGAAGAGTCAGGCACGACTGAGCGACTTCACTTTCACTTTTCACTTTCATGCATTGGAGAAGGCAATGGCAACCCACTCCAGTGTTCTTGCCTGGAGAATCCCAGGATGGGGTCGCACAGAGGCGGACACGACTGAAATGACTTAGCAGCAGCAGTAGTATATATAAGATTAACATTTGCTAACACAAACTCACTCAGAGAGTGAGATCTGAGAAATGAGGAACCTGAGTGATGTACTTAAACATTTTTCTGAAGTATTCAGACTCTGAATGGATATTTCAAGAAAGAAAATCACAGTTTTTGTTAGTATCGTGAACTCTTCACTTGGAAATTCTTTATTCCTCTAGTCTATGATAATAACAAATCAATATTAGTAGTAAAAATTGGCACTTACTAAGTACTTATTCTGGGCAAGCATCGATCTGTGCATTTCATGATTTAACTCAGTTAATCCTTACAATAACACCCTAGGGTAAATTACAGCTATTATCCTCACTTTATAGAAAGGAAAGCACAGATACAGAGAGTTTAAATAATTTGGTCACTGTCACAAAAACTGGCATTTCAGTACAAGCAGTGAGACTCCAGATATGAGCCAATCCTAAATTCTTTTCTTTTCTCAAACAGGCAACATACATTTACTTGAAAACTCTGTGTGCTCATAAAAATCTTCCCTTTTATCTTGGGTTTCAGTAGTATTCTGCTGTTTCCAGACTGAATGTCCTTCTCACAGGTAGAAAAGTCAAAAATAAAATAGCAGAGCTCTGCATTTTCTCTGTCAGGACTTCTATTCAATTTAAACCTACAAGTCCATGATTTTTACCTACTCCTTCAAAAATATCCTCAAACCATATTTTATTGATAACCCTAGAGCCAATCCAAATACTTTCTTCTATCACAATATCTGAGATCTGTTGGGAAAAATCAACAACAATGAAGACTTGGACCACTAAAAATATAAGATTGTAAACATTAGCTATATGAATGAATTAGTTCAGTCACTCAGTCATGTCCCACTCTTTGCAACCCCATGGACAGCAGCACCCCAGGTTTCCCTGTCCATCACCAACTCCCGGAGCCCACTCAAACTCATGTCCACCACGTCGGTGATGCCATCCAACCATCTCATCCTCTGTCTTCCCCTTCTCCTGCCTTCAATCTTTCCCAGCATCAGGGTTTTTTCAATGAGTTAGTTCTTCGAATCAAGTGGCCGAAGTATTGGAGTTTCAGCTTCAGCATCAGTCCTCTCAGTGAATATTCAGGACTGATTTCCTTTAGGATGGACTGGCTGGATCTCCTTGCAGTCCAAGAGACTCTCAAGAGTCTTCTCCAACACCACAGTTCAAAAGCATCAATTCTTATGAATAGTTATATACAATAGACTGAGAACAGTACGACAGGGCTGTCTGCTGTCATCCTGTTTTTTTAACCTATATGCTGAGCACATCATGAGAAATGCCGGGCTGGATGAATTACAAGCTGGAATGAAGATAGGCGGGAGAAATAACCACCTCAGATATGCAGATCATACTACTCTAATGGCAGAAAGCGAAGAGGAACTAAAGAACTTCTTGATGAGGGTGAAGGAGGAGAGTGAAAATGCTGGCTTAAAACTAAATATTAAAAAAAACTAAGATAGTGTCATCTGGTTCCAATACTTCATGGCAAATAGAAGGGGAAAAGGTGGAAGCTGTGACAGATTTCCTCTTCTTGGGCTCTAAAATCACTGCAAATGGTGACTGCAGCCATGAAATCAGAAGATGACTTCTTCTTGGCAGGAAAGTTAGGACAAACCTAGACAGCGTGTTGAAAAGCATAGGCATTACTCTGCTGACAAAAGTCTGTATAGTCAAGGCTGTGATTTCTCAGTGGTCACATCTGGTTGTGAGAGCTGGACCATAAAGAAGGCAGAATGCCAATGGATTGATGCCTTCAAACTGTGGTGCTGGAGAAGACTCCTGAAAGTTCCTTGGACAACAAGGAGATTAAACCAATCTTAAGGGAGATCAACACTGAATATTCATTGGAAGGACTGATGCTGAAGCTCCAGTATTTTGGCCACTTGATGTGAAAAGTCGACTCATTGGAAAAGTCCCTGATGGTGGGAAAGATTGGGCAGACGGATAAGAGGGCATCAGAGGATGAGATGGCTGGATGGCATCACCAATGCAAAGGACATGAACTTGGGAAAACTTCAGAAGAAGGTGAGGGACAGGGATGCTTGGCATGATGCAGTCCATGGGGTTGCAAAGAGTCAAACACGACTGGGTGACTGAATGACAACAATAAATAACTTTCTTTTCTACATATAATGTAGTGACTATTCTCAATCTTTAATATCTACTCAAATTCAAGATAAGCTATCTCCCCACTTTGTCCTCCTGAGGAAGATGACCTTGCTTCCTACTTCAGAGTAGAAACAGGGCAGAATATGACATCCTCTCACCAGACTCTACCTATTTCTTGCTTAGCATGCCCTTTCTTCCTGCTCATACAATGAATGCTAATGCAGAAATCCTAGATACCTTTACTGAGTAAACATTCCACATGGTTTGAAATTGAAAAACAGTGTAGCGATCAAAAGGACAAACTCTGAAGCTGGACATCTTCGGTTCAAATATGGTTCCAAATATTTGTTTTCTCTTTGACCATGGGCAGGTTTTTTTTTAATTTTAGCCACCGGTGACTCAGACTCAGCATCTGTAAAATTGGGATAATGATTGCTCCTACTCATTGGGTTATTATGAGAATATGCCTACTAAGTTGTGTCAGTCATGTCTGAGTCTTTGTGACCCTATAGACTGTGGCCCACCAGGCTCCTCTGCCCATGGGGTTCCCCAGGCAAGAATACTGGAGTGGGTTGCCATGCCCTCACTCCAGGGGATTTTCCTGACCCAGGGATCAAACCCGGGTCTCCTGCATTGCATATCTAACTAGTTGTGAATAATATTTTGGGTTTCTGTGGTGGCTCAGACAGTAAGGAATTTAACTCTCTAATGTGAACAACCATGGACATCTTAGTAAATAAGTTCTTGCTCTGTGTATTTTTCAGAATTTGTGGGAAAAATGAGAAAGTATTACTGTTGGATGAAAATTATTCTAATAAAATAGTAGACGGATATATTTGAACTTAAGTCTAGCTACATTTAGGCTCATAAAATTTTCAATCCTTGTGCAATTTTGTGAGCTGTTATTAATGTGGGTATTATATATCTATGTGTAGGTATAAATAGAAAACTTCTTACTCATGCATAATTCATTCCCTTCCTTGAATGAACATAGAATGAAAAGGTCTGAGGTTATAATATTTTCATATCAGGTATTTTTAAGAGTGAGTTCAAACTATTTTCACAGTAATATGATGACATTATTTTCCCATTTTATTGCGATGACATTTCCACTGATGATGCAAAAGCAATGATATGTGAAATGCTGTACCTTAGGATGAATCAAAGCAGTGGCATCTATTTGTACAACAGTCATTATATTCTTTATCACCATACAATCACAACTTCAAAAAATACCTGGCTTCACCAAGGATATCCTTGGTAAAAGAGTAAGTAGGATTGATTTTTATTAAATATTCCATCATGAGAATATGTGATTATTTAATATTTGTGTGATAAAATTAGAGTATGCATATAGCACACTTCTGTTGAACATATACAAAGAAACACAAGCAAAAGCAACAGTATAACTGCTTGAGTTGAACTGGCTATTTTTTTCATGAACACTGTTTTTTTCTTGAATAAATAACAAGAAGACAAATTTTTATTATTCAGACATATATATCTGTATCTGGCAGATATTTTCTCAAAAATTAATGAAGTGATCCTGTACCTTCAAAGAAAATACTGAGAGCATTTGCTACAAGTGAATAAATTCAAGTTATTAAGCAAAATTCCAATTTTGGAAAATTTGTATTCACACGATGATCTCCACAGCTTCCAACATCTACACACTTTTCTCATAAGGTTGGTGATAATATTTTTTATATTATATAATGAAATGTGTCAACATCAGGAAGATCTGTATGCCTCAGTAAATTTCCTGTACAAATGAAGTATAATTTCACAAAATCATGCATGGCAAAATATTCATTCAAAGTACAAATTAAACTAATGGATTTTTATATAATAGAGTTTCAAAAAGTTGATTGATATGACAATAGACTTCAAAGCACAACTAACCTTTGAGAAACTACCACTTGTCAAGTATTGGTTAAGTAGCAAAGAAGAATATATGCAATCACCTTAAAAGGCTGTTAAAATATATTTCATTTTGCCAACTAAAATGTGTATGAAGTCATATTTTCTCATCTACCTCAACCCAAACTATGTTTCAATAGATGGAACGCAAAAGCAGATACAAGAAACCAGCTGTCCTCTATAAGTACAGGTATAAAAAATTTTGTAAACATATAATAGCACTTAAGCAGAGAAGGCAATGGCAACCCACTCCAGTACTCTTGCCTGGAAAATCCCATGGACAGAGGAGCCCGGTAGGCTGCAGTCCATGGGGTCACTAAGAGTCGGACACGACTGAGCGACTTCACTTTCACTTCTCACTTTCCTGCATTGGAGAAGGAAATGGCAACTCACTCCAGTGTTCTTGCCTGGAGAATCCCAGGGACTGGGGAGCCTGGTGGGCTGCCGTCTATGGGGTCGCACAGAGTCGGACACGACTGAAGCGACTTGGCAGCAACAGCAGCAGCAAAAGCACATAAGAATGTTAAAAAGTCACTATTCTTGTCAAATATCAATTTTTTGTTTTGGAAATTATTTATATCTTCCACACAAAAAAATGTTATTTATATTCACCTATAGTAGGTTTGTTATCATTATTTTTAATTAAAATTTTTCATTAACTTATGCTAAATATCGACAGATATATACAATCTACATACAAGAAAGCTCTTTGTGGATCCTCAGTAATTTCTAAGAGTATTATTAAAAGAGTCCTGAAACCAGTATGCTTGAGAACTACTCCCACATACAAACAGTTGAGGCAGTATTGCTGAATACAAAGGGAAAAGCCTTTTGGGCTGTTTGAAAGTTCCTATTCACACCCAAATATGTTCTGCAAAGGGAGGTAAAACACCTACTGTAAAAGTTTCTTTAGTGAAAAGTTCTCTTTCTGAGTGTGTAAATACTGCCCCATAATTGGGATACAACTACACAAAAGGGAACACTATTCTTATCTTTGCCTGTTAAGTGTAAGGTATTAAAGCTCAGGTGTTGTGTACCAAATTCTGTGCTGCTAAAAATAGTGGAGGGTTTAGAAGAGCCTTGGATACAAGAGCTGTTCTCATTGGCTTATCTGCTTGGTACCCGGTCTTTTTCTTTTATCACTTGATTAAACATATGAAGAAAGCTTGCATTGATATATAGACCTGAGGACAGACAAAATAAAACATGCTTTCTATTAGAGAAAAGAAAGAAACAGTTGGTTTAAAAAAGAAAATTCACAACATGAATGAATTCTTCAAAGTGAAATTATAAAAGTATATTATGGACTTTTTAGCACCAGAGAAATGAAAGCTTGTGAATTTTTTGTACCAGGAATAACTGGAAGGGTTTAAATTGATCACCTCAGTCTGCAGAAATTTTGTTATCCATTTCCCCAGTTTCTCCTCCACTTCCGGCTTTGTGTTCTTTGTTAAGAAAACTACATCAAGGATGTAGAAGCTAGTTTTTTGATGTCAGAGTGACACTTCCCTTGTTTCTTTTGATTGAAGAGAGGCCTGGAAATTTCATTAGTCCCTCATTACGGTTTTCAAGGAGTCCAGCTATTGATTTCATAAAATGCCTTTCCTGTATTTTTCTATAAATGTATACAATAGCTTCTAACACAGCCTCCTCCGGGACACACTGTGTTTTCCCGGGGAAAATCATACACTCAACTAGCAATCTGACCTTTAGATCTCCTAGATGATGTAAGAGAACTGTTTGTTATTTCAATATGTTTTCACCCACTATATAGCTAATTACCTGGAAACTAAAATTTCCAAGTAATTATAAAACATATGGATAAATAATTTTAAAAATCATTCAACTCTTGATTTTTCTTAATGATGGGAGGGCGAGTTTGACATCTGGCACAAGGCTAGCACTTCAAAACTAATTCTTGATTTCTAAATAATAATAGCAATTAGAGTTCCTAGTTAGTTACATTGCTTCCTGTGTGTATGTTAAGGATTTATAAAGGTTCATGAACTCTTTGAGGTCAAAAGGTTAACAATTAGCCATTTGTGAAAGAGAAGCTGTACAATCAACTTTTCTGGAAGTTTTTCCTCTTGTAAACTGTTTAAGACAAAAATCACAGTATAATGCCTTGCCATTTTCCATATTCCTGATTTTGATCCCTAATTTCTTTAGTTCAGCTTCCTCTCCTGTTAAATAAGAATAACAATACCACAGTCACCTATATTAAAAAGATAATGCAGAATAAGGGTTGCCAATTCAGATCCTAATTCTCTAATCCCTTTCTAAACAAAACTAAAACAAAACAAAATAACAGTAGAATTAAGAAATAATACATATTAAAGATTACAGTAGAAGTAGAGGTAAGAACATTGGACATCTAAAGACCAGAGGTAAAGTTCTTAGAGTTCTGTTTTCTTAATTTAAGGGCTTCACCAGGGAAGCTTGTGGTAAAGAATCCACCTGCCAATGCAGGAGACCTAAGAGATGCAGATTTGATCCCTGGGTCAGGAAGATCCCCTGGAGAAGGAAGTGCAACCCACTCCAGTATTTTTGCCTGGGAAATCCCATGGACAGAGAAGCCTGGCGGGCTACACAGTCCATAGCATTACAAAGAATTGGACACAACTGAGGTGACTTAGCACACATGCACCCACCAGTGACTGCTCTACAAACTCTAAGAGTAGTATAGCCTTAATGGCCATGGTTCTTCCTCTTACCTATTCAAGTTCTCCTCATCCTTCAAGATGCAAATCCAATTACTTTTTCATAAGAATCCCTAGCTCCATTCAGCCCCAATGAATGAACTCAGCACCTCTCATACATACAATTAAATCAGACAATATTCATTAATTCCCTCATGACATCATTTATCTAATGATTGTATGGCATTATTTGACTTTTCTTATATTTTTGTCTCTAAAATTAGATTGCATGCTCCTTAGGGTTATTGGCAACTTCTTATTTTTCTTTGGGTATTTTATAACTTACAATGAATATTTGTTGATTTTTAGGTGAATGGCATGTTTCATGAGGTTTTCAATGAGTACACAAGACGCTCGCTTGGAAGTATTTAAGAAACAATACCAGAAAATAACTTACTTGTCCCTTCTGAAAGATAGATAAATTACTGTAACTTGGAATTGGAAAGAGATAAACAAATCATTTAGATTAAGGTTTTCCATTATAGATAAGAAAACGGGAGCCTAGGAAGGTTTTGTGCATCAACTAGAATCAATACGGGTTCCCCAGGTGGCACAGTGGTGAAGAATCTGCCTACCAATGCAGGAGATGCAAAAGACATGGGCTCGATTCCTGGGTTCTGAAGATCCCCTGGAGAAGGAAACGGCAACCCACTCCAATATTCTTGCCTGGGAAATTCCATAGACAGAAGAGCCTGGCGGGCTATAGTCCATGGGGCCTCAAAAGTATGACTGAGTATAGATGCACAGAATCAGTATATAAACCATCATTTGTTTCCTATTAGACAACTGCCATTTTATGACTATGTAATTATTTAAAACAAATTTTCAAATAGGCACAAATGATTTTAATGTGCACTTCATAATAGATATGTATGAGTTCTATATGTCATTAGAAGTCCCTTATCTTTTCCTCCTTGGTAGTCATAAATCAAAATTGAGGCAGTTGTTGATGAGCTATTTTCCTTCTGAAGGAGGAAATGACTTCTGATTCTATGTTTTCCTTTTGAAAAAGGTGTGCACATCTTGTTTCTGAAGATTATGTGGAAAGATAGTGCAATTATAACTTTAAATGTGGTATTCTATGTTGTCATGTGAGATTCACTTTTGAACCAGAAGGGAAAACAGGTTGAAGATATATAATCCTCACTGGTTTATAGGAATAAAGAGGCATGTAAGGAAAATCACTGCTCTGAGGAATAAGAAATCTATCCATGTTATCTCCACATTTATCTGCTATACAACAGAAAATGTTCATTATAAACTTGAAATCCTATTCAACTCATGTACTATTGTGTTCAATCCACATACTTAAACCATTCAAAACACAGAAGCAATTTAATACCTCAAAGACCTAATAGAACAATTCTCTCTAATATTTTTATACTACAGGCATTAATGTGGACTTTTCTTAAACTATGGAAAAAATTGCATCACTCATCCAAAAGTTAAACTCAGGGGAAGTTCTTTGGTTTTGTATGTGTATGTGTTTTAACACAAAAGCAATGTGAAGATCTATAAGTCCTTTTTTGAAATACTACCTTTTAATAAAATACCAGTTTTCTGGTGCAGAAATTATTCACTGAGCTAGGTAAACTCAGCCTTACAACCTGACTACAGTGATCCTTTTACAAAAGTAATAAGAGCTGATCTGAACCGATTGGAAGCTTTTACTTTTCCCAGAAGTCTGCAAATATAGGGCTTCCCAGGTGGCACAGTGGTAAAGAATCTGCCTGCCAATGCAAGAGATGCCAGAGACCTGGGTACAATCCTTGGGTTCGGAAGACCCCTGGAGGAGAAAATGGCAATCCACTCCAGTATTCTTGCCTGGAAAATTCCATGGCCAGAGGAGCCTGACGGGCTACAGACTATGGGGTCACAAAGAGTCATACACAACTGAGCGACTGAGCACACACACACACACACACACACACACACACACACAGAAACAATCACCAGAGTAATTTCCACACCACTGAGGTTAGGTGGTAAAACATTGTGTAAAACAAACAAGACTATCTGTAAATGAAGCTTAAAGGATGCTCACCTCTAGGGCAAAATGAGACCCTGACTATCACTCCCTAACTGCTATATAACAATCACAAACATCAGAACATATTTAAATATCTCTATCGAGACCCTCATTTATGTATGAGCAAACTGCCATTCAGGCTCTGAAGGGTTCCTTAAGCCCCTGGTAAACATTCTGAATCTTAGTGGAGTGTTCTTTCCAGGAGACCACAACCATGTCTAGGCTTCCCTCATTTAACTACCAGATACTGGAGAGGTACTTGGTGCCAGCTCTCTGCCACGCACCTCTCAGGCCCAGCTAGAGAAGCTGGGAAAACACACACACACACACACACACACCCTTCCATTCCGCCCTTGTTGTTGTTCAGTTGCTAAGTCGTGTCTGACTCTTTGTGGCCCCATGGACTGTAGCATGCCAGGCTTCCCTGTCCTTCACCATCTCCCTGACTTTGCTTAAACTCATGTCCATCGAGTCGGTGATCCCATCCAACTATCTCGTCCCCTGTTGTCCCCTTCTCCTCCTGCCCTCAATCTTCCCTAGAATTAGGGTCTTTTCCAGTGAGTTGGCTTTTTGCATCATCTCCAGAAATCCTGAATCAGGGATTTGTCTCCAGTGGGACTTGAGACTTAGCACTGCATATTCTGCTGCAAGGCAAGCAGTCAGAGCAAGTTTCCTGAGATGAATCAACTCATTTGAAGAATGAGAGGAATAGCTGTAATAGGAAGGACTCTGGAACTGAACTTTAGAATAATGGATTCAAATCCCAGCATTTATGGCCAGTCTCCTTCCTCCCTGTCTCCCACTCACCCCCTCCTGTTGTGCAAGACAACTTAGCTCTCATCTCAGATTCTTCTCAACTGATAATGCAACAATAAAACCCTCTATATACAGATTATACAGTTGTTAGAATTAAATGAGAAAATCAATGTAAAAGCACTTCATATATTTTTAAACACACTGCAAAGAACAAAGTTATTCTTTAAGGTCATAAAAGAGACAATAGATCTATTCCAGGAATATTACTTAGTAGTGCAAAAAATATTTCATGGTTGCATTATGAAAATTCATATTTTAAATAATTTATATTGTTTGGTTTAATAACGAGAATTTACCAGCTCTGGGCATCAAATGTATACCATACTGAAAATTATAAGAATAGATGAAAAATAATACCACATGACACAGAGAAATTGCACATAATAACATGCATACTCATTTAAAACATACTCAAACATACACACACTTAGATAGAAATGGAAATGCTATATTTTGGTACTCTGTTAAAATTAAAATATGAACTTAGAATAGAAAAAGAATAGAATGATGTTCCAATTTCTAAAAGAAACAATTTTTTAAAAAATTTGGTATATGATGTTTGATGATTAGTCCTGCCCCAGTTCAGTTCAGTTCAGTTCAGTTCAGTTGCTCAGTCGTGTCTGACTCTGCGACCCCATGAATCGCAGCACACTAGGCCTCCCTGTCCATCAACAACTCCTGGAGTTTACCCAAACTCATGTCCATCAAGTCGGTGATGCCATCCAGCCATCTCATCCTCTATCATACCCTTCTCCTCCTGCCCCCAATGCCTCCCAGCATCAGGGTTTTTTCCAGTGAGTCAACTCTTCACATGAGGTGGCTAAAGTATTGGGAGTTTCAGCTTCAGCATCAGTCCTTCCAATGAACACCCAGGACTGATCTCCTTTAGGATGGACTGGTTGGATCTCCTTGCAGTCTAAGGGACTCTCAAGAGTCTTCTCCAACACCACAGTTCAAAAGCATCAATTCTTCGGCACTCAGTTTTCTTCACAATCCAACTCTCACATCATACATGACCACTGGAAAAACCATAGCCTTGACTAGACAGACATTTGTTGGCAAAGTAATGTCTCTGCTTTTTAATATGCTCTGTAGGTTGGTCATAACTTTCCTTCCAAGGAGTAAGCGTCTTTTAATTTCATGGCTGCAGTCACCATCTGCAGTGATTTTGGAGCCCCCCAAAATAAAGTCTGACACTGCTTCCACTGTTTCCCCATCTATTTGCCAAGAAGTGGTGGGACCAGATGCCATGATCTTAGTTTTCTGAATGTTGAGCTTTAAGCCAACTTTTTCACTCTCCTCTTTCACTTTCATCAAGAGGCTTTTTGTTCCTCTTCACTTTCTGCCATAAGGGTGGTGTCATCTGCATATCTGAGGTTATTGATATTTCTCTGGCAATCTTGATTCCAGCTTGTGCTTCTTCCAGCCCAGCATTTCTCATGATGTACTCCGCATATAAGTTAAATAAGCAGGGTGACAATATATAGCCTTGACGTACTCCTTTTCCTATTTGGAACCAGTCTGTTGTTCCATGTCCAGTTCTAACTGTTGCTTCCTGACCTGTATATAGGTTTCTCAAGAGGCAGGTATGTAAATGATGCAATTATAATGTGTATTATCAAAAACTATTTCCTGGGTCTCCCATCAAATTATCACATTTAGCTGTGGAGACATGAACCACATTATAGCATCATTTTATAAAGATAAATGCATTCATTTGAGGCTGGGTTTGTGCAAAGGAAAACATCAGGTCGAAAATGATTGCCCTTTTTCTGATGATTTCCTTGATGAAGGTACAAAGAATTTTCTACTATAGGAAAAGAAACTTAGCTCAAACAGTAAAATGGTTGACTGCTTTGTTTGGAACACACATTTTTATTTTGCAGCCACAGTGAGAGAGATGAAATTCTGCCTGGTGAGTGGAAAGGAGAAAGATAAGCCCTTATATCAAGAGTTTCTGCTAACCTTGCTACATTTAGCATCAGAAAGAAAGTGGAGATTTGCAGCTTACCGAATTTTGAAGCCAACAAAATGAGATAGAAGGGAAAAAAATTGTTAAAGTAAAACTACACACATTCTGTTTTAGTAATCTTGCCTGCTCCCAGGGCACTAGATAGCTATAATAGGATTAACTTCAAGACAGTTTTAATAAACAGAATTATTAAGTTATTGAGTTCATGCTATATCTTATATACACAGACACATTTTTCTTGTGGTTTAATTGAGGATTGGAATTTCAAGCTGGTAGAAGGTCTCCTAAATGTAATTACAATAGAGAAAGAAAAATTTTCTAGTCAAAACTCTTTTCTCTTTTCCAGTCAGATGCATTTGAATGAGGACATTTCTATTTGTTTGGATAAGGATATTTTAAGCCACCCTTCATTAAGTAGGAAGAGGCAAAGTGAACTAAGTTTTGAATTCAGATGGAGCTAAATTTTATTCTAGAATTCTTGCATCCATATTTTAAACAAATTTATAACCTTAAGTAACTCTACTGAGCCTTCATCCTCATCAAAACCACAAATATTAATAATTATCAGTCATAGTTCTTAGTTGTAAGAAATGGACTTTGCTGGTTAATGAGAAAATTAGTCTAGTAATAGAGTGAATAATTATGGAGTGCCTTCTACCTGCGTCAGAGCCTTTAAATTGTTACATTCGTTGACTTCCCACATTCCTATTATTCCCTGTCAAAGAGGAGTAATTGAAGCACATAGGGATTAAGTTACTTATCCAAGGTCTCATGCAGCTAAGAAGTGTCAAATCTGGGCCTGTGCTCGTAACTAATACTCTCAACTGAGCCTTTAGAGCTTCCCTGGTGGCCCAGTGGTAAAGAATCCGCCTACCAATATAGGAGACGTAGGTTCAATCCCTGAGTCAGGAAGATCTCCTGGGAAAGGAAATGGCAACCCACTTCAGTATTCTTGCTTAAGAAACCCAATGGACAGAGGAGCATGGCGAGTCCATGGGGTCGAAAAAGAGTCAGCCACGACTTAATGACTGAGCACCAAAGTTGTATTATTGTAACTTACATACAATTTCCACTCTGCCCTTGTCAATGTTATTGGTGGCCACTATTACTGCTACCATCCCAAGGAAGAGGGACAGAGCTTCTCATCCTGGGTCAGGCTCTGGTGATGTTGGATGTGAATAGGGAAGGAGGCTGTAGGGAAGGCTAGACAGGCAGCTTCTGCTCGTTAAGTTCCTCTAGGCCAAGAATGCTGTCTCATTCTCAAAAGGACTCAGGGTGAGGAACTCTTCCAACTGTCACTTTAATTCTATTAAACATTGGAAAAGCAAAACCAACAACAAAATCCCACTTTAACTGTTCTAAAGATTAACAGAAATAATGTATATAAAGGGCCAACAGTCTAGTAAATAATTGGGCCGGTTCTTGTGTCAGCTAGCCTCAAGCCCTACTTTTTTCCATTTCAAGCTGTATAACTTTAGATAAATGACACTACCTCACTGAGTTATTTGCTTCATTGTAAGTTTTTGTGAGGATTAAACAAAATAAAGCATGTAACAAATTAATCATATTAAGTATTCCAAATGAACATATAATGTAAATCTAGCCATATCTATGCAATGTTAAAATAACTGGTTAGTTTTAAAAAAGAAAGCTAATATGCTGATTAGTTTTTTTTTACCAGTTGACAGAATTTCTCTTATTCAGGTTAAGTATAAAGCTCCAATCAGTTTTTTTTTCCCCCAAACAATTGGGAAAATTCCATTGAAAATTTATATATATTTTTAATCAATAATTTAGAGTTTAAAGAAGCAAAATATGATCATAAAATAGGTAAATTTAGGTCTTGATGTTACTATTCAATTTGGAGCTGTGTACTCTCTCAAACCATCTTGCCTAATAAAACCTAACACACATTAGTATCCTGGGATTGATAGAAGTAAGAACATAATCCAGAAGTTTAAGCTTTTTGAGTTGCTCTCCTATAACAGGAAAAAGAAGCACAAAAATGTAAATACAGTCTAAGTAAACATAAGTGCCTGAACTGACACATCTCTCCCTGGAGAAATCCTCTGACGATGTGCTACTGGATTCTGTCCGAGGCCTTGCATTTGCTCATTGCTTATGCCAGTAACTTGGACGTACTACGACCATTCTTATCAAGAACAGGCCTGTTACAATGCAGACAAATGAATAAGAAACTCTACCTATTGTAAGTACTCAACACAAAAATTGAAAATGGGGATAAATAAAAACTCATACTTATAAGCACAAGTCCAATTCCACAAGTACATAATATGCAAATCATTGCTTAGCCAATTTTGGATACAATGAAGATCTGTCACACAATAACATGAAGGAGTGGACAAAAGTCAGGGGTCTAGAATCTAACGTGATGACCATGGAGGCATCAGAAGTGACCCAGACGTACAAATGGACTTCAAAAGAGCAGTCAAAACATCAAAGCACAGACTCCAGAGGGTACAGTCAGCCCAGCCCTAATTCTAAGGAACTTGGCCGTTAGGTTTCTTCAAAAATTTAGATAGAAGACAGCAGTGGTTCTTCATAGAGTAGTGGGGGAAAGACACAAAAGCACAATGTCCATAAAGAAGAATACAAGGAAAAGGCATAACTAATGAGCCAGTACCAAGAAAATGTACTTTAAGGCAAAACCAATAAAGTCTATATGTACTAACTACACTGTGGATTTGCTTTGAAAAGTAAATGCACGATTAGTTCTCATTAGTGGAAACGTTATACCTATAATTAGAGGAGTGATACTCCTGACTTATTCTACCCCTGGAAAAAACCCACACTTGATATGTGAGTTTGAACCTCTGTGGTTTAAAAGGTAGAATTGCTACACTGAAGGGAGAAAAAGCAATTCAATACCATTCACCTTAGCCATGACTGAGAAGATTAAAAAGATTTGGTTGGACAAGGGAAAAACTTAGGAATGACATCATGATTGTGCTCATCTAATATCTGAAAGATAGCCATCAGTTTAGAGGATACATTAGATTTGTTTTGACCCAGTGTTAGATTGTATAACTGATATAGATAAGATGGTGGAAAAAGATATTGGTTCATACCTAAGTAAAATAAAATGCTTGTGTGTTTGCTGTTGTTTTGTATGCCAAATAATTACACAAAGAATGCAAGAATATATCCTCTTTAATAAAATACTCAAACATAATAGGTACAAGAAAAATTATGAGAACCCTTCTTCAACATTTCTTTTTTTTATTTTATTTTATTTATTTATTTATTTATTTTTTATTAGTTGGAGGCTAATTACTTCACAACATTTCAGTGGGTTTTGTCATACATTGATATGAATCACCCACAGATTTACACATTCAACATTTCAAGTTACATTTTCTTTCTGGTTTCTTTTGCTGTAGAGAAGTGTTGTATTTGTAAATGTTAACAATGTTAATCCTTTAACTTAAGCTTTCTGAGGTTTTTTTTTTTGTTTTTTTTTTTTTAACTAAAATCCTTAATGTTAAATGTCAGGGGTGTGTGTAATTTCTTCGATTCTTTCTCGCCTCAGCAAAGATTTGAAATGGTGACCAGTGTTACAGTTCGGTTACAGCTCAGAGTTTTATTCGGCAAACACAGGATTGTACACCCTCAAGGCATGAAGGCAGGTCGGCCCCAAAGGAGAGGGCTCAATCTGTCTTGACTTCCTCTTTTTATACATCTTGTCTCTTTCCCACTGAGCCTGCCCTATGCAAATTGGGCTAGTCGAGAAGAGGGTGTGTTTGCTTCATCTGAAGTTCTCACTCTGGTCCATGGATTTTCTTTTGTTCCATTTTTGTGGGCTTTTCCCTTTCTTTACCTTTTAGCCACGACCATTTTGGAGTCCTTTTTACTATTCTATCTACCTAACATTAAAATTATAATACTTCCATAAGTTTATGTTTTACTCTATGATTCAAAAGGAATTATTTTTTATATATTTTGTGAGACTGTTGTGTAACTTTATTTCCTAACAGGCAGGTCATCATCTTCACCTCTGTTGATAATGTGTGCCCTCAAGCAGAGGAAGCTTGAAACTACTGATTCATGCTAAGGAAAATCACAAGCATACTCTGCTCATTTCCTGCCCCAAATCCATCTTCTCATTTCTCTTTACTGTTGTAACCCCAACGGTGGTTACTGTAGAATGTGTCTTCTTAAAAGAGGTTAGCTTCCAGTCTTTTATGAAACTAGAGATAGGTTACAGATTTTGCCACAGCCAGCGAGTGTGTGCAGTCTCTCATTTCAGACTTCTCTCGATCCTGTGGACTACAGCCTGTCAGACTCCTCTGTCTAGGGGATTATCCCAGGCAAGAATACTGGAGGGGGTTGCCATATCCCCCTCCAGGAGATCTTCCCAACCCAGGGATCAAACCTGATTCAGGGATCGATTCCTTTTGAATCCTGCTTTGGCAGGCAGATTCTTTACCACTGAGCCACCTGGGAAGCCCTCTTGCCACAGAATTGTAGGTGAAATTCTTCTGGGCACATCTAGGACAGTTTCCTTCTCAGAGTAGGCAGCATACTGAGTAGTTTCCTGTGTAGGATAGGCCTTTTTCCTTTTGTTACTTTGCTCTTCTTTTCTGGACTGCCAGTTGTGAAACCAGAATGATTAGCTATCTTACTATTGTGAGATATTTATGATGGTGAAAAAAATCACCTCCAAAGGACAGTGATCTTTAGACAGAAGGAGCTTGGGATATCAACAGTATTGAGAAGTTGTTACATTACAATGATACATCTTGTTAAGTGAAACTTTTATTCAAGTCACTGGACTTATATTTCTGCTGAATCCAGTGGATCTATAGCACTAACCATTAGGAACTGATCTCTAGGATCAAAATATTCTATCAAAATTTTGAAATTTAAACCATTGACTTTTAGATTCCAGAGCTGCCAATAAAACTACGACACCACCAGCTTATTCTTGGTTGTTGAGCCTGTAGTTTTTCTCAGGCTCTTCAACAGCATTCAGAATTTTCTCTTTATTACTGTCTTGTAATTTAAGAATATATAAGTGAGTCTGTCTTTATTTGTATTGTGTAGCCCTTAGAGGGTCATTTTATATCAAGGATTCAAATTTTATCTAAGCCCTGAGAATTATTTCTTTTGCTTCATACCCTTTATCCAAACCTCTGGCTGTCTCTCAAGTGGATGTTGGAATTTTCAAATCTATCTTCACAGTCTGTGTGCTCAGTCACTTCTTTTGCATCCAGCTCTTCACAATCCCATGGACTGAAGCCTGCTAGGCTCCTCTGTCCATGAAATTATCCCAGCAAGAATACGGGTGTGGGTTGTCTTTTCCTCCTCCAGGGTCACAGTCTATGAAGCCTGCGTTATTTTTTTCATCTCTTTTTGTCACTGTTTATTCTTTGGCTATCTTTATACTAGAGAACCCCTGATTACTGGTGGCTGCCACTTCTGAGGGTTATTTCAGAGGAAAGGCAGAGTAGGCTGTTGATGGCATTGAACTTGGCTTCTCGGTAAGTAGCAATCCCCTTCCCATTGGATGATACAAATATTTAACTGTTATTAGGTTTAACTCAGGCTCTGTTCTGGTGTTTTAGTAGTCAATCCTTAGATCTCAATGACATCAAATGACAAATATTTATCACAGTCCCTTGGGACCCAGACTGACAGGCACTCTATCAAGTTGCAAGTCTAACATTTCTACATAAAAGTTTTTGGTTTCACAATGGAAAGTGAAGTGTATATTTTCTAAATGTTTTCATCCCAGAGTGATATGTGTCACTTCCGTACATATTTTATTGACTTCAAGCAACTTATAGAGCCACCAAGGAGTGGGTACTGAGGAAGGAGTAAGCAATCATCGGAGATGTCTATGATGCTCCCTTACACAGCATAGCTACTAAGCAGTCAGAATAGACATTGACCAGAGCACCAGATTGGGGTCTTTTCAGTCCCTTGGAGTGCCAGACTTACCCCTTGGGTGCTGAGTCATGAAGGGAAAGATGAATCTTGGAAGAAATGCTTGGGAGGCTAGGCAGTTGAGGAATTCAGGGGACTGAGAGTAGCACTGATTAAATAACTAGAAGAGAAGTCTTAAAATATTTAAACAACTGGTCTAGCTGGTCTATAGCAGCTACACATCAATTCTGCACTGTCCTTGCTCCGAGGTGTCCACATCCTCACCGCTGTAACTTGGAAGGGGATCTCTGCTGCCTATTAATCTGCAAAATTACAGGTGCCAGCCTATTAACTTTTCTGGATAAGAGCCCCAGTGATTCATCCTGACAATTGCCAAAAAGAACTCTCTGTCTGCATCCTTTGTCTCTGAGCACATTGTGCCCTAGATCCACTCCCGTCTCTGCGGCAGTTCTTCCCGCAAAATGGTTTGTGCTGTAGATCATATGACAATCTGATCCCATTTGCTCTATATTTTTTTCAAAATTGCTCAAAATGTTTAGTCTGCTGGTGACACTATTTGCAGTTTGCCTGTAATAATATTGGTCTATTCTTTTTTAAAAACTAAATTCTGTCACTTCTATGAATTTGGAGAGGGAAGGAAGACAGTCACATTTGCTTATTCTCCCATTCTGAAACAATGTTTTATTAAAAGGATTATCTACCAAAGTTTCCCCTTGAGAAGGGATGAAATTTCCATGACTAAAATTTTCCTGTGGGTGTAGGAAACAAGAGAAAACCAAAGGAAAGCAGTAAGGGTTAATATTGTAGACTTGGTCCTAAATCCCAGTTTTGCCTGTTAACAATTAAATGCTCTTTTGCAGCTCTTCTGTCTCCTCGGAATCCCTGTTCTCTCATTTGTAAAATGGAGGTAATAAACCCACCTGGAAAATTGGCACAGATGATGGAGGCAATGTATATAACTAGATTTTGATCTTAGCAGCAAGCATTACACTGTAGATCTTATTATTAGGATGAAAAGTGAAAATGTTAATCACTCAGTTGTGTCTGACTCTATGCAACCCATAGACTATAGCCTACCACGGTCCTTTGTCTATGGAATTCTTCAGGCAAGAATACTGGAGTGGGTGGCATTCTCTTCTCCAGGAGATCTTCCTGACCCAGGGATTGAAACCCGGTCTCTTGCATCTCAGGCAGATTCTTTCCCATCTGAGCCACCAGAGAAGCCCCATGCTAGAAAATTCATTAATCATAAGATGATTGGTTAAGACTGTCTTTGAGTAGACTAAACAAACATTCCAAGTTCACTTGATCAGTCCTGGTTTATACCTGTTTTCTCAGCCAAGTATTATTAGCACATTCTTCACTTCACAAAAGTGTCCCAATTTGGAAGACTGGGGATTATATGATAACACTAGTATTAAATAGCTTTGAACTTCTGTGATTGCAGCACATAGTTGTGTCAATCAATGAGGACAGATGTCTTTAGTAGAACTTCAGTAATAATGGTTAAACCAGCCTCGTTCTTAAACACCTACAGCCACAAAACTTGGGTGCTCAGGTGCCGAATCTGACAAGCAAAGTTTGGAATTCAGCCTTCTGATGTAGTAGCTCCAGAACTCAGACAGGAACTCAACCTAAGTCTCAGTTTCCTTCTCAGTAAAGCTGAGACTCAGAATTGTTAAATGAAAACAAGATAATGTACATCCAATGCTTATCACGTTGTCTGGCACATATTGAGTAGCATAGATACTTTCTTCAGAAGAGACGCAACACAGCATGGAATTTGTCACTGATTTTTTTTGTTGTTCAGTTGCTATGTCATGTCTGACTTTTTGCAACCTCAGGGACTGAAGTGCACCAGGCTTCCCTGTCCTTCACTATCTCCTAGAGTTTGCTCAAACTCATGTCCATTGAGTCGATGATGCCATCCAACCATTTCATCATCTGTCCTAGATTTTGGCACTTTTTAACTTGTGTGAATTGATTTTAGTATCTACGTTTGCATTGCACTATTCTTCCCTGATTTGAAGCAATGTTTTTCAACCTATCAGTGCTTTGTTTTAGGAAACATTGAGATTAAATAGAACAGTGCTTAGTCCTGCAGTGATGTTCATGAGTAATAGAGATAAGCTGAACCTGTGTTCACCAAAGACCAGATGGAATGCTCCCACTTGTTTCTATTCATTTTACAGCCCAGACGAGACTGAAACAACAGGATCATCAGGGTCTCCAAAGGAAAAGGACTCCATGCTGACTCCTGATTTATTGATTCCCTCCATTATTCCAGCTTTTGGGTTTCTATGTTAGTGAATGGAATGATTTTGTTGACATTTCCAATAGTGGTCCCTCTCCCTCAAAGATGCATACTATAAAAACAGGAACTTTGCCCTTTTAGCACTGAAATAAGTACAACCGGCTATGAACCACCCACAGGCAGCTTTCTAATAAAGCCCTTCAAACCAAGACTTCCCTTCCACATGGGCCAAGGAAGACAGAGCTGTGAGAAGAAAACGCTGACTCTCATTTCTGTTGAAATTTGCATGTATTTTCCACTCATAGAATTTTGATAAATGTCATCACTCCAAGGTCAACCCCAGGGTATTGTGAGATTTTTCTTTCCAGGTGTCCTAAATATTTCCCCTTCTCTTCCTTTTAAGAAATTTTCATCTCTTAATTGTCATGTGTTGTCTATTAAGAAAACATGCACGTGGAATGCAGACTCCCTATATTTCAAACATTTCTAGCCTTCAAGGATGGGGGAAGATTTCAACAAGGGAGAAGGCTGACTTCCAGCAATAACACAGCTTCAATAAATACATGAAATATTTATAGAACACATAAAGAACAAAGGAAATAGACTACTTCCTCTGTGTATGATTTCTCTCCATGTTTCAGTCAGCCAGGTCTCTTGCCACTATTTTTTCCTGAGCTGTCTGCTAAGCAACAGTGAGTGAGATGTACCTGGTGAATGTACTTTCAACATATGGTCTCTCCTAATTTTCAAAAAGAATCTCAGATGTTATGATGATGGCATTAACATTTTCATTCTGAACAGTTTCTTTTTTTGGAGGAAATACATTGGGAAGTCTAAATCCTTTAATAAGCTATAACTTTTTCAAGACACTGTAATTTTAACTCAGAACAATAAGAAAAGTTGTTGAAATATTGCAATTATTGTTAGTTATTAGAATTAGAATCTATGTACAGTGAGATAGCACCTCACATCAGTCAGAGTTGCATCATCAAAAAATCTCCAAATAAGAATGCTGGAGAGGATATGAAGAAAAGAGAACCCTCCTACACTACTGGTAGGAATGTAAATTGGTACAGCCACTGTGGAGAACAACATGGAGATTACTTAAGAAACTGAAAATAGAACTACAATATGATACAGCAATCCCACTGCTGACGATATATTTGGAGAAAAGTAGGGTTCAAAATGATTCATGCACCCTAGTGTTCATTTCAATGTTGTTTAGGATAGCCAGGAGGATATGGAAGCAACCTAAATGTCCACTGACAGATAAAGAAGATACAGTACATATACACAAAGGAATATTACTCAGCTATTAAAAAAATGAAATAATATCATTTGCAGCAACATAGATGGGACTGAAGATGATCATACTAAGTGAAGTAAGTCAGAGAGAAAAAGACAAATATCATATGACAAATATCATAGATAAAGACATATGCAGAATCTAAGAAAAATGATACAAATGAACTCGTTAGGGATAGACTGGAAGTTTGGTATTGACAAGTACACACTGCTACATTTAAAATAGATAACCAACAAGGACCTACTGTATAACACATGGAATGTTGCTCAATATTCTGTAATAACCTAAATGGGCAAAAAATTTGAAAAAGAATAGCTAAATGTGTATGCATAACAGAATCACTTTGCTGTACATCTGAAACTGATGATATTGTTAATTAACTATCTGCCAATATAAAAATTTAAAAAAAATGAAATTGGAAGACTGTTATTTTTCTCAAAAAGAAAGTTATTGGCTTCATCTCTAATGCTCACACCTAGAGATGCTCTTATTTCCCTGGAATTTACTTTACAAAGGCTTTGCAAATAGATTTATTTATAGCAGTAAAAATTTAAATGATTTCTGTAGTGAGAAAAGCAAAATTAAAGATAACAAACATTGACTTGTGGGTAAATTACTGATATATACTCTCCACTTCAATAGTAGCATGAGTGGATATCTCTCCCATAATATCATTCATCAGATAACTTCCCCCAAATTATATCTGTTATCCTATCTTTCCATCATTTAGGTCCTGCTTTTATGCACTGTTGTTAAAAGGAAACTTCAATTGAGTAATTAATCTTTTTGATGCTGGCTGGCTTATATTTTATCAGGGGCTGTGCTAAGTGGTTTGCATACATTTTGTATTCACAACAGCCCAACAGACTGGTGTAAATATCATCCCCATAATTATATAAGAACACTGAGATGTGAACACTTTATATTATTTGACCAATATCACAAAGGGAAGAAGAAAGGCTTGCACGCACCTAGGTGTTTATTCCATGTATGCATGCCCACCCCAGCAGAGACAATGGTGTAAGTTTAGACTGCAGCATTTCCTTTCCCCTCAGAGCAAAGGTGTTAACTGGTTCAGAATAGTCTTTTTGGTGGCAAATTTGGCCTGCTGAATACATGCATGGGACTTCCCTGGTGGCTCAGTGGTTAAGACTCTGCCTGCCAAGCAGGAGACTTGGGTTCAATTCCTGGGTGGAGAAGTTTCCCTGGAGAAGGAAACAGCAAGCCACTTCAGTATTCTTGCTTGGGAAAGCCAGGAGCCTGGAGGGCTACCGGCCGTGGGGTTGCAAAGTCAGACACAATGTAACAGCTGAGCATGACCCATGCATTTGTCTGCTGAGGTCTTCTGCACAGATACACGTTGCACACACAGATCTAAGACAATAGTGAGCATCAGTGTACACAGACTCATTCTGGAATCAGTAGGCCAAGAACAGCATCCTAGAGCCCCACTTTTCTGCCATGCGGCCTACCCTCTGTGCTTCCTCCTTGCCTATGCTGCCTGGTTTGTTTAGGGGCAGATCAGTTTTCACTTAGAAATGTGTCCACATGAGGAATTCAAATGGTCTGAACTCAAGGACTGTTAGGAGGGATGTGTAAGCCAGCACAGGACTTTCTGAGAATCAGGGGGAAAAAAGGATTGCTTCTTAGAAAACTGCTTGGAGAAAAGTTCAGGATGAAGGAAAAGGAAATTACTGTATACACACTGAGTTGGAAAATTAGCTTAAGTAATTAAAGCAACTTTAAGCAAATTTATTCAGTTGGCGGTTAGGACATAGTAGCCTAAGGTATGTCTGTGGACACAGAGCAGGGACTAGAAATAGATCCATTATAAACACATGAGTACAAAACAACACATACACCTATTCAACATTTTTATTTAGTTATTCTACTGTATGACTTAATGGTGTGACTAAATATGGCAGATAATTGCTGTAAGAATATTCTTTTAGTTTGGCAACCTGATTTCTACTAACTCTATCAAAATGGCTCAATCCTTTAACAATGCCATATGTATATTTACTATGAGTGGATACTTCTTTTTTCAGTTGTCTTTTCCCCTTATACTAGCCCTGGCTCTTTATCTTGAAAATAATAAAGACAGCATGATGGCTGTCTCAAGCCAGTCTTCTAGCTGACTTTCATCATCTTGATGCTACTGGAGTGCTGCTTGTAATTGTTATTATGTCAATAAATGTTTCACTCTATACCTCCTTCCCTTCCAAGGCTCAGATAGAAAATTAGCTCCTTTATGCAACTTCCCAGAAGCCCATGAAATAGCACTCTCTCCAAGCCTCGGTTCCCACAGCAGTTTGTGGAAACTTTGTAAGAGGTATTTCTATCATGTGTCTGTGTATACAACACTATAGTACACGGAGAAATCTCATACACCATCTCTTCCACTATAGCGAGTACAGTATTTGCATAGATGAGCGGTTTGATTCATTTCTATCATTCTATTTGCTAGTAAGGCTAACACTGTGCTCTGTGTGTGTGAGGTCACTTAAACGTTTTCTATATAACAACAGTTTCTATGTGTGTTTTCTCAGGGCCTTTAATAAAATTTATTTCTTTTAATCTTCAGAACTATTATCCTCCTTTTACAGTTGAGGAAGCTGAGACTCTGGGAAGGCAAAAGGTTTAATTTTAAAAGCTGATAGGAGTCTTTTCTCAGCTATTTGTAAGGCCTCCTAAGACAACCATTTTGCCTTTGTGCATTTCTTTCTCTTGGGGATGCTCTTGATCACTGCCTCTTGTACAATGTCATGAACCATCATCGATAGTCCTTCGGGCACTCTATCAGACCTAATCCCTTGAATCTATTTCTCACTTCCACTGTATAATCATAAGGGATTTGATTTAGGTCATACCTGAATGGTCTAGTGGTTTTCCCTACTTTCTTCAATTTAAATCTGAATTTGGCAATAAGGAGTTCATGATCTGAGCCACAGTCAGTTCCCAGTCTTGTTTTTGCTGAGTGTATAGAGCCTCTCCATCTTTGGCTGCAAAGAATATAATCAATCTGATTTCAGTGTTGACCGTCTGGTGATGTCCATGTGTAGAGTCTTCTCTTGTGTTGTTGGAAGAGGTGTCTGCTATGACCAGTGTATTCTCTTGCAAAACTCTTTCTGTAAACAGTAACAGTTTGCCTGTTACTCCAGGTATCTCTTGACTTCCTACTTTTGCATTCCAGTCCCCTATAATGAAAAGGACATCTTTTTTGGGTGTTAGTTCTAGAAGGTACTTTAGGTCTTCATAGAACCATTCAACTTCAGCTTCTTCAGCATTACTGGTCAGGGCATAGACTTGGATTATTGTGATATTGAATGGTTTGCAGAGGTCATTCTATCATTTTTGAGATTGTATCCAAATACTGCATTTTGGACTCTTTTGTTTACTATGATGGCTACTCTATTTCTTCTAAGGGATTCTTGCCCACAGTAGTAGATATAGTGGTCATCTGAGTTAAATTAACCCATTCCAGTCCATTTTAGCTCACTGATTCCTAAAATGTCAATGTTCACCCTTGCCATCTCCTGGTTGACCACTTCCAATGTGCCTTGATTCATGGACCTAACATTCCAGGTTCCTATGCAATATTGGTCTTTATAGTATTGGACTTTACTTCCATCACCAGTCAAATCCACAACTGGGTGTTGTTTTTGCTTTGGTTCTGTCTCTTCACTCTTTCTGGAGTTATTTCTCCACTGATCTCCAGTAGCATATTTGGCACCTACCGACCTGGGGAGTTCATCTTTCAGTGTCCTGAAAGGCATCTTTTTGCCTTTTCATACTGTTCATGGGGTTCTCAAGGCAAGAATACTGAAGTGGTTTGCCATTCCCTTCTCCAGTGGACCACGTTTTGTCAGAACTCTCCACCATGACCCTTAAAAATAGCTGAGAAAAGAAGAGAAGTTAAGGAAAAGGAGAAAAGGAAAGATACACCCACCCAAATGCAGAGTTCCCAAAGAATAGCAAGGAGAGATAAGAAAGCCTTCCTCAGTGACCAAAGCAAAGAAATAGAGGAAAATAGTAGAACGGGAAAGACCATCTCTAAGATGGGTTCTATAGCAGTAGACTCTTACCAGTTTAGTTCATTTCATTTCAGTTGCTCAGTTGTGTCTGTTTGTGACCTCTTGGACTGCAGTACGCCAGGCTTCCCTGTCCATCACCAACTCCCACAGCTTACTGAAACTCATGTCCATTGAGTCGTGATGCCATACAGCCATCTCATCCTCTGTCGTCCCCTTCTCTTCCTGCCTTCAATCTTTCCCAGCATCAGGATCTTTTCAAATAAGTCAGTTCTTCGCATCAGATGACCAGAGTATTAGAGTTTCAGCTTCAGCATCAGTCCTTCCAATGACCATTCAGGACTGATTTCCTCTAGAATTGACTGGTTTGATCTCCTCATAGTCCAGGTGACTCTCAAGAGTCTTCTCTAACACCACAGCTCAAAAGCATCAATTCTTTGGCACTCAGCTTTCTTTATGGTCCAACTCTGACATCCATACGTGACTAGTGGAAAAGCCATAGTTTTGATTAGACAGACCTTTGTCAGCAAAGTAATGTCTCTGCCTTTTAATATGTTGTCTAGGTTGGTCATAGCTTTTTTTTCAAGGAGCAAGTGTCTTCCAATTTCATGACTGCAGTCACCATCTGAAGTGATTTTGGAGCCCAAGAAAATAAAGTCTTTCACAGTTTCCATTGTTTCCCCATCTATTTGCCATGAAGTGATGGGACCAGATGCCATTTTTGGATGCGGCTAGGGAAAATTTGCAGTCACCTCTGCACAGAAGGCGAAGGGAGTGTGTGTGCACCATGAAGAGTAAAAACAAGACAGAAACAAGAGCAGTGCCATCAGCTTTATTGTCTGTTGATTTCTCCTTGTTAACTTTTGCTCCTGTCAGTCAGCTCTGAGAGGTCTGTTCTGAAATTTAGTCTGTAAACTCTGTTAAGTAGCATTAGTTTTGAGAAACTCTGAGGAATGACAAAAGACAGAAAACATGAGAATTATGGGGCCCCACCCATGATTGGCAGCTTGTGGAAACATTGAGGAAACCAAACATGCCAACTATAGACTCTGCTTGTTGAATGACTCTTATGATCTTGGTCAGTCCATGCTGTGCATAGTACTTTATGGAAAGCACTAAATTATGTTAATCCAAGTTTTTCCAGAAGTCATAACATATAGAGGAGGAGAAAAGGTAACCAAAGATAACAAACAATCAAAAGACCTCTGAGGGACTTCCCTGGTGGTGCAATGGTTAAGACTCCTTGCTTTCACTGCAGGGGAACATAGGTTAGATCTCTGGTCGGGGAACCAAGATCTCACATGCTGTGTAGTGCAGCTAAAATGTGAAAACAAGACAAAACATAAGACCTTTGAAAACCAGAAGAAAAGGGAAAAGAAGGGGGAAATAAAACAAAAATGATAAATAATAAAGTAATTTGAAGGCTAGGTGGAGATGGATGTCATCACATTGTTTCCTCAGAGGCTACTTGGAAACTGCCAAAGAGGTTTTCCTGGTTTGGAGCAGTGTGAGGAACAAAGGAGATTCATTGTTATTTTATGAGAAAAATATCACATCCATATACACAACCAGCTATTCAATCTTACTGTAACAGATCAAGTCCAAATACAATCAAATTCACCATTAGATTGGTGACAACCTATGACAACATAGTTCTATAATATCATCTCTTTAGTTGAGTACTCGAAGTAGGAGGTGAGTATTTAAAAGGCATATGTTGACTACATTAGAACTGCAACACTTTACTAGGTAGTCAACTTAAATAACTTCATTCAACTTTAATATTTCATTCAAAAGTAGTTCATTAAATAAACTACTTTTCAGTATATATTGAATGGATTAAATTAATTGTGAGTGTGCTTTTTAAGTTAAAACTTGAGTTTTCTAGGGTCTCATGGGAAAATCCACCATTCCTTTTTCTATAATATATATCATATTTTTGCTAAGGAATCAAAACCCATTTAAACTAAATTTGTTTGCATAAATGAAACAATACAGAAATTGAAGTAAGTTTTTAGCATTATTTCTGTAGGTATAAATGTGTTTGTAAGTAATACTCTTCAATAAGTCTTCAGTAGCAACTGTTTTTAGGAGATAAGATTTGGTTTTGAGTAAATTAGATCTGGTAACCTCAAAGTTGAAATAGGTTTGGCATTTTCCCATCACTGGCAACTGCTCATGTTATTAAATAAGAAACCTGAGAACTGCATTTTCCATGAAATTTTTGAAATGCCCAGAAGTGGCATTAAATGATACTTGGCCATGTCAACATAGTCTTGAGTCTACTTTGGCTGAAATTCTATCCAAAGACAAATGATGCCAATTTGCCTATATGTACTTCATCCCCATAGTCTCAGCTTTTTTTGAAGACCATGTACTTGAGATCAGCCCCAAGGAGGTTTCCTTAAAGTAGTTCCATAAGAGTCATGTTTCAAAAAACTATATGCCATATATTGCATGTGTGTTTTTAATGTACTCCAAATTCTTCTTTCCAGGGAGTAGTACAAGCAAATTATATTATTCTAGGCCAGTGAAGACTCTCTATAACTAACAAGGCTTGGCTGTTTCTATCTACTACTATGGAAAAATAAATTATTTCAAATGATTATTTATTTAAAACTATTTACTAAGGGTCTACTGTACAATTCCTACCCTCAAGTGCATGCTCTTCTTGGGATATGGACAGTGACTAGCTTAGATTAGTAAAGTAGAAATGAAAATATTTGAAATCACAGCAAGAATATAAATAATTTAAATTATGATTTGTCAATATATGTACAGAGCAAGGTTAAATTAACCAACTCACTAGATAACTTAGAGAAATTTTCTCATTTTCTGTATTTTTGTTTTTCAAATAGGAACACTGCTATCTACTACAAAGGATTTTGCTAAATATTACATGCTGAGGCCTTTTGGTTAGAAGAAACTCAACATTTTTTATTCCAAATTTATATGTACATAGAACTAATGAAAGTTAACTGAACATATTTGCTTAAATATCAGGAAAACAACATAAACATTATGAGAATCAATTTAAAAGAGCCCAGAGCAGAAAACTGTTCTAAACTGTTTTATTTATCTTTTAGCGATTTTACACTGCCTGTAAAAATCTCACAAATCACAGAAAACACCAGGGATAACAGTATAATTCAAGTCAATTTTACTTGAATGCTATTATTTAAAAACTAATCATGATGATATTCTCATAAATACCCCCTGGGCTCAGGAATTTCTCAAAAATTACAGAATACATGGTTCTTTCTGCTTAGTAAGATGGAATAATTTTGTTATTTAATATCTGCTAATAGAAAAAAGATAAATATATTGTATTTAGCATTTTAAATACAATGTTTTAATACAACTTAAAGAACTGCCCTGGTAGGTCAGACGGTAAATCATCTGCCTACAATGCGGGAGACCGGGGTTTGATCCCTGGGTCAGGAAGATCCTCTGGAGAAGGAAATGGCAACCCACTCCAGTATTCTTGTATGGAAAATCTCATGGATGGAAGAGGCTGGTAGGCTACAGTCCGTGAGGTCACAAAGAGTTGGACATGCCTGAGCAACTTCACCTTCAAAGAATGTTATAAATCTTGAACGTTGTCTTGAAGCTCACACACAAAAAGATTTTACAAGCAAGTGTTGCCTGGTGTAGCTTAGATCCAAAAAGAGGGGCAAAGTGTGGGTATCCCTGCCCTTCTGGGATTGGTGTGTATGTGGTGGAGTGCCAAATGGCAGAACATAGGTAATAAATGGGTGACGAGATCACTGGATGTGGATTAAATACAGAACCAAACAGACAAAGGAATGCTGATTTTCCCAGGGAAATCCTGTTAGTTCCTGCTTCTACACTTGCCCTTCTCTAATCCATTTTCTATATCCTGGTTACATTGTTCTTTAAAGATATTTGTGTCATGCAAACTTCTTGCTAAAATATTCTATGATGTCTTTCTTTGAACTTGGGAAAAAGACTAAAATCAATGCTATGGTCAATAAGATGCTTCATGATCTGGACTCTGCTGATTTCTCCAGTCTTGTTTACAAAGATTTTTTTCCTCTTTTTTATTATGCTTGAGCGTATATAATTCATTTTTCACAGGTCAAAATCGATTCTGCCTCAGATGTTTACACTTGCTATTCTTCCACTTTTTTAATGTGACATTTTACCTTAAGCATTTTCTTATATAACTAAATATGCTTTAACAACATGACTTTTAATATATATAGTAATTTATCACATTTTCAAATCATCACTGAGGCAGTATCTTTAGTTTCTCTCACCTAGAAAACACTCTCTCTTCTTATGATAAATTTCCTTTTACTTTTATTAATTTTCCTTTACTTTCAACTCACAATCCGGGTGGGGTTGCTTCTACTCTAAGGGCCAGAGGTACAGCTTATTGTTATAAACTATAAACATATTGTTATAAGCTTATAAACTAATCAAGAGATCTCTGCTCTCTGGACACAAAATTGTTCAAGGGGGGACATATTAACATTTTGGGTTAATAAATGGTAGACACAGAAATACTGTCCTATGGACCACCATATAAAAAATAAAGAACACAATCAAGAGTCAAAGAAAGGTTGAATTCTTAAGAAAAATTTTTGGATTCTGTGTCGATCCATTTCTAAAACTAGTCATAGTTCTGTCCTTTTCATTTAAATTTTTAACAAAAAATGCTGCAATTAATATCTCAGAAATTAATTTTGTCCTCATGTCTGATGGCATAAATGTGTTGAGTGTGGTAGTATGTGTGGGTAAAGGACATACACAGAAAGAAAGGCACAGAAGATGGACCAAGCAGAGTATTTCTGATATATCTGATTATTTCTTTAAAAACGGAGTTAGTGTTTCAAAGAGAAAGGTCATTTTTAAAATCTTTGATACGTGTTCCAAGCTGCTTTCAAGACTGTTGATAGTACTTTTAACTTCCAGCATCAGTTGCTACTCACAACTCAAAAAAAAAAAAAGAAAGAAAGAAAGAAAGAAAATTCTAAAGGTGAAAACAAAATCTTTCTCTTGGACTTCTCAAGTAGTCACTTACAGAATACACTACTACAATTTATGAACAGTATGAAAACGCAAAAAAAAAAAAAAAAAGATGTGACACTGAAATATGAACTCCCCAGGTTAGTAGGTGCCCAGTACATTACTGGAGAAGACTAGAGAAATAACTCCAGAAAGAATGAGATGGAGCCAAAGCAGAAACAGTGACCAGCTGTGGATGTGACTGGTGATGGAAGTAAAGTCCGATGCTGTAAAGAACAACATTGCATAGGAACCTGGAATGCTAGGTCCATGAATCAAGGTAAATTGGAGGTGGTCATACAGGAGATGGCAAGAGTGAACACTGATATTTTAGGAATCAGTGAACTAAAATGGACTGGAATGGGTGAATTTAATTCAGATGACCACTATATCTACTACTGTGGACAAGAATCCCTTAGAAGAAATGGAGTAACCCTCATAGTCAACAAAAGAGTCTGAAATGCAGTATTTGGGTGAGATCTGAAAAATGACAGAATGATCTCGGTTCGTTTCCACAGCAAACCATTCAATATCACAGTAATCCAAGTCTATGCCTCAACCACTAATGCCAAAGAAGCTGAGTTGAACAGTTCTGTGATGACCTACAAAACCTTCTAGAACAAACACCAAAAAAGGATGTCCCTTTCATCATAGTGGACTGGAATGCAAAAGTAGGAAGTCAAGAGATACCTGGAATAACAGGCAAGTTTGGCCTTGGAGTACAAAATGAAGCAGGGCAAAAGCTAACAGAGTTTTGCCAAGAGAATGGATTGGTCATAGCAAACACCCAGCAACACAAGAGATGGCACTACACTTGGACATCAGCAGATGGTCAACACTGAAATCAGATTGATTATATTATTTTGCAGCCAAAGATGGAGAAGCTCTATACAGTCAACAAAAACAAGACTGGAAACTGACTGTGGCTCAGATCGTGAACTCCTTATTACAAAATTAAGACTTAAATTGAAGAAAGTTGGGAAAACCAGGGCTAGGCCATTCAGGTATGACCTAAATCAAATCCCTTACGATTACACAGTGGAAGGGACAAATAGATTCTAGGGATTAGATCTGATAGACAGAGTGCCTGAAGAACTATGGACAGAGGTTCGTGACATTGTATAGGAAGCAGTGATCAAGACCATCCCCAAGAAAAAGAAATGCAAAAAGGCAAAATGGTTGTCTGAGGAGGGCTTACAAATAGCTGAGAAGACAAGCTAAAAGCAAAGGAGAAAAGGAAACATATACCCATCCGAATGCAGAGTTGCAAAGGAGAGCAAGGAGAGATAAGAAAGCCTTCCTCAGTGATCAATGCAAAGAAATAGAGGAAAACAATAGAATGGGAAAGACTAGAGATCTCGTCAAGAAAATTAGAGATACCAAGGAACATTTCATGCAAAGATGGGCATAATAAAGGATATAAATGGTATGGACCTAACAGAAGCAGAAGATATTAAGAAGAGGTGGCAAGAATACACAGAACTATACAAAAAAGATCCTAATGACCCAGATAACCAAGATGGTGTGACCACTCACTGAGAACCATACATTCTGGAGTCTGAGGTCAAGTGGGCCTTAGGAAGCATCACTGCAAACAAAGCTAGTGGAGGTAATGGAATTCTAGTTGAGCTATTTCAAATCCTAAAAGATGACGCTGTGAAAGTGCTGCACTCAATATGCCATCAGATTTGGAAAACTCAGCAGTGGCCACAGGACTGGAAAAGCTCAGTTTTCATTCCAATCCCAAAGAAAGGCAATGCCAAGGAATGTTCAAACTATCACACAATTCACTCATCTCACATGCTAGCAAAGTAATGCTCAAAATTCTCCAAGTCAGGCTTCAACAGTATGTGAACCGTGAACTTCGAGATGTTTAAGCTGGATATAGAAAAGGCAGAGGAAGCAGAGATCAAATTGCCAGCATCCTTTGGATCATAGGAAAAGCAAGAGAGTTCCAGAAAAACATCTACTTCTGCTTCATTGAATACACCAAAGCCTTTGACTGTGTGAGTGAGAGTCATTCAGTCGTGTCCAACTCTTTGCGACCCCATGGACTATACAGTCCATGGAATTCTCCAGGCCAGAATAGTGGAGTTTAGCCTTTCCCTTCTCCAGGGAATCTTCTCAACTCAGGGACTGAACCCAGGTCTCCCACATTGCAGGCAGATTCTTTACTAGCTGAGCCACAGTGGAAGCCTCCTGTGTGGATCTGTGTGGATCACAACAAACTGTGGAAAATTCTGAAAGAGATGGGAATACCAGACCACCTTATGTGCCTCCTGAGAAATCTGTATGTAGGTCAACAAGCAACAGGTAAAACCGGACATGGAACAATGGACTGGTTCCAAATTGGAAAAGGAGTATGTCAAGACTGTATACTGTCACCTTGCTTATTTAACTTTTATGCAGAGTACATCATGCGAAATGACAGGCTGGATGAAGCACAAGCTGGAATCAAGATTGTCACAAGAAATATCAATAACCTCAGATATTCAGATGACACCACCCTTAGGGCAGAAAGTTAAGAGGAATTGAAGAGTCTCGATGAAAGTGAAAGAGGAGAATGAAAAATTTGGCTTAAAACTTAACATTCAAAAAACGAAGATCACGACATCCGGTCCCATCACTTCATGGCAAATAGATGGGGGAACAATGGAAACAGTAACAGACTTTATTTTCTTGGGCTCCAAAATCACTTCAGATGGTGACTGCAGCCATGAAATTAAAAGACGCTTGCTCCTTGGAAGAAAGACTGTGACAAACCTAGACAGCATATTAAAAAGCAGAGACATTACTTTGCCAACAAATGTCTGTCTAGTCAAAGCTGTGGTTTTTCCAATAGTCATGTATGGATGTGAGAGTTGGACCATAAATAAAACTGAGCACCAAAGAACTGATGTTTTTGAACTGTGGTGTTGGGGAAGACTCCTGAGAGTCCCTTGTACTGTAAGGAGATCAGTCAATTATGAATATTCTTTAGAAGGACTGATGCTGAAGCTGAAGCTCCAATACTTTGGCCACCTGATGCGAACTGACTCATTGGAATAGACCCTGATGCTGGGAAAGATTGAAGGCAGAAGGAGAATGGGATGACAGAAGACGAGATGGTTGGATAGCATCACCAACTCAATGGATATGAGTTTGAGCAAGCGCCAGGAGTTAGTGATGGACTGGGAAGCCTGGCATGCTGCAGTCCATGAGGTCACAAAGAGTCAGACAGAATTGAGAGTCTGAATTGAACTGAACTACAATTTAAGTTGGAAGTGATTTTTATATAATAAGTGAAATGAATTATAGGAAATTGAACCTATATGAGGATAGATTAACTCCCACAACACTAAGGACATTTAAATGAATATAAATGAATGGAATTCAGTTATAAAATATGTGGGAATGAAAAAAATTAAGTATATGTAGCCTAGACATCTAACAGATGCAAACCAAGCAGCCAACAACTTCCCAGAAGCAAAATAAAATCCTTGGAATGATCAAATTGCAGAATTTACTTGCTTCTTCTAAGCATTTAATTTTATTTGACTGTTTTTCATTTTGCCTTATTATAATAATATAAGAAATATTCTATTTGTTTCAGCCCCTGGCCTGTTTTGAAAACCAAATGAGAACTTCCACTGAATTAAAACTAAATAGTTAAAGATACAAGTATTTAGGCAAACTGGTCATTTGGAACATTGTCTGGTGAAATGGCTTTTAAAGAACTGGCTCTGGGCAAAATGACCTAAACACGATCTAATGGGTCATTTTTGACCATCTTATGTTACGTGAGCCATCTTTGTTTATGAAGTATTTAAGGAGCTATTCTTCACATTCACAAAAGACCAAGTCCAAAACCACGAAATGAGTATAAAGTAAAGAAGTGCATATTTTAATTGGATGTAAAGATAAATAATAATTTAAAAATCAAAGTGTGTTGATTTTCCATATATTATACACTCTTCTGCTGGAAGCTATCTTTGAAATTCCCTTCCAGACTCATGAGGATAAAGCTCCTCCCAATCCCAATGTAAAATGAAAGTGTTAGTCCCTCAGTCATGTCCGATTCTTTGCCACTGCATGGACTCTAGGCTGCCAGGCACCTCTGTCCATGGGATTCTCCAGGCAAGAATACTTCTCCAGGCAAGAAGAGTAGACTTTCATTCCGTTCTCCAGGGGATCTTCCCAACCCAGGGATAGAACCCAGGTCTCTTGCACTGCAGGCAGATCTTTACCATTTGAGCCACCAGGGAAGCCGTGAATCCCAATCCAAAGAGAATGGAAAAATCAAGTCAAAGATGGGGTGGTAAAGAAACTATAAAAATCCAGGCAATTTCCTGGAGGGAGGGGTTCACAAAGATGCAACCAAGGAGAAAAGCAAAAACCCAGAAGACACTGACTGGGCACAGTTAGGACAAACTATGGAAAGTTTAGGCATCTCACACTATTATTAGGAGAGGCCGTGTGGAGACAGACAGAAACATGATGCCTGTGATTGGTTCTCCAGAAGCACAGCTTGAACAGGATTCTTGTGCAAATGATTCATTGAGGGGATCTTCTCAGGAGACAGAGATTGAGGGTAGAAGGAAATGGCATGGATTTGGTCTCGGCTGGAATCTAGCTTCAGGCTTCTCTGGTAGCTCAGCTGGTAAAGAATACACGTGCAATGTAGGAGAACCAGGTTCGACTCCTGGGTTGGGAAAATCCACTAGAGAAGGGAGGGATAGTCTACCCACTCCAGTATGACCCCTTCAGAAGCAGTCCTGGAACAGGTATCTCACCTTAGAGATGGCCCTTCCTTAGCCTTTAGTCATTGCCTGGGAGCTATTGTAACAGTACAGATAAGATGGATTTGGTTGGCTGAGGGCAGTTGACCACAATAGGGAGCATCTCTGAGCTACTAGCAACCAATAAAAGCTTCCCTGGTTGCTCAGCTAAAAAATCTGCTTGCAATGCAGGAGACATGGGTTGGATTCTGAGTCAGGAAGATCCCCTAGCAAGGAAATGGCAACCCCATCCAGTATTCTTGCCTGGAGAATCCCATGGACAGAGGAGCCTGGTGGGTTACAGTCCATGGGGTCTGAAGAGTTGGACACGACTTAGCAGTGACCAATAATTATAAGAACTGGGTGGGGTGGTTATTGTGAAGTAAAGAACATCTGAGTGGGACACCAATCAAATCTACTATGTGTTATTTATTAAATGTGATGCATTCTTTTCTGGTCTCTAATTAGTAACAGAGATATTTACTAATTATTCTTTAATAATATTACTTTTAAAATCCCGTATCAATGCTTCTCAAACATTTCACCATTGTATCTCTAATGTCACAGGGAGTAGATACTCTGAAGTATAGGCAAACTGCTCCCTGAACATCTGGCATTTCTTTTAATCTTGGCATTTCTTTTTTATCTCCAAAATTCAAATAAACTTTATCTTCTACTTCACATATACCTATGCTGAATTTGATGAGAAAATATTTTATATATAGCATATTAGAGGAGTTAAAACATTTAACTTATTACCAAATACTTGATTAAAATTAATGCTTCAGGGGGATACCTAAGATTGTTTTGTGGCTTACACTAGACACTTATGTATAAATATCATATGTGAAGTGAAATTCACTCAGGCGGGTCCAACTCTTTGCTACTCCATGGATTTTAGCTCACCAGGCTCCTCTGTCCATGGGATGCTCCAGGCAAGAATACTGGAGTGAATTGGTATGCCCTCCTCCAGGGGAACTTCCCTAACCAAGGATGGAACCTGCATCTCACATCTCTCCGGCATTGGCAGGCGGGATTTTTACCACTAGTGCCACCTGGTAAGCCCTATAAATGTCCTTTATCTATGTGTAAATAGCCTATTGTTTAGTTGCTAAGTTATGTCCTACTCTTTGCGACCCTATGGACTGTAGCCCACCAGGTTCCTTCTGTCTGTGGTATTTCTCAAGTAAAAATACTGGAGTGGGAAGATCCAGAGAATCTTCCTATACCTATGTATAACATCCACATAGAAGGAGTCATTAGCCATCTCAATCTCTTATGCATTAGATATTTGGCTATCTGAGGGAGTTAAAAAATATTTTCTATGATTATTTTCATGCTTATTAAATCACAGGGGCAAAATTGAGAATATTAACCTTCTTTTGTTGTCATTCATTAAATCATTTTGTTGACATTAAAGCTGCTGAATTGTTTTTCACTAGTAGGTGCATCTAGCATGCTGAAGACTTCTTAGATGTATATTTTTGTTTCCCTATGTGTCTTTTATGTCATTTGTTCCATTAAAGTATATATTTAGATTTATATGATTATCCTTAATATAGCCTGTGAGTCCTTATTTGAACATCACTGTGACAAATGCAGTGGGATCACAAAATGATTTTAATCAATCCTACTTACTTTGTGGAATGACAAATGAGCTGAGTTAGACCACAAATTGCTGGACTAGATTTGAAGACTGGCAAGAATGTTAATTCTGGCTGGCCTCAGTAGCATGTCATTTCAGTTTATCACTGAAATAGCAAACAAGTAGTGCAAAGCTTGTATGAAATGAGGACACAAATAATTGATTAGCGATGGCTCTGAAAGGCCACCCTCCATTTTTTAGGGAGACATGCTCATAGTTTAGGAGTTGGCAGCCCATGGGTATTGAGAATCCTGCCCAGTGATAATAGCCAACAAAAAAAAGTGTTTCATCCATTAGGTTGGGACAGGGGCCATCTTAGCATTCAGCTCTCTTCTTAATAACATGTAAAGCAATTCTTTCTAGGCTACAGACGCTGTCTATTTATTTATTTTTATTTTACTTCTGCATTAGATTTATCATGGACCTATCACACAGAATCCAGCCTAACTAGGGGAAACCTTGGATAAGCAGGCTCATCAGTTCAGTTCAGTTCAGATGCTCAGTCGTGTCCGACTCTTTGCGACCCCATGAATCGCAGCACGCCAGGCCTCCCTGTCCATCACCAACTCCCGGAGTTTACTCAAACTCTTGCCTATCAAGTCGGTGATACCAACCAGCCATCTCATCCTCTGCCGTCCCCTTCTCCTCCCAGCATCAGGGTCTTTCCCAGTGAGTCAATTCTTCGCATGAGGTGGCCAAAGAATGGAGTTTCAACTTCAGCATCAGTCCTTCCAATGAACACCCAGGACTGATCTCCTTTGGGATGGACTGGTTGGATCTCCTTGCAGTCTAAGGGACTCTCAAGAGTCTTCTCCAACACCACAGTTCAGAAGCATCAATTCTTCGGTGTTCAACTTTCTTCGCAGTCCAACTCTCACATCCATACATGACCACTGGAAAAATCACAACCTTGACTTGACGGACCTTTGTTGGCAAAGTAATGTCTCTGCTTTTTAATATGCTATCTAGGTTGGTCATAATTTTCCTTCCAAAGAGTAAGCATCTTTTAATTTCATGCAATTTCATGAAATTTCTTTTAATTTCACTGCAATCACCATCTGCAGTGATTTTGGAGCCCAGAAAAATAAAGTCTGGCACTGTTTCCACTGTTTCCCCATCTATTACCCATGAAGGCTCATAGAGAAACCAAAATATACACAATATAAAAATTAAACCTATTTCCTGACAAAAATCCAGCTATATAGAAATATTCTATGTGTAGAAGACTGAATCTAACTGATCAGTGACTGGGCCATCGATTTTATAAAAATTGTCCAAAGGCTAAATAATTAGTATGAATTGGTCAATAGACATGGATTACATAGAAACAGAACTCCTGCTATATCAATAAATTACTTTATATGGCACACAGCAATTCCTACACGTATATTGGATAAATTGTTGCATTTTCTCTGTGACTTTACCTCAGGAAGAATTGTTCAAATGTGCTTTAAAAAATAAAAGTGTATTTACTCCAAATTGCAGTATATACTGCCTACAAAGAGTAAAGGATCTTTTTGTACCATTAGTCGAGCAAGTATTGTCACACTGTTATTAGGAACTTCCAGGGTGAAAACCACATTTCTCAAAATACACTCACCCTCGGTATCTGTGGAGAATTGGTCCCAGGGCCAAAATTCATGGATGCTCAAGTCTTTTATATAAAATGGTAATGTTTATATGTAACCTACACATATCCTCCTGTATATGTTAAGTCATCTCTAGGTTTATCTATAATACCTAATATTATGGAAATACTACACAAATAGTTGTAAAGACAATGTTAATGCTATACAAATAGTTGCCAGCACACGTTAAATTCAAGGTTTGCTGCTCAGAACTTGTTGGAATTTTTTTTCCAAATATTTTCCATCCAGAATGGTTGGTTAAATCTAAGAAAAGAGAAGCTGCAGATACAGAGGGATAACTGTAATCTTTTATCTATCTTTTCTCTTCCTCTGTCTCTGTCCTTTTATGTCTTTCAAACACTTTCAAACACATATATATCTTTATAGGAAGTTAGGTTTTGCTCTTCAGTTAACCCAGATAATTTTGGAAGATCATCTTCTTTTATAGAACTTCCATAATTCAATAAAATTTTATCAACACATCTTTTTTTTTTAAACATTTTTATTGAAATATAGTTGACTTACAGATCTGCTTCTGTTTTGTGTGTCTGTGTGTATCTGTGCATTAATCTGTTCACTTATCAGTGGTTGCTTATTCTAGATATCATTTAGAATCGGGCTAGTATTTGTGTGTGTGTTGTGCATTTTCTTTTATCAACTAAGATAATTCAGTCATTTCTTGTATTTCATTTGTTATTTGTTTAGGGACAGGAAGTTATCAGATACCCATTTATTACTAGAAAATTAATCAGGTTAATTTAGGATATTATGGATTCCTCCTGGAGGGTTGGGGTATAAAATTCAATTATTTTATTCTTCAATAGTATAAGAGGGATTATTCTGTAAGTAAGTAATTTATAATTTCATTCCTTGGGTACATTTTAATAGATACTAAAATAGTGAATTTGGTAACAACGACCCCTTAAATACACTCTGAGGAAACATAATGAAAATTACTAGCATTATTTCACTAGATTAATTGATTTTATTAATAGCAAAAATATCTGAAGATTTTTAAAAATTCTGCTAAGCAAAATAATTTAGTAAAGAAAGGAATAGTGGGAAATAGTTTTCATTTCTCAAAAAACTGAAATATAAGACTTATTCATATGTGGAAAGAAATCCACTGTTTGAACTACTTTAAAATTCTGTGGCCTAGAAAATAATTCCAGAGCAGTAATATAAGAGCTTGCTCACTGCATTTAAACATAGAGATTAGTCAAGCACAGGTTGCTTATAACAATCAGGCTTGATAATTCACAATCATGTTTCCTGAACATTTTGAGCTTTGATCTTATCAAGATATTTTATTCACATTTCAGAATCATCTTATTAAAGATTTGAGCTTAAATTATCCATTAGCAACTTTCTGGCCAATGGTATTGAAATACAATCCTCTTGTATCTTCACTTTCACTCATCACCATGCAATATACTCCTATTTTTAGTATTATAATGGTTAAAGTCATTTTGAATAGTGTTTTTCTTTAAACACAGCTATTATTCCAGAGTTTTACTAGCAAGTGACAGAAATCCAACCCAATGGCTAAGTGGAAAAAAAGGAAATTTAATTGACTCTGATAACTAAACCATGAAAAAGAATGCAATAGGTGAGACCAGTATTGGTCTCAGATTTCCTCCCTATGTCCCTTTCTCTATTTCTAACTGTAAGTCCTATTCAGTCTCTTAAGGCCTTGTTTTCACGAGCATGTCACCTTCTTCCAAATTTGCTTGACAATCTGTGTGGTTCTGGAGATGCCAACTCTTCCCCAGGTTGAAATTTATGTACTTGACAATGTTGGGAGCCTTAGACTGTGCTATTAGCCTCTTATATTATTGAGCTTTTATGTATAAGATTGTTTTTCCTTTTTAAAATAGAGATACAGTCCATATGACAAAAAAATGTACACCTTTTTATGTGTACAAGTCAAAGCTTTTTAGTATACTCAGAAAGTTGTCCACCATTAGCATTGATAATCTCAGAATGTTAGATCCCTTGAAAAGATATCATTTATAATTTAGCAATCATTCACCATTTCCCTAATTTCTTCAGGTCCTGGAAATCACTAGTGTACTTTCTGTCTTTATGGATTTGTCTATTCTGGAACTTTCATATAAATGGAATCATATAACATGCGCTCTTTTGTGTCTGGTATCTTCAACTTAGGATAATGTTTACATCCATGTTGCCACATGCATTAATACTTCATTTCTTTTTATAACTAAACAACATATGTCCTTTTGCTTATCCATTCTTAATTGATTAACATTTGAGTTTTTTCTTTTTGTTGTTGTTCAGTCACTAAGTCATGTCTGACTCTGCGACCTCATAGACTGAAGCAGGCCAGGCCTCCCTGTCCTTCACCATCTCCCAGAGTTTGCTCAAACTCATATCCATTGAGTCAGTGATGCCGTCCAACCATTTCATTCTCTGTCACCCCTTTCTCCTCCTGCCCCCAGTCTTTCCCAGTATCTGGATTTTTTTCAATGAGTCAGTTCTCTGTGTCAGGTGGCCAAAGTATAATATTGCTATGGATATCTTTGTAGCAGTTTTTGAGTAGACATGCTTTCATTTCTTTTGAGTGCATATCAAGAAGTCAAATTGCTGGATCACATGGCAACTCCATGCTTAGGTTAAGGAATCTCCTGTGTTTTCCAAATCTGCTACACTATTTTATATTCCCATTGGCAATACATGAGAGTTCTAATTTCTTCACATCTCACTAACATCTGTTTCTGTCCATCTTTTTTATTTTGGTTCCTAGTGAGTGTGAAATGGCATCTCATTGTGGTTTTGATTGCATTGTTTTGTAATTAATGATGTGGAGCTTTATTTTTCATGGGCTTACTGACTATTATACATCTTTGGAGAGATGTCTGTTCTTACCCTTTGCACATTCTTTATTGGCTTATTTGTATTTTTGAGTTATATGAATATTCAAGTATGAGACTAGTCCCATATCAGATAGATGGTTTGTAAATGTTCCATGTGCACTTGAGAAAAGCAGGTATGCTTCTGTTGTTGGGAGAACTGTTCTGTACATGGCTATGTAGGCCTAGTTGGTTTATTGTGTTGTTAAAATCTCTTCTTTCCTTGCTATCTTTCTGTCTAGTTGTTCTATCACTTATGAAAGTATGCAGTATTGATGTTTCCAACCGCTATTGTTGACCTCTGTTTCTCTGCTCAATTCTGTCAGCTTTTATTTTCATGCTTTTTGGGCCTCTCTTGTCAGGTGCGTTTATATTTATGATAGTTCTGTCTTCTTGATGAATTGACTATTTTATTGTTATAAAACATCAATCTTTGCCTTTAATAACAATTTATCATGATTTGTTTGTTTTCTCTGAAATTAGTATAGCCACTCCAGCTCTCTTTTAGTTACTATTTACATGGTTTCTTTTTCTGTCCTTTTATTTTCATACCTATTTGAATAATTCACTCAGTCCTATCTGACTCTTTGCAATCCCCCTGGACTGTAGCCCGCCAGACTCCTCTGCCATGGGATTTCCCAAGCAAGAATACTGGAATAGGCTGCCCTACCCTCCTCCAGGGGATCTTCCCAACCCAGGGAATGAACCCACCTCTTGTGTCTCCTGCATTCACAGGCAGATTCTTTAACACTATCGCCAATTGGGAAGACCACCTATTCATTTATTTGAATTGATAATGCGTCTCTCATAGACAACATATAATTAAGCAATATTTTTTACTTTATTCTGCCAATGCCTGACTTTTGATTAGAGATTTTAATATATTTACATGTCATGTCATTACTGATAAGATAGAATTTATATTGTGCATTTTGCTATTAGTTTTTATACCTTTTTTTTAATCCCATATTCTTCCTCCACTACTATTTGTGTTATTATTGTGTTAAATGTATTTTTCTAATGTACAGTTTTGATTATGTTGTTTCTCAGTGCTATAGCTAAATGTTTGCATATCTTCAAATTTCATGGTTAGATCCTAAAGACCAATGTGATCATATTAGCAGCTAGAGTATTTGGGAAGTGCCTAGGCCATGAGAGTAGAGACCCGATGAATGGGATTCAGTTCAGTTGAGTTCAATCGCTCAGTCGTGTCCAACTCTTTGCGAACCCATGGACTGCAGCATGACAGGCCTTCCTGTCCATCACCAACCCCCGGAGTTTACCTAAACTCATGTCCATTGAGTCGGTGATGCCATACAACCATCTCATCCTCTGTCGTCCCCTTCTTCTCCTGCCTTCAATCTTTCCCAACATCAGGGTCTTTTCATATGAGTCAGTTCTTTACATCAGGTGGCCAAAGTATTGAAGTTTCAGCTTCAACATCAGTCTCTCCAATGAAGACTCAGGACTGATCTCCTTTAGGATGGACTGGTTGGATCTCCTTGCAGTTCAAGGGACTCTCAAAGGTATTTTCCAATACCACAGTTCAAAAGCATCAACTCTTCAGTGCTCAGGTTTCTTTATAGTCCAACTCTCACATTCATACATAACTACTGGAAAAACCATAGCCTTGACTAGACGGACCTTGGTTGGCAAAACAATGTCTCTGTTTTCTAATATGCTGTCTAGGTTGGTCATAACTTTCCTTTCAAGGAGTAAGCGTCTTTTAATTTCATGGCTGCAGTCACCCTCTGCATGATTTTGGAGGCCAAGAAAATAAAGCCAGCCACTGTTCCCACTGTTTCCCCATCTATTTGTCATGAAGTGATGGGACCAGATGTCATGATCTTGGTTTTCTGAATGTTCACTTTTAAGCCAACTTTTTCACTCTCCTCTTTCACTTTCATCAAGAGGCTCTTTAGTTCTTCTTCACTTTCTGCCATAAGGGTAGTGTCATCTGCATAGCCAAGGTTACTGATATTTCTTGCGGCAATCTTGATTCCAGCTTGTGCTTCCTCCATCCCAGTGTTTCTCATGATGTACTCTGCATATAAGTTAAATAAGGGTGACAACATACAGCCTTGTCATATTCCCTTTCCTATTTGGAACCAGTCTGTTGTTCCATGTTCAGTTCTAACTGTTGCTTCCTGACCTAATTACAGATTTCTCAAGAGGCAGGTCAGGTAGTCTGGTTTCCCATCTTTTGAAGAATTTTCCAGTTTGTTGTGATCCACACAGTCAAAAGCTTTGGAATAGTCAATAAAGCAGAAATAGATGTTTTTCTGGAACTCTCTTGCTTTTTCGATGATCCAGTGGATGCTGGCAGTTTGATCTCTGGTTCCTCTGCCTTTTCTAAATCCAGCTTGAATATCTGGAAGTTCACAGTTCACATACTGTTGAAGCCTGGCTTGGAGAATTTTGAGCATTTCTTTTCTAATGTGTGAGATGAGTGCAATTGTGCGGTAGTTTGAACATTCTTTGGCATTGCCTTTCTTTGGGATTGGAATGAAAACTGACCTTTTCCAGTCCTGTGGGCACTGTTTTCCAAATTTGCTGGCATATTGAGTGCAACACTTTCATAGCATCAACTTTTAGGATTTGAAATAGTTCAACTGGATTTCTATCACCTCCACTAGCTTTGTTTGCAGTGATGCTTCCTAAGGCCCACTTGACTTCACATTCCAGGATGTCTGGCTCTTGGAGAGTGATCATACCATCGTGATTATCTGGGTCCTGGAGATCTTTTTTTGTATAGTTCTTCTGTGTATCCTTGCCACCTCTTCTTAATATCTTCTGCTTCTGTTAGGTCCATACCATTTCTGCCCTTTATTGAGCCCATCGTTGCATGAAATGTTCCCTTGGTATCTCTAGTTTTCTTGAAGAGATCTCTAGTCTTTCCCATTCTATTGTTTCCTCTATTTCATTGCACTGATCACTGAGGAAGGCTTTCTTATCTCTCCTTGCTATTCTTTGACCTCTGCATTCAAATGGGTATATCTTTCCTTTTCTCCTTTGTTTTTTGCTTCTCTTATTTTCACAGCTATTCGTAAGGCCTCCTCAGACAGCCATTTTGCTTTTTGCATGTCTTTTCTTGGGGATGGTCTTGCTCCCTGTGTCCTATACAATGTCACGAACCTCCATCCATAGTTCATAAGGCACTCTGTCTATCAGAATGAATGGGACTAGCAGTCTTATAAAAGCACCTCCACAGATCTGCCAGGCCCCTTCTGCCCTGTGATGATACAATGAGAAGTCTGCAACTGGAAGAAGGTCTTCACCAAGCTGGCACATTCACCTTAGACTTTCAGCCTCCATCACTGTGCAAAATGAATTTTTGTTGTTTATAAGCTATTCAATATATGTTGTTGCTGCTGTTTTAAAATAAAAATCTCTCCCATCTGCAGAGATTGTTGTGGCTGTTTGTTGTTGTTGTTATTCTTTGTTCAGTGACTGCTAAACTAACTCTTTAATATTGATATTCTTTGTTGCATTTAGTCTCCAGAATTTTTGAATGGTTAATTTAATGGTCAGGTAATGATTAGAGAAAGCTTGCCTTAAGAGACTCAAGTCAGTATATCTCCCATTTTGCTGAGTGGCTATGTATGCATGCAGTGGGATGACATCAACATAGAGACAGGCAGTTTATAATTCTTCCTTAACCTTTATTTCCTGCTAAAATGGAACCTCAAAATAAGTCAGAGCCTTCTATATCTTCTCCAGGCATGCACGCAGACTTAGGCATACACATAGACTTCTAATTCCCAGGAACATGTTGGAGCTCTTAAAAGCCCTTCCCAGGTAGCACAGTGGTAAAGACTCCACCTGCCAATGCAGGAGATATAGGTTTGATCCCTGGGTCAGGAAGATGCCCTGGAGGAGGAGATGGCAACCCACTTCAGCATTCTTGCCTGAAAAATCCCACGGAGAGAGGAGCCTGGTGAGTGAGAGCCCGTGGAGTCGCACTGAGTCAGACACAACTGAATGACTGAGCATGTGCACAGTGTTCTTTTCTAGGGTTAGGCCTTCCTATATACACTCACTCTCCAGCTTTTCCTTTTAAGTTTTTTCATCTGCTTGTTTTTTGTCCCAGTTGTTCTGCCACATTAGAACAAATGCTGCTGATTATCTTCATCAAATGCACCCGGGAAAAAACAACTGTTCACATTAGATGAACTCTAATTCTGATTAAATAAAGACAATATTTGGGATGGGATTTTCCAGGGAACTTCCAGACAAATCAAATAATGAGAGTTATCTGGGAATAGGCCTTTGAGGGCACTCTAGCTCCATCCTGCCCCTTTCAGTGGCTGTTAGATTGCTAGTTATCACCATGATAGTGGGATTGTTGGTTTTTAAGGCTACCATGGAATTTGGCAGAGGGAACTAGGAACAGGGCAGACTAGAATGCCACAAGGCTCTCTGCTGTTCCTGAAATTCAGGCATTTTCCCCAAATAAACACTCCCCAGATTGTTGCAAGATTTTGGTTAATCTCCACAGTTCTAAAAAAGTTGATTTAAAAAACTTTGTTGCCAGTATTCTCATTGCTTTGATTGAGGAGATAATATTTGAAGTTTCTTACTCTGCCCTCCCCACTGATGTCACCTCCCACTTGCCACCTCACATATAAGAATTTGAGTTTAGTTTTTTCCTCTAGCTTACAATCAATAGCATCTTAACTGAAGCCCTTCTCTGCTCAGTATAATTCACGGCTCCCAGTTTTGATCTCAGATCTCATCTTGAAGACCTAACTCCTAGTTCATAAAATCCTGCAATAAATTTAGATGAACAGAATCTGGATCATCCAACCACGCCTTATACAATCTCTAGGGTAAGATAGCATGGGCCCTTGGTTGTGGTCAGGTGGAAGTAGGAGTGAAACTATGCCTGACAACCTCCACCTGGGCCACCTAATTAGTCAGGGAGGAAGTTTTTCCCAAGTAGAGCAATGTTGTTCTGAGCATACCATGAATGATAAATGGAATCAGAATCAGGTTCTCCTAGAACTCACAGAATCAGGCTTATCACTTAAAAAGGAATTATGATATTCTGGTTATCCAAGAAACAGCAAAGTCAGTGATTAAGTTATATAGCCTTCTTATTCTACTTTGATTTCTTTCTTGTTCTACACTCCATGATTATTACTATAACAAGCTTCAAACTCCAAACCTACAGATGAACTTTATGAATGATGACCTCTCTGATGTGTAGTAACCCTAAAGATGAAGAATTTGGTATAACGGTTTCAGGTGGGAGATAGAAGGAGGAAGAAATACTAAAGTAAAAAACATCTTACCCATCAGGAAATGTACACCACGATTTTTCATGGATGGTGAAAATCATTGCAGAAGATACACTGCCAAGTGTCTGTCTTATTACATGAATTAAAAAAAAAAAACAATCAAACAGGATTTTTTTGATTAGAAATTCTGATAAAACTATATTCATGACTGCATTTTAATCATGTTACTATGTTGCTATTGAGTGTTGTAATTTCAGGGTGTAGATAATGAGTACATATGTATTTTTTGTTTACTTTGCTTTTAGAAAAAGTTATTTTCACCCAATGAATGGGTTTTGATGAAAATAATTTTGAGAAGTAATTGTCTTATACATAATCATAAGCCTAACTTTTATGTCTTAATGAAAGATTTATCTCAGTCCATTCTCTTAGCTCAAAATATTACACACAATTGAAACAATAATGCTGTTATTTAAAATAGTACAATATCCTTGAAACAAAGGGTCATCAGGGAACATTCTAAATGAAGTAGAGATGGGAATGTTTGGTGTCTTTTGTGGAATGATCCAATTTAGGCTAAAATCATAATTTAAATGGCTATAGTTCTAATAAGGGGAGTAAAAGAATCATTGCACTTCCTCTTTTCCTCTGAAGAAATAAATATCTCATGACTTTCAGACTGTCAGAAATTCAGTCTCATTCTATATCCGGTCTTTTGGGGCCAGTACAATCATGGGCACTACAGATAACAAGGGGTTGATAATGAAAGCAAATGAAGCTATTTGCTGTGTGTTTAACTCCCCTTCCCACTAGAAGATATCAGCAGAGAGTCAAGAGACTGTTTCTTTGCTAAATCCTTGATAATTATTTGGCTGAACCAACTTTCAGATTCAGACTCTCAGAAGTAGACATGATTTAATTTGTTGTTTATTACACTATTTATTTGATATATAAATATTTCGAAGTCATCCTCAAATTTTACCTTTCATCTTCCGAATACATTCAACGACTGGAAACCCCACTTCCTTATGACACAATCCATTTCAATGCCAAATACTGACACTTTAGAAACTTGTTCACTGTATAAGCTGCAATTTGACTTCTTGAAATTTTAAACAATGCACTTAGTGTTACCATAGATAGGTGGGGAAAAACTGCAAAACTTACATACATGGCTACTGAGATAACACTAGGCTACAGAGAAAGAAAAATTAACATCCTTTTGTTGAGTTACTATGATGTGAAAATATGGGCAGAGTTAGAGTTTAGCATTTTGAAACAAATAATATCTTACTCATTCAAATGATCTGAAAACAAAGCATGTTTGGGAAAGAGTTTTTCTCATACTTGGAAAGAATCAAAACAAGGAAGCATATCCGCTTTTTTGAATATATAAACATTACCTGAAGAACAAGGAGAAACACACTTAAATGACCTTTCAAGTCCCTATAAATGCCGAGAGTGTATTACTAATATTTTGTGTCAGTTGCTGACTACACCTCATCAAACACTAGTCTTCATTTTGTTCTGTCTCGTTCCCAGCTTAAATTCTCATCTATTCCTACTCCTGGACCTTTCTGGGCTTGTGGTAATTTCCTGTGACACAAGAACAGAGCACAAATTCCCATCATCCAGTCCTAACATCTGTCTACAGGACTTTGCTCCTAGATGCAGTAGCATTTCAATTACTTTATCTGAATAATCATACATAATTTTGGTTTCAGACTGAATGGTAGATACTTGGCCCAAATCCAAGCCTTGAGATCACGCTCACCCATGCAACAAATATCCATTGATCGCCTACTATCTACAGGTATTAATCTAGGATCCAAGGATAAGGAATGTTTATTGTTTATAACTGATCCTAATTTGGGCTTCCCTGGTGGCTCAGATGATAAAGAATCTGCCTGTAATGCAGGAGACCTGGGTTCGATCTCTGGGTCAGAAAGTTCCCCTGGAGAAGGAAATGGTGACCCACTCCAGTATTCTTGCCTGGAGAATTCCATGGACAGAGGAGCCTGGTAAGCTACAGTCAATGGGGTTGCAAAGAGTCAAACATGACTGAGCAACTAACACACTTTGACTGAATCTTATCTTCTTGTCTACCTTTTGTATAAGGGGTTATATTATACTGAATAATATATGTATTATACAGTATAATATTCACAGTAGCCTGCACTATGTACTGCTAAAAAAAAAGAAAATGTGCTTTATTTAATAAGCACTGAAGAGGTACATAGGCTTCCCAGGGGGCATCAGTGTTAAATAACTTGCCTGCCAATGCAGGAGACATAAGAGACGCAGGTTTGATGCCTGCGTTGGGAAGATCCCCCAGAGGAGAGCATGGCAACCCACTGCAGTATCCTTGCCTGGAGAATCCCACGGACAGAGAAGCCTGGAAGGCTACAGTACATGGGGTCACAAAGAGTTGGACATGACTGAAGTGACTTAGTGCACACGCAGGAAGTGGTACATACTACTTACTGTTCTAAGAAATTTACAAATATTGGGTCATTTAATCTTGATAACATGTCTAAGAAAGAAGCCCTATTATTAGAGAAAATTGAGGCCAAAGAAGAAAAACTAACTTGACTAAGGTCACAGAAAAAGTGCCAGAGTCAGAATTCAAACACAAGCAGCCTAGCTTCAGAGCCCCTACTTGTAATCACAAGAGGCTATGCTGAGTGAACGTCCAATTATCTTGCATGCTAAGTCACTTCAGTCTTGTAAAACTCTTTGCAACCCTATGGACTGTAGCCTGCTAGGCTCCTGTGTCCATGGGATTCTCCTGGCAAGGATACTGGAGTGGGTTGCCATTCCCTACTCTAGGGAATCTTCCTGACCCAGGGATGAAACCCAGGTCTCCTGCTTGGCAGACAGATTCTTTACCACTAGCCGTCTGGGAAGCCCTTGATGGATCTTAGCATAACTGTAAAGTAGAATCTCAGAACTCTGCTTTTCTCTACCCAATGGACTGCATTAGAAAAATGAAGGAGCAGGAAGTAAGAAGAAAAGCAGGATACAAGAGACTGCTTAATTGCAAATGCAATATTATGAAAAGAACAACTATACCCACAAAAATATTCCTCAAGTATTGTGATCATTTTTAGAGAATATATTGCTAATATATGAAATTAAAACCATCAAATTGCTTCCATTACAAGACAATGTGGTTTATTTTTCATGCTTGTATTAAGCCCAGTTGCTGGGCATAGTCCTTAAAACTATAGCTGCTTCTCTAGTAATTCACACATTTCCCTAGAAGAAGAGCAGAGTTTATACAGATATTTTTTTAAAAGGCAGCTTGCATGCTTCAGCATTACTCAAATATGTGTTCATCCACAAATCTATCTCCTTCTAGGTACTGCCTAAGCTTTTGGTCTAATCTTGTGTATAGACTTCTATACGTTGGTTTCATAGGTTTCCTAATCTGTCAAACAGCAAAGGTAAAAAATTAATTGTTTTAGAGAGCAAAAAAGTGAGTTTCTGGGCATGTCTTAGTTTTAATTGTCTCTTATGAAACTTTGCTCTTAAATCTGGAGGGAGTAGAGTCAAAATGCAAAAATTTCTCTAGCCAAGTCTCATTACTTAATATGTGTAACTACAGACTAAGCAGATTAGTTGGATTTAATTCCTATAGGGTTTTCTAAAAATGAATGCATTAGAAAGATGGCTAAATAAAGATGCTTTCATTAAGGTAGTTATAGTGGTGGATTGTGAATTACGAGCTAAATAAGAAGGAAACAAACATTATTGAACAATTTAAAACATGCTTCTCAATTTTGGACTTGGAAATCTTTTCTGTATTAAAGTGTTAGTTGCTCAGTCATGTCCAACTCTTTGCGACCAGGATTGTAGCCTGCCAGGCTCCTCCATCCATGGGATTTTCCAGGGAAGAATACTGAAGTGGGTTGTCATTTCCTTCCCCAGGGGCTCTTCCCCGCCCAGGGATCAAACCCGGGTCTCCTGCATTGCCGGCAGACTCTTCACTGTCTGAACCACCAGGGAAGCCTTTTCTATATTACGTGGGTAGAATATGGCTTATTGAAGGAGTACGTTTCACAATATCTGACAGGGATATTTAACTCAGAATTTAAAAAGAAATAACAACATAAGAATGGCCAAATAGAAATATTCTAATAAGAGCTGTATTTTACTATAACTCACACACAATGAAATAAAAATAATGGATAATGCATTCTGATTTGCCTCTTTCTGAGTCTAAACTGTTGGTAAACTTCAAACAGTGAAGTTAAGGGAATGGGTATGATACAGTGTAAAGAGTCTACTGTGCATCCCGTGTTGTTACATGTGGTCTAAGATAGCAGCTTCTTGCTTTAAAGACTTCATTAATCATTACAGACTATTCTTATTCTCAGTTCAAAAGCTTGGAAATGGCTGTGAGGTGCTGTAACTCTCTGTGTCTCTGCTTTCTGATCTCTGTACGCATCCAGGCTTCCATTGGTCCCAGTATTTGTTCTGTAGAATCTCCACTCTTCCGTTCTTTATGATACATGGAGAAAATGCATCAAGAATCTTCTTCAGTAGCACTGAGAAATATGTTCCAGACCAGACAATCTAGAACAGGCATCAGCAAACCAAAATCCACAGGCTAAATCTAGCATGCTATCTGCTCTTCTACACAAAATTATATTGGATCACAGTGCTTTCGTTGCTATATGTATCACTGATGGCAGAGGTGAAGAGCTGTGACATCAATCATGTGGGCTGCAAAGCCTAAACTCAGTCTGGTCCTTTGCAGAATTTTCTGACTTCTGGTTTAGAGTAGCATTGTGTTTATATCTCAGGACTTAATAATGAAAGGCTCCATTAGTTCCTCTTCAGAGGTGACTGTAGTCAGAAATGTAGTCCCCAAAGGGCTTCTCTTTCTTACCCTACAGGACCTGCCACCTTCAGTGCTGTAACCATCTTCTTCCAGAGGCCAAGGGCTACTGAATCACTGGTGCCGACCCTCTGGCTGCCCCAAGAGTTCTGATGGCTCTTGATATGAACTACACCTGAAACTGACATGTGGCGGCTTTTTAATAGATTTGGGAAATGACGCGGATTTTGCTACATCTACTTTTTAAATCAGATCACACATGCCACATGGTATAGGTAAAAAAGATGAAAAAAATTTAAAAAAGAGAATAAGCTTTTCCTAATTCTCTAAATTGGTAGTATTTCACCTTGGTGTGACACTCTGCCCAGTGTGTGTTCTTATATTTTGGGGTAGAAAGACATGAAGAAAATTGCTTTCCCTAATTTCCTTCAATAAGTGACAGAGTTTAGATTAAACAGACAAGAATTTTTGTTTACTGAGGTGCAAAGTTCCCCTCTTCTTCCTACTGTGAATGGAGTTTCTGGAAGTATGATGTTTACTCCCACAATTGCTCTAATTGTGAGTGGAAGCACTAGTTGAAAAAATCAGAATCTTGTTTTTAAGTGCTTATGTTAATGATTACATTCATCTGTTTGAATAATGATGAACTGGGTTTTTGCTGTGGAAATTCTTATCACAATGGTCTGACTCTAACTCATGCCCTGCTTGTAGCTTTGATTTATGATGTACTGCTTATTGTTTGCCAGCTATTTTTAAAACTACAGAATGGAAAAGAGAAAAGGTTTTCAGCAGTGATACATGTATAAGGTGAGTTCTGGAAGCTTCAAATGCAAGCTTTAATCCTTCTTACAGGATAGCCACTGACTCGGGCTGCTGAACAACACTTGGGCTTTTCAGGCACATTAGGGATTCAGGACAGGTTCTGCCCAGACACCCTTGTGCTCTTTGCCATTCTAATAGTGGCATTTTGTCTCTGGGTGGAATCTTCTCACATTACATTTAGGGAAAGTGATTTATTCCTAGGCTTCAGCTTCTGCAAAGCTACAGTCACATGAATTGACTAAAATTAATTTCCTAATGTATCCTGTTGTGCAGTCTCTGAAGAAGGAAATCAGATCCTCCTTATTTTTTCTATCTTGTATCCCCTTGCATTTCTATCATGCTTGTGTGTGTGTGTGTGTGTGTGTGTGTGTGTGTGTGTGTGTATGCTGGCAAAGATTAAGAAAATGGGAACTCGGGTGACAAGGAAAGGGATTACATTTTATAAAAAAGTGGCTTACAGGGCAGAGTCTTGTTTTGTTTTTAATTTAGCCACATGAGAGAGAAAGAAAGCTAAATCACAATTCACAAGGGTTTTAGGATTGTTTTAGGGTGAGGAATTAGGCAGCATACTCTTTTAGACTCTGTCATATCATGTATGTGCTGAGTTTATTGTACAAATTGGGGAAGGTGAAAAACAGAGTTTCTTGGAGGTTTTCCTTCTTTTTAAAGAGAAGTCAATACATTATATACTGAAGGATTTTTTTTAAGTTTCTTTCTTTTTGAGGGTATATTTATTGTGACTTAAATATCTACAGTTTTCACAGAGGTTTCTTTACCTTCTTGGCCAGAACAATAACATGCTTGGCAGTAAAAGTGTGGAAAGAAAGATTCACTTTAGAAAAATCCGAGTCAGAAAACATTTACCAGAATTGACATAAATGATTATCTGGTATTTATTTTAAGGATCAACTATTACTTTAAGAAAGCATAATTTTTAATGTAAAGTTTAGGATTATAGAATTTATGTGTAGATGTGGGTATATATGCATTTAGCATGGAAAACATCAATTCCAATTCAAACAGTTTACTTATTTAAATTAATCATAGACTTGACCATAAGAATGTAGATTTGAGGGAGGATTTCTATGACATAAACAGTCCTCAGCATGCATGCCCAATCGCTTCGATCATGTCCAACTCTATACGATTCTATGGACTCTAGCCTACCACGTTCCTCTGTTCATGGGATTCTCCAGGCAAGAATACTGGAGTGGGTGCCATTTTCCTTCTCCAGGGGATCTCCCCGACCTGGGTATCAAACTCTTGTCGCCTGCATCTCCTGCATTGTAGGCAAATTCTTTACCACTGAGCCACCAGGGAAGCCCTGAAGCCAAAACAATGAGACAAACAGGAAACAGCTGCTGCCTAAAACTTGTTTTATCCAGTGAAAAATTCAAAAAATATGATCCAAATTCTGGTTTCCTCAGCACTTCACTATCCACCAAAGATTTTTGTTTGTTTTAATGCTTGGAGAATATAATCACAAAAAAGACAATGTGATTCTAAGCAGACTGTCACTAATGTCATAGCTATATGAGCATAACTCAGAGATGCTGTGGGTTCAGTTCTAGGCTAGTTTTGGAGAAAGTTGGATTTCTCCAGAAATCACCTGGCCAAAGATTAATTTAAATGTCTAAAATCCATGTAAACTACTGCTCATCATTACTTAAAGGAGAGCAATCAGGTCCAAACAGCATAGGACATAGGACAAAAAGCATCCTGAAAATGTGATAAAGGTAGAAAAATGTAGAAAAAGCAAAATCTTCAGTTTATGTCTATATATTTGCGTTTCTTCACATTGACAAATCGGGTAGGATGCAATTTGGTAAAGTCTCCAGTGTTGTTTATTTAGTCATTCTTGAAAACCAGGGCATTATTAGTGGGTATCATTACATAAATGAGTGTCATAATTTCTACAGATCAGCATTTGGCACAGTGAAAGCTGTTAGTGACTTGGCTGAAGATTGCAATGTATCTGGTAGCTTCAATTTGGAATTGCCCAGATCACAAGCTCAAAGAGATTTTTTTCCCTCAAACATCAGTATACTCCAGATCTTATATTTATTTGTTAAGGATCTGTTGAGTGCCTGCTACAAGAAGAAAAGCCCTGTAGCGGTCCAAAACTGGACATCCACCTGCCCCAGTTTCATCTCTCAAATTAGGGGGCCCCAAGTCTTTCTAAAAATTCAATAACCTTAGTTCCCTGAAAACCAGGGCACTTTGCTGGAGAGAGATGCTGAGTATCTTGCCAATGAACCTGATCTATTGGCTCTGAGTCAGGAAAACATTTTCTCTCCATTTAATTAGTAATTGCTCTAGATTTTTCTACATTGATCTTTATACGGAAAATGCTCTCATGGAGCTAATCTAATGCCAAGTCTGTGATGTAAGATGGTTTATTGCTTTGACTTTGTAGGAATATGAGGAGAGAACAGCTACTTATGAATTCTGAAAGAGGCAGTATGCAGGTTTCCATAAACACAGATGACACTCCTGATAAAACGGAAATGTTCTTCATCTTATGTGAGGAAAGGATAGCAGCACTTGATGATGTCAGCTGGCACTGAGTCATGCATTTCCCCCTTTTTATCCAAAGGTTGAGATGCCACCCAACATTTGTATAGCGATAGCTTCTACTATGAGGTGGGAACGTTGGGTGAGGCACTAGCAGTGCAGACATGAAGGAGAATAAGATCTCTGTTCTTAAGAAGTTCACATAATGCTTGAGAGGTAAGATAATCTTGATAAAATGAGATTCTTGTTCTATTATAGACACGAGGACAGAGGAGATACTTCTACCTGAGAAAGGTTTGAGGTGTCTCCACCGAAGTGCTGAAGAATTAGGGAAAGGAAAGGAAAAGACATGGCTTAGGGGAATCACGTAAGCAAAGCTACTCTTGAAAAGTTCTACCTGGTACACAGTAAATGCTTTGCAAGACTCACCCTCCTGAATATCCATGAAGCCAGAGACAATCAATATAGCAGTTACTAGAGGTATATGGAAAAGCCCAAGTTTATCTTCCCAAGTTATACGCCAGCTGCATTTGCCTGCTTCTGTTGCTGAGTTCCCCCTGAGAGGTTGGACAGTCTTCCTTGTGTGTCAAATATTTCTCCCTGGATCTCCTTTCCTCCTATGTTTGCATTGCTTTTCTGTAGATGATTGCTGGTTTAAGTTGTCTTTCCTGCTCAATGGTGTTTTTTTCTGCCATCTTTACTGGAGGTTGTGCCAACTACAAGTTTTGCTGCTTCTTAATTATATTCTTAATCTCTATAGACTAAAACAGAAAGTCTTTAGTTCCAGGCTGCAAGAAAAGCGAATGTAAGAGCAGCAAATAATACACAAAATGAAACCATTCATGATTGTCTTTTAAAAAATGGGAAAGCTAGCAGCTGCTCCATTCCAATTATTTCTGTTATCTGCAGAATTTCTCACTGAAGGCAAGAATAATCACTGTAGTCAGCAGCTTGAAAAATGTAGCTCTCTATAAAACACAGACTCCATAAAACTGCAAAATAACAGGAAATTTATCCATACTGGAATACAGGGAAAACTAAGACTGGGGAAAAAACAGTATCCGAGGTTATACATCCAGAGGGCTTTCCCAATTGACAGATATTCATTCATTCATGCATAGTCTTACTGGAAATTTTATCAGCCCCACTTCATAGATGAGGAAACTAAAACACTCAGCATATTCAAGTTCATGTAGCAATTCCGCAGCTAAAATCATGAACAGAACCCTGATTTTCCAGTTCCCAGGCCTATGATTTATTTTCCTATGTCACTGCTCTAATTTTCCCACACTGCTACCTACCAGATGGCAGCCACAGCTGAAGCCAATGTCTGAATATTCTTGTATTACGGCTCTTTACTTACATAAATGTAATGCGATATTGCCACTTCCTCTATTAATATGAATGTTGTTTCTGGTGGGAACATCTCTCCCTATACATCTTCCAGGAATACTTTTCTACTAAGGCTTAACATCTTGTATTACTATACTTTCACATGATGGAACACCCCCTCAAAAAGGTATTTTCCAATTTTCTATTATAGATAATTGCCACTACTTTTCTTGTATGGGCTAGCTTCACTGAATCCATGTCAGAGAGTTTGTTTTTTTGATAAATATAAGAAGATTCCTACTTTGTCTTTCCAAATACCATACCTATTTCTAGGTATTTGTCTGTGTGTCTTGTTTCCAAGCTTCCCCCTTTCCTTTCATCCATCACTATATCCATTCATCTCTTCTTTTAGCCAAATCATCACTATATAGCACTTACCATGTGCAGGGGACTATTCTGGATGCCACAGAAGAAGACAAAGATCCATGCACTAAACTCTTATCCCATAAGCTTAAAGCCTGATACATAAACCAGGACCTATCATTTAATTCATTCATGAAATCATTCCCCCATTCCACAGATTTTTATGGAGCAGCTGGCTCACGTTAAATCCATGCAAAATAGTAGTGAACCAAAGAGATGCTGTCACTGCCCATTATAGACTGTTTATTTGAGTGAAGAGCTATTGTATTATCGCCACACTAAATTAGTAGCTGAGTACTCAGGGAATGGAGCTTCCCAGCTGGCTCAGTGCTAAAGAATCCGCCTGCCAATGCAGTAGACACAGGAGGTGCTGGTTCATCCCTGGGTTGGAAAGATCTTGTGGAGGAAGAAATGGCAACCCACTTCAGTATTCTTGCCTGGAGAATCCCACGGAGAGAGGAGCCTGATAGGCTACATTCCATGGGGTTGCAAAGAATCGGACATAACTGATCCCTGAGCACACAGACACTCAAGAGAATACATAGGAGCCACACCTCTGATGAAGGCAGAAAGGCTTCCTGAAAGAAGAAAAATCTGCTACCTAAAATGTAAAAGAAACAAGTGTGTTAGGAAGAAGAGAGATAAAGGCCCTGAAGAGAAAGAAAGCTTATTAGAGAATTCCAAACACAGTTTAACATGACTGTTTCTGGATGTGAAAGAAGGGACTGGTGAGAAATAGGCCCCAGTAGGTAGGTACCACGTAAATGAGTGTATTTTGTAGTATAGAATATTTAAGATAACTCTTTAAACATCCTTGGGTGTTTGTTTTTAAAGCTGTCTGTCTCCTTGGTAGAGAAGCGATTAAACCAGCCAGTGGTTCTTCAAATGTTCTCAGAATCAGCAGAACAGGAACTGCCTAAGAATTTGTTCAAAAATGCAAGTTCTTGGGCTTCACCCCAGAGCTACTGAATCAAAACGGTGAGATGGAGACTCACCAACTCATGGTTTTATGCGCCTTTCAGTTGACCCCACTGCACACTCATTTTGAGAACCACTGGATCAGAGAGATCTAGTGTCCAGGTGTCACAGCGGTGAAAAATCTGCCTGGAAATGGAGGAGACACAAGAGACGTGAGCTTGATGCCTGGGTAGGGAAGATCTCCTGGAGTAGGAAATGACTACCCACTCCAGTATTCTTGCCTGGAAAATTCCAGGGACAGAGGAGCCTGGTGGGCTATGGTCCAGACTGAGCACATACACACACACACACACACACACACACACACACACACACACACATCAGAGAGAAACAAGACTGGAGGAGGAGGAACAATGCAGGAGATTGGGTCAATAACCTATATAGATTACACAAAAAATTACAATGTGAGCTAGAGGGCGTCATATCAGAGGCATGACCAACTGCCTTGTTTGCTCAAGGGAAGCAGGTCAGCTGTTAAAACAGGCTGTTTAGGGGACAGGTCATTTGAGCTGAGTTGGTGACTTTTTAACTCTTAATTTACTATCCAATGTATTACTTTTTTCTGACTATATTCCTGATTGCAGTTTTGAAAAATTCCTAACTGTAGCTTGATAGAAATAGTGACTACTGAGTTATCTATCTTCCTAGTGAATAGTTTCTCAACTAGTCTATCAGGAAAACTTGTGCAAAATCAATTGACTCAGACTCTTGTGTACAATTTTTTACATTTACCCCAGTGAAAAATACTTCATTGACCATTTTTGAATTGAGCCTATTTTTTTAATTGCTTATATATATATATAACTAAAAATGATGAGGAATACATATATGGCTCTTCAAAAGAAATATATATACATATGTATTGGGATGCATGTATGTGTACATATAGATGTAAAATATGGTTTTCTTTACCATTTACTGGATATTCACATAGATTTCCTAGAGAAATTAACTGTAATATTTCTTAGACATAGTATTGTCTATTTTCTTTTCTCCCTCCTTTCCTTTCTTCCTCCGTACTTTTTTTTCTCCTTTCTCTGTATCTTTGAGCTCTGACCAATTAGATTATAAACACTTAAGTAGAAACTATGTTCTTTGACCATGTAGCATAGAATTGGTGCAGAAAAATATTTTAAATTGCATATTATTCTTTTTGTGTAGAGTCAAATGGAAACTTTGCAAAATTTACTTTTCTTCACATTCACAGATCTAGCTGATCTGCCAAAATAAAATCTTCTTGCTTTTTATTTCATCAACTTAACACTTGTTTTAATAAACATTTCTGACTTTTCTTAATGCCTCATTATACCTGATTTGTTGTAATTATCACCCATAATACTTAATTCTAAAAATTAATGACCCTGAGGTTTTGATGCCCAAAGTGAAAATAAAAAGCCCTGAAATGTAATCATTATATATGTACCAAGTGTATGTATTCAATTTTCATCTCAGTTTAGATGTTCTTGTATAAAGTAAGTCCAGTGTAAAATATTCAGAAAAATCTTAGAAGGATTAGTTGTAAGAAAGCTGAACAAAGAGTGAACTTTGCCAAGTCTTCTAAACAGCCAGCTGTATGCATCTGCTTGTTAGCATGTAGCATTATTCTGAGCTGGGAATTGTGTATACTTCACAGTGTACACAGGCTGTTTGTCCTGGGAACATATTTTGTGGCTGCCAAAACTAAACAGTTAGCCAGTTCCCGTGAGAGGAACATGATGGTTCTGAAACAAAGAGAAATAAACTGAAAATAGAGGGCTGCTCTCATTGTTAGAATGAGCTAGAGGCAAGAAAGAATATGAATCAAGTCAGATTAGCTACTCACAAAACTCTGGAATTTAATAATTACTAATGATGACAAAATACTGCAGGGTACCATTTCTTATTTTGGTAAACACCTTGATAAATAGAACACTTTAAAAATAATACGTGATATTCAGTGATGCAGTATGGCAGACTATGTTCTGAATAAAAATATTAACATCCCGTTTAAAATTTTAATTAGAACTTCAAATTGCTGATTCATGCTAAATATAGAATGAATCCTAGATTATTTTTTATTCCATATGGGTTAGGATTAGATTCAGATGCATTTAGCAAAAACAAAAACTAACTAACAGTAACAGAAAATCCCAAACAGCTGAGGCTTAAATTTAAAAAGCCGAGACAAGTAATCTGACATATTCCTCCCAGGGCAGCTTCACTGCGTCTGCCGGGGCCTCAGACTTCAAGCTCAAGGCTTGATTCCCCTTCAGGGCCACCCTCCTCATCAAGGTGAAAGAGCCTCAGGAACTCATAAATCTCTGTTCCAGACTACGGGATGGAATAAGTAAGAAATAAAGGTGTCCTCTCTTCCTTTTATAAAATCCATTTTTTCTCAGATATTTTAACATAGCTGCACATCATACTACGTATATAATGTGGTACTTTTTTGCTCATCCATAATTTTTTCATGCCCGTAACTCTCACTGAAATTGCTCCTTCATACTCTTTTGAGTGGATGTTCCAAAATTACTTAACTTTTCCCCTATTCTTGGACATTTCTAGGTCTGTTTTCACTTCTCTAGATAAAATGCAGTGAATACAGACAGGCATTTTTTGTGTGCTATTTTCAAATGGGTGAGTCTTTACAAAATGGGATATGAGACCAAATAATGCAAACATGTTTACAATACTTGAAACATATTGCAAAATTGTTCTCCAAAAGGAATAGTGCTCCTTTACTTTTCTATAAAGTATGACTGACTTTATCATTTTTTAGTATGCTCTGGAAAAGCATGAACTGTCAACAGGTTTTAATGTCTGACTCAGTAAGTGAAAAATGGTGTCATGCTACATTTTTCTAATTCTATTTTTTCCTTATTATTGAGATTGCAGACTTTTTAATATGTTAGTTTACTAAGTGTACTTTCTCTTGAGGGACTTCATTAATCATATTTTATACCTAGTCATTGGGGTATTTTTTCCCCAATTTTCCAATCAATTTGCATGTAAAAATACAGTTTTATCATTTTAAAAATTTTATAGTAGCTTAGAATTTTTATATCACTGAATGCTGATTATTTAGTTGAGCATTTCTTCTTGTTATTTACTGACATCACATCCATCATACTTTAAATGGTCACATATAATTGAGTCTACCTGGTGTTTCATAATTTTCATAGTTCTTCATGACTGTTCATTTATGAACACTTCATTTGCTATTGCTATTGTTTAATTCATGTGCTCATTCATTACTTACTCTTCATGCATTCAACAAGCATTAATTGAAAGTCTTTTTTGTATCTAGTGCTAGATATAAAGTGATAGATAGGACATGGCTCCAGTTATAGAATTTGCACATTTTCCGATGAATAATTTAACTATATAGAATGCAGTTCACAGGGAAATGGTCTTGGACAAAGAGTGTTGTGACATAGAAGCAAGGAGTGCTCAGCATTTATGTATAAATTTCTCCATAGAAAAACAAAACGTGTTGAGAAACATCACGAGCAAATGTCTAGGTTTCAGTGGACAGAACAATAAAGAACGATATGCTCTACTTCACAGGTTATGCTGACAACATGCAGAAGATGCACTTTCATTTTACTAATAAAGAAAATGGATTTGAACTAATCAATCAAGGACTCTCGTTTCTAAGGTAGCTGGACTGCTTTTCTTTATCACGTCCCTCAGTGGTAGTGGCCCCCTTCCTACTGAAATACGTTGAAGAGTCCCCATAGCACTGATGGCAGCCATGAAGGGTTCCCTCACAGTCCGACAAATATGTTTTCTCTTCACCATGCTAATTCCTTCCAAACACTCGTAATTCCTTGGGGTTGATCTACTTTTACTGCTGCCTACACCTCCAATTACAATTGGCAATTTCTACAAATGGTTCCACACAGACAACCTGCAAGAAGAGAATTTAAGGATGAACATTAGAAGTAAGGGATATGGTTGTCGCACAGGTGGAACAATACCATGTATAGAGTATGTATACAGTCTTTTCTTTCAAGCTTAGCTGAGGAATGAACTATTTTTGCTCATTATCTTTAATGAGCAGATAATGAACAAATATAAGTATACCAGTAATAATTTCCCATTTAAAGTGAATTTTTATTTTAGAATGATTTAAATCAGCAAAATGATTCAGTTATACATATACATACATTTTTTCATATTCTTTTCATCATGGTTTATCCCAGGATACTGAATATAGGTCCCTGTGCTATACAGTAAGACCCTGTTTATCCATTCTATGTATACTAGTTTGCATCTGCTAATGTGGGGAGCTTTCTGTTTACAAATCTGACACCTAATTCCACTTTGAAGAAAATGCCTGAGGCCAGTTGAGGCTCTCTAGTCATTGGTGGTTCAGCTGGTAAAGAATCCGCCTGCAATGCAGGAGACCCTGGTTCAATTTCTGGGTCAGGAAGATGCCCTGGAGAAGAGATAGGGTATCCACTCCAGTATTCTTGGGCTTCCCTGGTGGCTCAGATGGTAAAGAATCTGCCTACAATGTGGAAGACCTGGGTTTGATCCCTGGGCTGGGAAGATCCCCTGGAGGAGGGCATGGCAACCCACTCCAGTATTCTTGCCTGAAGAATCCCCATGGACAGAGGAGCCTGGCAGGCTACAGTCCATGGGTTCACAAAGAGTTGGACATGACTGAGCGACTAAGCACAAAAAATCATAACACCCATTGTTACTATAGAAAATCTGAAAATATTGTTAAACAGAAATGAAAACAATAGGATCAGTTATAATTCAATTACTTAGAGAAAACCATTGTGAATATTTGAATGTATATTTTTAGACACGTCCTCTTATTTGTATAAGAATTTTTATGAAATTGCTTATAATTTGCCAACTGCTATTAGCTACTCTTATCAGTGGAACTAAAACATAAACACCTTTCCTTACCAGTAAATGTATATATTTCCAGATTATCATTTTGTCATCATATCACTTTATCATTTGAATGAAGCGTGATATATATATGTATATATGTATATATATACCCATGTTTATACTATATAAAACTTTAATGAAATTCTTAAAAATATATATTTGCATACCTGTTAATACTGCCTTAGGAAATATTCCTAGATATGGATCTGTGGATTAGGCTAGCACATATTTTAGTGCCTTTAAAATATAAGACCAAATGCTCCTGCAAGAATGCTGGGCCAATTATAATAATCTCAAATACTCCTAAACACAGCATTTTGTTTATTCACTGGGGATACTTGAACAGTGTTAACTCATTTTTAAAATTTGTAATTATTTACTAATATCAAAATTGAAGATACTTTCTCGATATTTTTGCATTTTCCACAAATAAGATTTATTTATTAATTTAAAAGTAATTTAATCTTTCTGTGATAATATCAATATTAGGCCTTTGCTTACTAGGTCCCCTTCTTAGAGTATAGCCTTGTCATGGCAAAAGGACTTGCATACCTCAATAAGGCTATGAGCCATGCCATGCAGGGCCACCCAAAACAGACGAGTTACAATGAAGAGTTCTGACAAAATGTTGTCCACTGGAGGAGGAAATGGCAATGTTAGTATCCCTTGGACAGCAAGGAGATCCAACCAGTCTAATCCTAAGGGAAACCAACCCTAAGTATTCATTGGAAGGACCGATGCTGAAGCTGAGGCTCCAAAACTTTGGCTGCCTGAAACGAAGAGCCGACTCATTGGAAAAGACCCTGATCCTGGGAAGTATTGAGGGCAGGCGGAGGAGACAACAGAGGATGAGATGGTTAGAAAGCGTCACCGACTCAGTGAATGTGAATTTGAGCAAACTGCAGGAGACAGTGGCGGACAGAGGAGCCTGGTGTACTGCAGTCAGTCCATGGGGTCGCAGATTCAGACATGACCCAGCAGCTGAACAGCCACAAAACACCAGGATTTGACAAATGTTTGCTGCAAAAGGAATAAACATTTGAGAATTCTGTACCACTTAAAGGGTATCCCTAGTGGTCCAGTGGCTAAGACTCCACGCTCCCAATGCAGGGAGCTTGGGTTTGATCCCTGTTTGGTGACTGGATTCCATATGTCCCAGCTAAGGATCCTGCATGCCATGACAAAGATTGAAGGTTGTGTGTGTGGCAACTAAAACCCAGCACAGCCAAATAAATAAATAGCATCATTATGAAGAATAATATGGAAAAGCTGTAGAACTGCCAAATAATGTTTTAGGGATGGCAGTAACCTAAAGAAACATTGGTCCAGATAGTTACTACGTCGTTTAATGTCAAACAGCTGGATGGTGAATGGTTATTTAACACAATGCAACAGGGATATGATTTGGCAAAATTGTCTTAAAAGAAATTATAACAGATAGAGGAGAGATGAAAAGACCTGAAGATGAGAGGTAAGAATTAAATTAATGTGAAAAGTAATTAGCATCAAGTGAAAGAGTTATAGAACTGATTAGGTAGCTTAATTTTAGACTTGGATGGAGAACCCATGATACGTACACATTTCTTTGATGTTATTCAGCATTTCAGAGTGCTTTCTCCTGGGCAAGAGTTTATAGGCAATTTGCTGTCCTCAGATTATTTCTGTGAATTTTATTCAAGACTCTAATGTTCATTTTCCTTTTGCCCCAGAGACCAGCAGTTCTCTAAGATTACTCAGTGATCTATACTGCATGCAAATCAAATGCCTTTCTTTTTATTCATGTTCACTGAGTATGGTACAAATTGTGCTTACAAATGACCTCTGCTTCCAATGACTTTTTCAGTAACATAAAATAGTCACAGTTTCTTTGAAACAACATCTAAAAATACCTCTGCTTTTTATTAATTCTATTTTTAATTAGATGGATTCTCTTTATGCTGTACATCTGATGATTTATAAATTTATTGGTAATGTGATATGTTATCTAAACCATAATGAGTTGCAGCAGATGATTTTAAACCAATCTAAATTAGGGCATGACTATGTTAGTATCAAAAATGATTGATTTTTGGATTCTGTCTCTTCCATAATGATACATTTAATTCTTCAATAACAGTTTTCTTTGAATGTAGGTAACTGCTAATTCATTGAACTAATTACTTTTACTTTTCATATTAACTTAATTCTTAGCGCTCATCTTTGGGTCTATTTATCTCTCCTCTATCTGTTCTTATTTCTTTTAAGACAGATTTGCCAAATCATATCCCTGTGGTCTGGCCTTCCCTGGTAGTGCAGTCAGTAAAAAGTCTGCCTGCAGTGCAGGAGACCCAGGTTTGATCCCTGGGTTGGGAAGATATGCTGGAGAAGGAAATGGCAACTCACGGACAGAGGAGCCTGGCGGGCTACAGTCCATAGGTTTGCAAGAGTCGGACACAAGTTATCGATTAAACCACTACCACCATCCCTAATGTTTTGTGTTAAATATTGTGTTGTACTGTGTTAAATAGGTAATTGCTATTCATTGCTAATACATTGAATTCATTGTATAAAGTGCAGCATTGTTCATTTTAGAGAAAAAAAAAAAAGGAAAAAAAACAGGAGATAGAAGACTTCTTTCTTGAGCATTTCCATGGGCCAGGTATGTCTGCTATCCATTCAGGTGAGAAACCCTTGAAAACACAGCAGTGCATATGACAGTGTAAATCTGCAGCTGTTAGTCCTTCATCTATAAAAAAAGAATGCCTCTTTGGGAGTAAAATGTTATAAATTCAAATTAGTTTATCCAACATTCAATCTTACTTTTATTTTGATATCTGTGGAAAGCAATTTTGAGAGCACCGGGAGTTATTTTGCTGTGTTTTACCAGTTAATGTGAGTCAAACTACACTCAACTTCAAAATCAAATGTATCTCATTGCATTTTTAAAGATGAAGTTAGGTACATAAATTATTAAAGGCCATAGAATTATCAACTGGCCACTCTTATCAGCTAAAGTTTTTCTTTGAGAATAATAGTTTTTCCTAGGAGCTCTGTACATGAGATAAGGCAGAAGAGTGTCCTCTCCCCAACCCCAATTTCTGTTCTTGTGCTTATACAAAATATCTAGATTTGCCTCTTGTTTCATTTAAAATGCACTACCGTTTAGCTGCTGAGATAACCTGGATCAGTCTCAATCAGATAAGGGAGATGGAATTTTTTTTTCCTGTTTACAGTGTTTGTTTATGGTATTAAGGCACCTCTGCAATCTCCAAATTGGATTTGTAATCTAGGTGCTCCAGCCAGAGTCCATCTCATCAATATGCTCTCACCCTGACTGAGCTCTTTGGCTGTGAGAGTGGCTAATTTATCTGCCTTTGCCCAGCTGGCAAATCTCAGTGTAAAGAAAGACCCTGTGTTAGTAATGGTGGAGGTGGAAGAGGGGGAGATTAGGTGTGGGAGCCTCAGATTTATGCTACTTTTGATACTGCATGAGGCATAAAATCTAACTAGCTATTTATGCAGAGAAGTGATAGAGACCGTCATGCTTTTCAGGAAATGAGAAGCAGATAGAAGGTATGAAGGCTCCGCACTGGCCTTGCTGGGCGGTGTCCTCACAGTCCAGAGGCCAGCAAAGGGGATTACAGCCCTGAGCCAGGCAGATGGGATCTGTTAGCCGCTGCCGACGCCAACCACAGACCACAAAGGAAAGCTGCCTTGATGTGCCCAGACAGTGAGTGAGATGGCCCCGCTCCAGTCCCTGTATGGATGGTTAAGGGAAGAGGAATGGGTTGAGTCTGGGAGGGATGGATATCTTTCACACAGCTCATTTCAGATCTCTGTTGTCAGCTTGGATTAGGAAGTTGCGAGAGCAATCCTTTCTCCTTTTGCTCTCTCCTTTATTCGGTACCTCCAAAATTTTAGTTTCCATAGTGATGTTTATTTGTTCTTTCACATATTCTTTTCTGAACATTTAGTGAGTGACCTATTTATTATAGGTAAAATACCAAACCTGTGGGTCTAAACAATAAGATACAGTTCTCCTCCAAGGATCTCACAGTCTAGTAGAAGAAGGAAACACATAGAAAGACATTAAAAAAAATAAGGAGAAAACACAGTAAGTTGTATTGAATCCCAACCAGATACGCCTTAGTGCTCAATTGTGTTTGACTCTTTGCGGCCCGATGGAGTCTGCCAGGCTCCTTTGTCCATGGAAATTTTCCAGGCAAGAATACTGGAGTGGGTTGCCATTTCCTACTGCAGGGGATCTTCCCGATCCAGGGATCAAACTCACATCTCCTGCATCTCTGGCATTGGCAGATGGATTCTTTACCACTAGCACCACCTGGGAAAACCCATGTCAGCAGCTCTGACTACATTCTTTTAACCTGCGTTTTGTTGTATATTTTTGTCAAGAATGATTCAGAATCTAGGTCAGTGGAGGGAGTTTTCTTGGAACAACCTACATTGTCCCGACCATTGCCTGAGAAAATAGTTATTTGACTGTTTTTATTTTCCATGTTAATACTTCAGAGTTTGTAGAAGAGAGTTGAAATAAGTACTAATTATGTCACCATAACAAGATGATGAAGGACATTATTCTCCTGATTATAGAGTAGGAGTTCCCTGCTATAAGAGCATCAGATTCAGAGAATACTGACTTTTCCCATTAGAGGGAATGGGACAAGTTAAGAGTGAGAAATAAATGGAAGGAGAGGGAGAAGAAGAGTGGCAAGGCGCCATAAACGTGGGGATTGCGGTTAGGGGTTGTGCACACTTTTAGCTCCTGTCATAAAAATTAAACTTTGGAGACGGGAGAAATGTCTCCAGATGATATTTAAGAAGACATGTTGATTTAAATGCCCTGTAAATCATCTGAAATTCTCCCGAAGGGAAAACCACAGTAGAGATAGATACGATTGTTCCAAGTCCTTGGGCTGATAGCTTGTTAAACGTGAACAGTACAGAGATTGGATCACAGGTCTGCTTAGCTGTCTGCAGTTGTGTCGACATTGCTGATAACTGTGTTGCCTGGGAAGAACGATGATTTGGAAGAGGATACCTGAGTTGCACACCAGGCTCTAAGCAAGACATTTTCTTACTTCTGGGTTTGTACTTTCATAAGAAGTTTGATTTTAAAACCTCTGAAGATTTCTGTGGTCATAGGCAAGGAGGGAGAATGAACTAGTGGAGGCTTAACCCAGAGCTTCTCTAGTGTGTGTGATCTTTAGTCGTTTGAAATGCTTTCCTTCTAGACACAATATCTGCACAGGAAATATCCAAATAGTGTCTTTGTCCATGTGCCCTGGAAGCTAGGAATAAACAGTTGAATATCCATTTCTCCTTATGTAATTCCAGTAGGAAGACACAATGGCAGGAGGGCAGAGGGCAGCCTCTCCCTGAGGCATCTGGAGAGACATAAGAGAGATGACTAGTCTGCATTATTCTAGCTTTGTAATATTACTCCCATCGAATACATTTCCACTATACTGGTTAACAACAGCATTCCTTGTAGAAACTCTACTTAGTCTGCCAAATTGTTGCCATGAATATTAAAAGATTTGGGGGCTTAGCAAAAAAGAGTGGTGTTTACTGAGAGATCAAGTTATGACAGCTCCTGCACTAGCCCCATACACTATAAGGTGCGTTACTTTCATCTCATTTCATCTTAAAACTACCTACTGTTTGCGACAAGAGACATGATTCCACATTTTGACAAATAAAGACACAGTCTAAAGTCCCAATACTTGTAAAAGGTCAGAAATGGTATGAAAATACTACTCTCTGATCTTTGAGCTTATGTTTATTTGCTTTTTCTTCCCATCCCATTACAATGCTTTCCATATCATAAGGCTTCTTTGTCAGTCCCTGTGGTGTCAGCGAGACTATGAAATGAAGGAAAAGTTCATTAGGATGCTATAGGGACCAAAATGATCATGCGCCTGTCAGTCAGATATAGTTTGCTTGATGAAATGGCACAGATATTTTCTTTATACAACAATATGAATAATTTACCATTATGCAGTCATGCATAGACATCACTTATGTCCATTGCATGAAAATAAGATTTTCACATTGGTCACATGTAAAGTTATTTAAGAACTATTCTTGAATGTATTTGTTATCCGAGATGAACCTGCAGTTATTATTAAACACACACATACACAATCCAACAAATAAGCATATAGAGTAGTTTCCTCCATCACCAGACTTCGAGATGTAAGAGAGAGAAATCTCTGTGTGATTCATCTCTGTGTCTTTAAGGCTTAGCAGAATTCTGGGATCCCTGGTGATAAATATTTAGTTTTCTTAAAGGTAGAGGTGCTGGTGAAGATGAAAGTATATATATTTTTACATTATGATCTCTTCAATATACTTAAAGTAATGTTCATGGAGAACATGCATGCTTGGTGACTAGTATCTCACATTAGTTAAGCAGTAGGGGCTTCTCTGGTGGCTCAGATGGTAAACAGTCTGTCTGCAATGCAAGAGACCCAGGTTCATTCCCTGGGTCAGGAAGATTCCCTGGAGAGGGGAACGGCAATGCACTCCAGTATTCTTGCCTGGAGAATTCCATGGACAGAGGAGCCTAGCAGGTTATAGTCCATGGGGTCATAAAGAGTCAGACACAACTGAGTGACTAACACTTCCACATTCACTTTCATAACAGTTTTAACAGTAAAGGATCTGAAGTCAGGCTGCCTGGGTTAAGTCTCAGTCCTGCAATTTACCAGCTTCATCATCTTAGTCAAGCCTGAGTTTTCCTTGTCCTCTGAAATGAGCTGACAATTGAACCAACATGTGCCAGTGTTGTGAGAATAAATCGACTGATGCTAGCAAAATACTTGGTTGAGTGATGAAAACACTCCAGGCATGAGTAAAAGTTTAATATTATTATTAGCAACAATTAACCTTAGATTTACTAATGCCCAAGGAAATATCTCCTACACTATCATTAAAGATGTAGACAAAAATGACCTTGAAGCTGATCAAAAGATCACATTTTGTCCTTGTTTTCTGAACCCCATATCTGAAAAAGAAACCATGGCAATGAGAAGGAAAAAAGGGATTAAAGCATACTTCAGGGAATCATACACTTTTTCATTATTATTCCATTCTCGCTGCTCTCTAACTCAGCCTCTAAGTCAAAGCAAAACCCCAAGCCTCCTCCAATCTTTTGATCAACTCAGAGTTTAATCCTTTCCATTTTAGCTGGATTTGCTCTAAGAACAGACTGTTGAATTATGGAAGACAACTCAATCTTCACTCAACATGAGTGTATTTGATTTTTTGTCTTTTCTCTCTCTCTCTTTTTAATTTCAGGGAATTCTCATGTCAAAATATTTTTCTGCAATTTATGACAGGTTAAAAAGTAATATCCAAAATAAAACATGTCTATCAAAAGTGATATGAAGTTGAGGAAAAACTGCATGAAGAGAATCTACCATGCCTCTGTGTTAAATGCAAAACACTGCCAATATCTTTTTTTTATAAGAATCTTACATATGACAAGGAGGAAATAAGGTACCCAAGAAAACATTTTCCTGACAAGAACCTTTTATATAAATAAATATATTGCCCTCTTCCTGTCCCTCTCCACCAGAGCTAAACAATGGCCACTTAGAAAGGAAATGATGTCAACACCCTATTGATAAAAATCAAACCTCACTGGAGGAAACATAGCGAAACACAATAGAAAAAAACACAGCTTTCTAGCCTCTGTAGTTTGTCATGGTGACTGCAGGAAGGACAGTCAATTATTAAATTTAAAGCATAGTTCCGTTATACCCCCACACTGACCTCAGTTTATTATGTTGGTACAGCTTTCATATATGCATCTTTCAGCAAAGGCAACTAAAAACTCCAAAGGAACAAGTGAAAAGAAATTGTTTGGGGTAGAATTTATTGCTTTAAATGTCTATAGCTCTTTTGGACCAAATCTGAGTATTTGATTGGTATTCTGATGCCTTTCATAGATCTCCATTCTGGGAAAGGCTATTGAAACAAAGTTTACAGAATGACTATAGAAAATATCTTGAAGACCATCTATCAATTTAATGATACTGAATAAATGCTTGGCAGGACGTTCATACTATGGATAAAAGACAGTACAAAATAATGTGAAGAAAAATCCCATGCCTGCAGCAAATTTGCAGTGATAAGAGCTTGACACGTAGCAAATTAATCTTATCCTCAAGGAGTTGATTTCTCCCATGCATGTTCTATTTCTTCTGAGTAAGCATATACCTAGACTTGTTTTTTCAGCTCAGAGAAACAAGGTCAAACCTTTTTTTAAGTCTTTCAAACTAATGTCTTGATTCTTCCCAATTACGTGTTCTCATGCACACTATTTAGAACTCTTACAGTTGTGATAGATTCACATATTTTGTCATCAACATATCTTAGGTGATCAGTAATCAGATGTGGTGGTATAGGAAATCCTCCATTATATCTGAACTTATACATTTAGCACTTTTCATATAAAGTCTATACCGAAGCAGAGCTAATCTTGGTAGTCACGGCAATCTCTCAAATGAGATAGTGATGTCCTAAACTGTGATAATGATGTCCTAAACTGTAGTTCTGTGTTATGAAGAGAGGAGAAGATATTGTGTAAAAATGGATGGTGTCATCGCATCACCAGAGGTGAAGCCCCACAACTCACTCCAAGTTCCAATGTCCAAAAGGAGTGCAAAATGCTTTTCATGCCAGAACTCTCTATTTCTCATTTCCTCTGATATCAGAGAGCTTATTTTAATTAGCGACCAGGCAGTATGGAGGACTCAGTGACCAGCACAATTTAAGAACTCAGGGAAGTTGTAAAGCTACGTCTATCCTCTAGGGAGAAACCTGTGCACCTTTGATAAAATCCTCCTTCTTCCCACACATCCCAACTTTCACAGACTAGAAATATAAGTTTGCAAAACAAAAATAGGATGGATTATTAGTCCTTGAAATGACCCTGGAGACTGCTTGGCTGGCTCAGTGCTCACTGTGGATAAAGAGAGCAAGGTGCAAAATAGTAAAAGTGACAATGAAACATGATGACTTTTTGTCATTCTAAGGGGCTTCCCTGATGGCTTAGTGGTAAAGAATCCGCCTGCCAATGTAGGAGATGTTGGTTAGATCCCTGGATTGGGAAGATACTCCGGAGAAGGAAATGGCAACCCACTCCAGTATTCTTGCCTGGAAAATCCCATGGACAGAGCAGCCTAGCAAGCTATGGGGTTGCAAGAGTCAGACACGACTTAGAGACTAAACCAGCACCACACCAGCTCAAACCGACCCATCATTCTTTCTTCTATCTTTCTATTTTGGCATTGTGTGTGGACACTTTTTGTTACAATCTTTTTTTTTTTTTTTTTTTAATTTGGGGACACTGCACAGCTGAAGGGATTTTATGCTCCCTAACTAAGGACTGGACTGAACCCATGCACTCGGCAGGGAAAGCACAGAATCCTAACCACTGGACCACCATGAACTCCCTGTTACCATTATTTTAAATGTTATTTTGAAATAAACGTAAGTTGAAGAAAAATGGCATTTAATTATATCAGAATAATGCATTTGCAGCAATCAGATTTTCTATATTTGGGGGGAAGCTTGTTAACATTCAAAATAGATGGGGTGGCAGAGAGATGGGGAAGCAATGGAAACAGTGACAGACTTTATTCTCTTGGGCTCCAAAATCACTGCAGATGGTGACTGCAGCCATGAAATTAAAAGATTCTTGCTCCTTGGAAGAAAAGCTACAACATACCTAGACAGCATATTAAAAAGCAGAGACATTACTTTGCTGACAAACATCTGTCTAGTCAAAGCTGTGGTTTTTCCAGCAGTCATGTATGGATGTGAGATTTGGACCATAAAGAAAGCTGAGCACTGAAGAACTGATGCTTTTGAACTGTGGTGTTGAAGAAGACTCTTGAGAGTCCCTTGGACTGCAAGGAGATCAAACCAGTCTATCCTAAAGGAAATCAGTCCTGAATATTCATTGGAAGGACTGATGCTGAAGCTGAAACTCCAATACTTTGTCTACCTGATTCAAAGAGCTGACTCATTAGAAAAGACCCTGGTGCTGGAAAAGATTGAAGGCAGGAGAAGAAGATGACATATGATGAGATGGTTTGATGGCATCACTGACTCTATGGACATGAATTTGAGCAAGCTCTGGGAGTTGGTGATGGACAGGGAAGCCTGGCATGCTGCAGTCCACGGGGTCACAAAGAGTTGGACACGACTAAGCAACTGAACTGAACTGAACTTGTTAACATCCTGAAGAGGAACATTATTTTCTGGCATTACTCTTGATTACCTTAAGTGAAGCGGTGATTCAAAAGCCATTGGTTGTCTCACTAATGGGAATATAACCAGGCTTATGCCACAGGTCACGTATTTTTGAATCCATAAAAATATGCCCCGTGACATGTTGCTCCTTTAAGGGTTTCAGGATACACCATTTTCAGCACCCACATTAAGGTTTGTTCTAATTAAGGATGGTTTTCCCTTTGAAACCATTTGTTTGTTTATACAACAAAATATTGTGCAGTAAGTGTCCAGAGATAACTTCCTAAGATAAAGTTTTATTTATAGCTTTTGACTTATCAGCTCAAGAAGCTAACAGTTACTTCTGGAATTTTTGGAAAAATTACACTAGTTAAGTACCTGACTCCCATTCTAAGAAATGCCTTTGTAGTTTAAAGAAGCTTAACCAGAAGCAAGGCCTCTTTGCTGATTTGTCCACAGTGTCAAACATCAGTGGAGTTTTCCAATGGTCCTTTAACTGTTAATTAGGAATACCTGGGTGTTTACGGGGGTCTTTTCAAGCTATCAGAGCAGAACTAGAGTAAATGACCTTATTTGTTTGGAGAAATAAAGTTAATGGTGTCGCAGATGCTCCATAAAGCAACACAGAATTGCAAATAGGTGGTAAAGGAAATAACTGCAGAGAAATTTACATCAGAGAAAATTATAGCCTTACACATTGCTGTGCTCCTCTTACCAAGAGCTGTCAAAACAATACAGACTTAGCAAGGAAGATAAAATGAAACCTATTTTCATAACAGAATATCCATTTCTACACTCATTTGGTTTTGCTGGGAATGGGTTGCATTATCAGAATTTAAACAACTTCCAGCAATATCGTTTTTCTGGTTATCAAGAGAGCCTTTGTATCTGAGTTTCTGTTTAGACCATGGGTGCTTTAGTTAAGTGAGGAAACTTCTATAAACTCTTCAAAACTTGAGTTTGCTGTTCTAGTCATTTTTGAAATAAAGTCTGTGATAAAAATCTAAGGTTCCCTTAAGAAGTAAATTGGTGCCAGAAGGTTCTGGAAAGGAATAGTTATGAAACAGCAGAAGCCTGAAAATGTATATTAATAAAAGAAAGTACTTTAGTATATATTAGTTTTTATGCCAGCTGATCATTTTAAAGGATAGGAATCTCATAGAAAAGTAGAAAAATTAGAGAAAACACTTAAAAACAAGAAAGAGACCATCTGAGAAATCTGGGGCTGAGGCATTGTCTTCTGAAAAGATTTATAAACTGAGGTGAATATTTTTCTTCTACTGTGCCCATATGGAAACAGAAAGCTGTAAAAATTTGGAAACCCAGCCTGGATGAACTAAGAGCTAATCAGAAGTCCTAAAATAGGCGTCTTAATACTTTGGATTAGGTGCGAGTGGTATTTACAAAAGAAAAAAATTGTTTTACCCCCCCAAATTTAAAGAGAGCTTTCTGTGAGGGCTATTTCTCGCCAGGCTGTTTTCAGACAACAGAGTACTGGCACATGGACATGATGTCAATGAATGACTTTGAATTTAGGAAAATGCTTTGAATGAGTTAGAGCAAGACACAAATTTGCAATCGTTGGTAAGAATTAAAACGTACTGAAAAATGTTTACTTCTTTGGAATTTGTCCTCAGTATTATCATTTTATAAAATGCAAGTAATCTGAGTAACTGTGTAAAGTGTTAACTTCTGCGCTTTGTTATTTTGACAAAGATATTGGATGGGTAGGAAAGAAAGAAAATGACTAACAATGTAAGGTCATGAAGAGTGGTGCATGAAAATATCTTTACCCCTTCTATCAGGTGGCAGTCACTCTATATGCCTGCAGAACTTCTGTAAAAAGTTGCTTAGCCTAATGAACTCCAATTTATGGAGAGAGGAGAAAATAGTAGACATTATCCTGGACAAATGTAAGAAATGGTAGTTGTAGCTGCTCCATATCTCTTAAGTACAACAAAGTATGAATTCTAAATTGGTCATTTCAAGCATTTCTTTAAGCTGTAACCTAATCTCCACGATTTATCTCTTTGCTTTTAAAGGATTATTCATGAAACTAAGGACCTATAGCCATTCTGGAACAATCCAATTTGCTTGGGACACATCATGTATAATTCTACCTCACTCTCAGGGGCCACTTTTCCTCTAAGCCTTTTATATTGGTATTATGTTACTAACCCTCTAAGCTTCCCTGTGAGGCATGTATCAATTGCCCCACATTATTTTTGGAGAAGTTAAAGCACAGAGAAATTGGAAGCCTGTCCTAAGTTAATATATATTATAATATGCTACTGTATATTATTTGTGATAAGTATTAGCCTTTTTCTCTCATGTAGAAAAATGCATAACCAAAGAAACCAGAGGGAAATGAAAGTAGGCAATCTAATTTACTACCCATTTAATAGACAGCAAAACTGACTCTGAAAATTTCTAAACCATTTGCTAGTATTAGTTTGGCAAGCTATGAAGCAACATAACAGAATAAACATACAAGGAGTAGCTGTATAAATATCCTTCATCTTGATAATATCTAGTAAAATAAAGAGGGGAAAACTTCTGCAAAACTTTATTTTTGGCAACTAAATTTAATTTGAAAAAAATACATAACCTTGAGAAAATAAGTTGAATTATTTTGGTTTACTGTCATGCATGGCTTCCCAGGTGACGCTAGTGGTAAAGAACCCACTGGCCAAAGCAGGAGATATGGGTTCAATCCCTGGGTCAGGAAGATCCCCTGGAGGAGGGCATGACAAGCCACTCTAGCATTCTTATCTGGTGACTCTCATGGACAGAGGAGCCTGGTGGGCTAAAGTCCACAGGGTCACAAAGAATCAGACACAACTGCTGCAACTTAGCACACAGCACAGGGTTGAATCCAGGTTTTGCAGTTATTGAAGATTATACAATTGGGGATGTCTCAAAGAAAGACAATACAAACAAGCAAATGAAAAATTAGTTATATGTAACAGAAAGAATCACAATAAGGCCCAAATTTTTCCAAGATTACAAATACAATAAGCATCAACCCCCCCCCAAGCATAATAGTTTTAGTAATTAATTGTCCGCCCCTATCACAAAAATTGTTAAAGACTTTGTGAATGTTTCTAGGAATCTTTCTGGGAAGGAGCCTGTGTAAGTGAAAGGGTAAAGCGTGGTCAGTTTGTCTCTGCTAAATTTGACAAATTAATGAAGCTCCAGATTTATGTAAAATTTAGAGAACTAATATGGGTAGAAATTAAGATACAGCATGATAGAAATTCTTTGGTTATGTAATAAATAATTAATAACCTAAGTTGATTTTAGTAACATGGATTATAGCAATAGAAAGTAGGAATGGTAATGTTAGTAATATTGAGTAAAGATCTTTGTGAAGGAATGATTTTTTTTAATTTAGTGGATTCTAATATAAGGATACTCCTTCAAGTTAAATTTTTAATAATTTTTAAGAATTTAAAAGGTATTACCTACAACTGAGGTTATGGAGGAAGTGGTTCATTAACTAATAAAATGTTTACATGCATGACCAGCATAATGAGACCTGAAAATATGAAGGTAAGCTTGATGGTAAAAAAAAAAAAAGTAAAAACAGCAGCTATCAAAGGCCCACATACATAAGGCAACATTGTTTGAGGAGTTCTGACAAAGAGATGGTATATACTAAAAGGAAATTGACATGTAGGTAAAACCTTTTTGTCTGACACTTGTTACGTAATGGTTGCTGTGAGATGGGGAATATAAAATGTTTATTGATGCAGTAGACTGAAAACCATCATTCCAAAATTAAATTTTGCTCATTGGTTCATGTGACCATGAAAAAAATGAGTCAAATGATTATTTTTACTGAATACTCTTTCTATTTTACACTAATACATTTGCTAGACTCCAAAAGGTCATCACCCTCTGACTAAATTTTCTTCTTGCTCCTCATTAGAAGAGCAGTGAACGAGACAGTTTAGTACTCAATTGTTCTGTTTTCTCAGTGATAATTTCCTTATGTTGGCTTATTTCCCTTCAAAATCTGTGTTTCTGCTCTACCTCAAACAATAGGTATCTCAATATGGAAAGACTTCATGATATAGGGATCACACCAGCTTTGGAATCTAGCAGACCAGGTCCCAAATCTTCCAGAATGTTGTGAGCAAGGGCAGGTTACCTCACCTCATCATGTTCTATTTTCAAGTGGGTTAAACTCTACTGCAAAAGGGATACAATAATGTATGTGGCCACAGGTGGTGCTAGTGGTAAGGAACCCACCTGCCAGTGCAGGAGACATAAAGAGAGGTGGATTCCATCCCTGGGTCAGGAAGATCCCCTGGAGAAGGAAATGGCAATCCACTCCAGTACTCTTGCCTGGAAAATCCCACTGACAGAGAAGCCTGGCAGGCTATAGTCCATGGTGGTCGTAAAGAGTCAGACATGACTGCAGGGACTTAGCATGCAAGCAGGCACGGTGCAAGTGTCAACTGGATCAGTGAATGGGTTTATGTGACCTGTTTCAGTCTGTCCATATGATAAATACAAGGCATCTATCCATTAATGATGCAGAGGTGGAGATTATTCCTTGTATTAATAACTCTACAGGTACTTTGTGACCTTTTTCAAAAGTTTCTCATAGATAAACTCAGTGCAGTATAGTTTTCAGCTGATCAAAATATTGAAGCAGAATTCTCTCTCATCTCTCTCCCCTCCATCCCCCTCTCCCTCTCCTCCTCCCTCTTTCTGTCTCTCCTACTCCCTCTCCCTCCCTCTCTCTTTTTCTCCTGCTTTTTCTCTCTCTCTCTCCTTGAAAGAGTATGAAGAGGGGGATTGAATGAAAACAAAAACAAGGGTATACAAAATTCCTGCAATTAAGAATGCACTTAAAGGTTTCATTTTACCTTACGTGCCAAACTTGGAATTTATAATAAGGAAAAGGAGTGCTGACTGTTCTGTCAGAGATTTTTTCCCCATCAGTTGCTATGGGTAACACACTGTCAGACAAACAGGAAAGCAGTGGGCCACAGGCTTGCTGTCACTGCCTGAATCTTCTTTCCAAGCCACATGTTTACAAACATGCTGTGTTCCCCTTGACAAAAGTAAACACAGACACTCAGGGACTTCAAGGCCTTCTATTGTGTGCGTGTAATGGTTTCATTTAAGAGCTCCTGCTGTCAATTCCCAGACAATGGAGGGGGAAGGAGAGTGTCAGTAACCCACTGAAAGCTAGCTTGAGCAGAAGGCTTAACTCCATGGGCTCATGTGTGTGTGTGTGTCTGTGTGTGTGTTAGGATGAATAGATACTAAAGATTAGAATTTGTTATGGAAAAGAAAACTTGGCTTACATGGCTGTAGTCTGAGCCAGAAAACACTGACCTTGAATGTTAGTATCTCTGTGTCTTGGAGGTCCCTCAGTGGTGCTGGAGGGGAGATTTAGTCCCAGAAATCAGTAGGAAGATAAAGGACTGCTTTGTGAGTCTGTGAGTGCGTGTCAGTCCAGTGACTGTTTACTGCTACTTACACAATGGCTAAAGCTCCTTTCACACATCCTGGTTGGGTCAATATCATGAGCTTTCTCAATACTTCCTTCCATTGGGCTCCTCTGATTCAGGAGGTAGCGGCACACACACAAAATACTTAGATCCCACATTCTCTGTCTCGGTGTGGCCCCTTTGCAGTGCAGTTGTTTAAATACTTGGAAGACTCTAACAGGCAGTCCTAGGAGGGTCACAGAGTTGCTTTTCCTTTATCAATTCCATGCACCCAACAGAGGTTTTCCTGTACTGCCCACAGGCCTAACCCCTAGCAGTTGCAAGGCTTGGTTGGGCTGGGGAACTCAGAGGATCAGCAATCCAGTCTCTGTCAACACTCACCTAACACCTTGCATTTCTAGTATTCTCACAGGGATTTCAGATGTTTGTGTACAGATTCAGATAGAGGCGAAGATTTCTACTCTGCACTATCAAGTTAGAAAAGCAGGAGTGGGCAGCTGGTAGGGAAGGAGGGACCCTACATGTGTGAGTCTATATTAAATTAGAGGCAATTTTGAGAGAGGCATTTCAAGGACAACAAAAAGATGGAAAATAAACATTATTCCCTGATGCCTACAGTTGTTCAGTTCCTTTGGCTGAAGACTTCCTCTTCAATGAATGCATTCGTTCAACAAATATTTATTAATAAATTCTTGGGTTGGCCAAAAAGTTCACCTGGGTTTTTCTGTAACATCTTATGGAAAAACCAGAACAAATCTTTTGGCCAGCCCAATACTATGTGGTACTCATTGCCCTATTCACTGAAGATACAGCAGTGAGTAAAAGAGACAAGATCTTTGTCCCATAATTTGAACTATGTCATAAGCATAACTCAAATCTAATGATTTAATAGCAAGAACTTGGATTTTTAAGTCAATAATATACTATTGAAAATAAATGTAAAAGTTCTTTTCCTTAGGGGAAGTATCAGGAGTGGTATAGGAAAGAAACTGATTGTTAAAATTATCTCTTGGTATATGACTGGTGTGTGCATATGTGTATATTTGTGTGTGTATGGAAAAAAGAGATTTGAGGTCTAGAGATAAGCCCCTCCTTATTTGACAGTCTTTTCTAACAAGAACCAAGTACAATAGAGGAGGTTGATTTTGGACTTGAGTGAAATGGAACAAAACAGAACGCTGAGAACGGCAAAACTAATGTCAGAAGTTTGCAGGTACTTTTGAAAGGATATATAAGACTCTCAATGAGAAAAACAGCCAGAGATCAATTTGCTTCCCTGCTGCCTCTCAAATCAATCTCTAGAAGTTCTCTCATATCAGGAATCAGACTAAATTACTAACATTCGGAGATGTGATCAGAAGAAATAGATGGTTTATATCTTGGACTCATCCCTTCTAGTGAAAACTGAAAACTCAGAAGTAAGCCCTAAAACTATAAATATCAGTGATTCAGAAAGAGCTAGTTTAAACCTTCCTTTGTTCTTCCCCTTCTCTCTTATAAATTGCATACAAGTATGAGTGCTCTTGCCTGTAAAGTCCCATGGATGGAAGAGCCTGGCGGGCTGCAGTCCATGGGGTCGCTAAGAGTCAGACACGACTGAGTGACTGCACTTTCACGCATTGGAGAAGGAAATGGCAACCCACTCCAGTGTTCTTGCCTGGAGAATCCCAGGGATGGCGGAGCCTGGTGGGCTGCCGTCTAAGGGGTCGCACAGAGTCAGATACAACTGGAGCGACTTAGCAGTAGCAGCAGCAGCATGAAGTGGAGGGGGCTTCCCAGATGGCTCAGTGTTAAGAATCCACTTGCCAAGCAGGAGACACAGGTTTGATCCCTGGCTTGAGAAGACCCCCTGGAGAAGGAAATGGCAACCTACTCCAGTATTCTTCCCTGGGAAATCCCATGGAGAGAGGAGCCCAGTGGGCTACAGTCCATAGGGTCATGAAAGATTCAAATGTGACTTAGAGACTAAAAAACAGCAACAAATGAAGTGGAGAGAAAAATTCTTTTTCATTTCTCAATGTAGGGCTAAAATATTTTTTGTTTTTGCTCAATATTGAAAAATTTCCCTTAAAGTGTTTATAAATCAAATATTAACAAAGGAAGCATTTTGAGTAAAGATAACTAATGTATTACCTTTCACATATTGTTTTAGAACATAAAAATAGACTCAAACCACTGAAGCTTTGCATTAGAACTAAGAAATATCAATCGTCTTTTACGTTTATTTTCTGTGCTATGCATTTTGGTACTTCATCATTGGGGTTTGATATTCACAAGGGCTTAATTGTGATTTTGTTTGTTTCAAGATATGGCACATGTCTTGACTAGAAAAGAAAACATCCATTACAGAAATGTTAAGTTTCCTAAGACTAGGATCATGACTTCTAATTCCTTTTCAGTATTCATAGCTCCTGTGTGCATGCTAAGTCACTTGAGCTTGTCCAACACTTTACGACCCCATCAGTCTCCTATATCTATGGGATTCTCCAGGCAAGAATACTGGAGTGGGTTGCCATGGCCTTCTCCAGGGGATCTTCCAGACCCAGGGATCAAACCTGAATTTCTTACGTCTCTTTCATAGGCAGGCAGGTCTTTACCTGTGGTGCCACCTGGGAGTCCCCCACCTAATAAGCACAAAGTCCATGCTTGTTGTCAAATGGAATGCCTTTGTTGAACCCGCTATGAAGACAGGCTAATCATCTGGATCTACAGGACTGGAAGATTCTTCTAGGTTAAGTATTCTAGGTCACATCATATAATCTCTGACATTTTAGCTATGCAGAACTATCTGAATCACACAGAGTCAAGCATATTATATTGACCTTAGAAATTCAGTCAGTGTTTTCATAATCAATTCTTTAGGAATGTAAAAAAAATGCGTAGTGTAATAAACTTTCTAGCTTCTTTCTTTTGGAAATGGAGGTTTAGGTGAGTGGGGGTAAAAACCAAATAAAGCATCATTGTAAAACTTTAGACTTTGACAACTAACAAATAATCTATAAGAATTTAAAAAAAAAAAAAAAAAAAAACCAAATACGAGCCATCCTTTTGTGTTCCAAAGAAAATGCCTTGGGGAGCTTATGAATAAAGAATACCCACTGAAGCAGAAAAATTCAAAAGGATGCAAGCTTCACAATTTCAATAACAATGAACGTGTTTTTATGTTGGCTGGTAATTTCTCTGCAGATGTTACTTTGAAAGTTTGGACTTATGCTAGATCTTAGCAAACAACACATGTCTTTGGTCAAATCACTGGGATTTGGTGAGGGAAGGCCAGCTGGAAATAGCTTCTGGAGACAAATCTTTATGTTTTCCCAAGGTGAACATATTTTTCTTGTTTTGGTAAAGGAAAAAAAATTGTTAAATCAACCCACTACAGTAAAAATCATGGCATAAATCTGGTTGAGTGTCCTCCAGGGAAGCAGTAGACCGAGTTAAGTTGACATGCTTTCCTCTATCTGCACCTGCCATTTACTGATTTCAGTTTATATCCCACCGAGTTTATATTTGGATTACAGTTAGTCCAAAATCATATATAATTGGTTGCTGCACACAAATGAAATTGTTAGTGCTATGTGGTTCATCATTTCAGTGGAACAAACTGTTATCACAATCATTTCCATTTTTTATAAGGTAACTGGATATTAATTGAGGAAATATAGTAAGAACAACAACAACAACAAAAATGATGGGAAACATTTATTTTCAGAAAGGAAACTACAAATGCATGGTCTTATCTTCCCATGTGGATTACTGATCAATGGACAGTTACAGTGAGTGTCTTGGTCATAACCTCTGACATTGCTATGACCATCCTTCACATCAGTGTCATGAGTAAAAGAAAACAACCACCACAAAAAATAAAAACAGATGAAGAATCAAAGAAAAACAAATAACACTTTTATTCAAAATGACAGGCTTGAATCCCAACCTTTTTTATTTATTAACCTTGTAAACTTGTCGGCAAGGACTTGTGAGCAAGGTTTTTCACATCAGATTCCCAATTTTTATAAAGGAGAAAAATGGTGCTGATAGTTATCCTTTGTAGCACAAAGGAAATTCTGTTTATGTTACTAAAGAGAAAAATGGTTGGGACATATCTATAAAATATTATTTATTATTTATTACACATAGTAGGGTAAGATAATAAACTTTACAGTTTGAAGTATTAGAGTCTTACTCACTCTCTTTCTAGACAAACATAATCTCCTAGTACTAAATAAATCAATTGAATCCAGCATTCTACAATATGTAGAAGAAACACATTGTAGAATGCTTTCTTCTATCCAAAGAAGAAAACCAAAGCATATATTCCATCATTTCAGAAACATCACTGCTATCATGTTTTTCTAAAGTGTCACTTAAATTGCTTTTGGTTAGGTTTAAACGTGTTTACATTTGCTATGCCTTCACATTCCAAGAATTTCTCCTCATCTATGTGAAGGCTTTTATGGGAAAAACTGTATATAGCATTTAAAATTTTGCATATGGAGTGCTATCATCTGTCATTACGGTCACCATAACTCTGTAGACAGTGATGCATTGTTATGGATCGAATTGTGCTCCCCCTTCAAAAGATTTGTTGCAGTCTTAACCTCCAGTACCTAAGAAAGTGACCTTATTTGGAACCAGAGTAGTTGCAAATATAACCAGTTACTATAAAGACATACTGGATGGTGGAGTGAACCTTTATTCCACCATGACTGTTGTCCTTATAAGACAATGACTGTGAGAAGACAGAGCTATACAGGGAGATGTCATGAGATAGTAAAAGCAGAAACTGGCTGGGCAGCTGCAAGACAAGGACCATCAAAGATTGCTGACAAATGACTAGAGGCTAGGAAGAGGCAAGGAAGAATTCTTCCACAGGTTTTACAGGGAAATGGCCCTGCTGACACCTTGATTTTGAACATCTAGTTTCCAGAACTGAGATAATACCTGTTGCTTTAAGCCACCCAGTTGGTGATACTTTGTTATGGCAATCCTAGGAAACTAAGAGAAGAGGCCATGGCATCAAGTATTCATCGACTACTAAGCTGGTATCATGAACCAAGAATTCTCAGACTATTAGATATTGCCCAACATTTTTATATTTTACAGATTAAGAGATTAAGGTTCAGAGAGTACATTAGTTGGGCCTAATTTGCACAACTAATACATAGCAGAATTTGATTACAACTATTTTCAACTCATCAGCCTGAGAATAGGCATCATCAGTCTAACTTTGAAGATGAGGAAATTGAGGGTCAAAGAGATTGTTATAAACCCTTTACCTTATCTTTCTGAGGCTAAATGTATTCATTTCCTGTGGTCTCTCACCAGGGTCTACTGACCCAAACCATTTCTTTGTTAGCTTTTTCTTTCTCTAAGGAGATCACACGGCCCTCATTTATGGTACCCTAAACTGAATGAGTCATCTGGTAAAACTACGATCAGTGGAGCATTTAGACAGGATGACAGTGCTGTTCAGATATACTTTAATCAATTTAGCATTTTATAGGGCTAGTCTAAAATAACAGAAGAGTTTAATGCCTGTCTCTTAATAGTATTAACAATTTTATAATTATAATAATATCCATTATTTATTGAGCATGACTTAGTATTAGATATTGTATTAGGTTCTTAAATACATGACTTTGAATCTTGCAAATTCCCTACAATCATTATTATTGTGTTATCTGTGGTGCAGAGGAGACTCCCTAAGAGAAGAATAAATTTTGATTTATCTTCCTGGATGGGTCTGGCATCTACTACATCACAGAGAATAAATTCCAGAGGTAAGTGACTTACATAGGATCACTCAATAAATCAGTAATCACTGTAGAAGCAGAATTAGAAACCAGACTTTTTGACTTTCTAATGCAGAATTACTTCATACCCATAGTTCTCATGTATTGGTCATCTAAAGAATTACTGGAAGTTTGTTAAAAACATAGAAGATTGAACTCTTATGTTAGGGCTAAGGAAGTTTTAATTTTAAATATTTCCGAGCAAGTTCTTAAATACCCTAAATTACTAAAACCATGGTCTCAGAGAAACTATTTTAGTCATTCAGCTGGTGTCTGAGAAAACAATCCTGGAGAAGATAGATTTTACAGGATGTGAGCAAAAGAAATAAAGAGTAAAACCCTGCATTTTCTGTTTTTCTAGCTTTCAAGTATGAATCAAATTGTAAAGAATGTTGCATTTTCTAAATTTTAACAGTTCTCTAACATGCATTTACCCATTAATTTTAAAATTTCTTCTAAAACTTGTGTCATAACATGGAAACATAAAAGTGACAAAGATTAAATGGTGACGCTCATTCTTTGAATAGAGTTGCACCTCTTATCTAAGCACATGCCTATTAATTGTGGGCAAGATGAAAGTTAATTTTAACACCCCTTTAGCAATGGATCTCTTATTTAAGAGAATTTGTAAGTTTCAGTATCTGTCTGTCTATCTATCTATCTGTCTGTCTATCTATTCTTTCTATGTTCTGTAAACTGTGCTGATTGGGACTATCCGTGACTTGTCAAACTGGATTTAAGTAGCAGATGCTCTTCGTCTCCCACTCAAATTCCCTTCTTCCAAAAATCAGTTAGCCTTACATCCTTCATCCCCTTGACATTCCATAATTTTAGAAACTGGGCACACATACAAGATTTTTGCTAGCATTAGGGCTTTTCTAGCAGATTTTTTTTTCTTTCGATTACATGGTGGGAAGACTTTCATAGATGTTCGGCTCCTAACTCACTTAACTCTAGTGCCTTCTGAACCCTCACTGCTAATTAGGCTATGTATTGCTCTATTAACTTAGCCACTTCAATGTTTTAATGAACAGCATATCCTCCTTATTCTTCTCACTTTACCAGCAACTTCCAATTTTCTCTTACTATCCAAGTAAACGTTCGTGTAAAATACCAAGTAAGAAGTCTAATCTTGGTTTAGTTACTAATTAGTGAGGCACTCTTACTCAAACTCTTTAAAATAACTCTGCCTCAATTTCTATAACCAAACAGTATGGTGATTCCAATAAAGGGATTTAAAGGTCTCTTCCAGTGTTAAAAATCCATATTTCTCAGATTAGAAACTAACAGTTATTTTCTGAAAGATTACATTTGGCTCTTTTAAATTGTGTCCTTCCATATTAGGTAGTTAAAAAGAGTATCAGCATTTATAGAAAGTGAGGTAAATAGAAGGATGAATAGTTGGATGGATATTTGATAAAGAGAGTATGGTAAAATAGTATTAGTAGGTGGTAAATATATAGGTATTCACTGAAAATCTATTCAGTTTTTCTCTATGGTGAAAAATTTTTGCAATAAATTTAAAAAATGATGTCATTAGCATGTACAAGAGATATATGTGTGTGTGTGTGCGCGTGCACATGCTAAGTTGCTTCAGTTGTGTCTGACTCCTTGTGACCCTATGGATTATATACATCCAGGCTCTTTTGTCTATGGGATTCTCTTGGCAAAAATACTAGATTGGGTTGCCATGCCCTCCTCCAGGGAATTTTTCCCACCCAGGGATCGAACCCACATCTTACATCTCCTGCATTGGCAGGTGGGTTCTTTACCATTGGCACCACCTGAGAAGCCCAATATATATATATATCGATATATACATATAATTAAAGAATATATGGGGTTTCCCTCATAGCTCAGTTGGTAAAGAATCCACCTGCAAGGCAGGAGTCCCCGGTTCAATTCGTAGGTCGGGAAGATCCACTGGAAGATGGATAGGCTACCCACTCCAGTATTCTTGGGCTCCCCTTATGGCTCAGCTGGTAAAAGAAATGTGGGAGACCTGGCTTCTCTCCCTGGGTTGAGAAGATCCCCTGGAGAAGGTAAAGGTTACCCACTCCAGTATTCTGGCCTGGGGAATTCCATGGACTAAGTCCATGGGGTTGCAAAGAGTCGGACACGACTGAATGACTTTCACTCACTCACTCAAAGAATATGTATATGTATATAAATATATTTATATATAATTAAATCTTCTAAATACTATAGATACTCATATTTGAGTATTCTTTGAAATAATCATCCACGCATGCCCTCTAGAACTTGTCTTTCTCAATTCTGTCCAGCATGACAGGCTACAGTTTTTATTCCTTAGGCTTTGCTCTGTGTTTCCCCATGGTGATTTCAGGACGTGTCACATTCATAGCAGCTGCAAAACAGCTGGTCCAGACAGCTCACGGTGGCATTCTGAAATGTGGCCCAAACTGATTAAAAGCTTGTGACTTGACTATAAACTTTGTCTTAGTCCTTTTTGATGTTGGAAAAAATATGGGATATAATATGATTTTATCATATTACCTACTAATTTCTAACATTTAAAAAAATTTCAACACCCCATATAAATTTAATTAATTTATGTCTCCTTCCTGCTGTATTTTTATGTCCTATGAATATCACTTAAAGTGAATTAAATCAAATATTATTTTGCTAATTGCGGCATTCTCTTCTTTGAGAGAGAAGACAGAGACAGAGGCGTACTCTGCACTCTGATGTAGAAGATGGTACAAGCTGATTACATTGACGTTCTGGAACGGTCTTATCTTGCAAACAGCACATTAGATGCAGTGGAAATATTAGTATCTCACTTTTGTCAAAGCCTCCCAACAGGAATGGAAGTGGCATTAGCTGAGGAGGTTACACAATGTACATGCTAATAGCCATGTAGAGGGGCTGATCTGCATAGTAGAAGGTCAGTGAGGAACCCCCAGCACAGGTGAAAGAAAGAATCTGCAGAAACACTGTGACCAGCAGACAGTGGCCACACATGGAGGGTAGAAAACAATGGCAGATACTATAAATTAGCTGGAAAAACTTATTTATGTTTCAATGAAACGTCCCTGGGGACATGCTTTAAATACCTGGAGGCTGTCGGAATGGAATACCTAGCAATATTAGGTGGATCTAAGAACCACTGATCTAGAACAGATAAATCAGACTGGACCAGGCAAAATAATAAATGTTGGCAAGGGCATTTCTCCATGACTTATGCTTCAATTTCCTATCTTGAACTCTGTTAAGTGGTCTACATTCTTTAAAACTTTTAATTTCAGTGCACAACTAGAGCCTATTGTTAATTCCATTCTAAGCTTTGTAACTTTTCAACCACTTTTCCTGTTTCACAGCATGTCTGGCTCATTGCTCATTTTCTCATAGCTGTAAGTTCTACTTTGTGAATAATAGATTTCTGATAATCAAGGAGATAATGAAATTTAATGATTGACACCAATGATGAAGTTTCATTTATCAAATATTTGATTGGGCTATCTAGGCATTGTATCAGGAATCAGAGATATAATTTTTTTTTTAAAGAGACTTATTTTCTCATCCTAGAATCCGGAATTTATCCAGCATTTTAAAATGTAGTTTAATGCATGTATGGGGGCTCGTGGTTTAGATGTAGATCCTATAGTAGGTAAAGAACTCTGAGATTCTAGATTTCTAATAAGTTATCCTATGATGATTATGATGTTTGTCTGCAGACGATATTTTATATAGCAATGGTTTAATGCAGTTTTTTTTTTCAACCACATGTGGAAGGGAGGCAAGGCCTACTGCACAATTCATTCACATTGTATAATAAATTCACTTCACTTCAATGACTCTAGAATATTAGTTATGTACCTTCTCTGAGAGAATTGAGAAAATGGTCTTTAAATCATTCTCTGTCTTCTGTGTTCAGGTGGAAACTTGTATCAATGAGGATTGAATTCAGATTTAAGCAACCAGAAGTCTATTCAATGACTTAGACAAATAGGGCTATTTATCTCAGCCGGCCAGTGGTCAGAGGGTAGTAGTCTAGGGCTTGGGGAACTTTCTGCTTTTTTCTGTTTGGTTATTCTCAGCATGTACAGCTAGGTCCTCAGGGATGCTGTCTCCATGAGGCTGTGAGAGGTCTGCTGCTTGAGCAGGGTTACATCTGCTTTCCAGGTGAAAGCAGGAAGTGGAGAGAGAAAAGCCAAAGTTTCTCAGCAGACAAGCCCAGTGATTCAACTTAATCCTTTTGTTTAGAACTGGGTCACATGGTCACCCCTAACAGGAAGTGAATGTAGGAATATGAATATTGAAGCATTGAACTGGAGCATCTGTAATAGCGTGCGTGCAGCATGGTTAGTCACTTTCAGTGGTGTCTGACTCTTTGTGCAGAAGATAAGAGAAGGGCTGCAAACTGATTTGCTACACTCATGAAATTGAAATGTCATAAGCTAAAACAAAGGTTCAGTTCAGTTCAGTCGCTCAGTCATGTCCGACTCTTTGCAACCCCATGAATCGCAGCACGCCAGGGCTCCCTGTCCATCATCAACTTCCGGAGTTTACTCAAAGTCATGTCCATCGAGTCGGTGATGCCATCCAGCCATCTCATCCTGTCGTCCCCTTCTCCTCCTGCCCCCAATCCCTCCCAGCATCAGGGTCTTTTCCAGTGAGTCAACTCTTCACATGAGGTGGCCAGGGTATTGGAGTTTTAGCTTCAGCATCAGTCCTTCCAATGAACACCCAGGACTGATCTACTTTAGGATGGACTGGTAGGATCTCTTTGCAGTCCAAGGGACTCTCAAGAGTCTTCTCCAACACCACAGTTCAAAAGTATCAATTTTTCGGTGCTCAGCTTTCTTCACAGTCCAGCTCTCACATCCGTACATGACCACTGGAAAAACCATAGCCTTGACCAGATGGACCTTTGTTGGCAAAGTAATGTCTCTGCTTTTTAATATGCTCTGTAGTTTGGTCATAACTTTCCTTCCAAGGAGTAAGCGTCTTTTAATTTCATGGCTGCAATCACCATCTGCAGTGATTTTGGAGCCCAAAAAAATAAAGTCTGACACTGTTTCCACTGTTTCCCCATCTATTTCCTATGAAGTGATGGGACCAGATGCCATGATCTTAGTTATCTGAATGTTGAGCTTTAAGTCAACTTTTTCACTCTCCTCTTTCAATTTCATCAAGAGGATTTTTAGTTCCTCTTCACTCTCTGTCATAAGGGTGGTGTCATCTGCATATCTGAGGTTATTGATATTTCTCCCAGCAATCTTGATTTCAGCTTGTGCTCCTTCCAGTTCAGCATTTCTCATGATGTACTCTGCATATAAGTTAAATAAGCAGGGTGACAATATACAACCTTGACATACTACTTTTCCTATTTGGAGCCAGTGTGTTGTTCCATGTCCAGTTCTAACTGTTGCTTCCTGACCTGCATACAGGTTTCTCAAGAGGCAGGTCAGGTGGTCTGGTATTCCCATCTCTTGAAGAATTTTCCACAGTTTATTGTGATCCACACAGTCAAAGACTTTGGCGCAGTCAATAAAGCAGAAATAGGTGTTTTCCTGGAATTCTCTTGCTTTTTCGATGATCCAGCAAATATTGCCAATTTGGTCTCTGGTTCCTCTGCCTTTTCTAAAACCATTTTGAACATCTGGAAGTTCACGGTTCATGTATTGCTGAAGCCTGGCTTAGAGAATTTTGAGAATTACTTTATTAGCGTGTGAGATGAGTACAATTGTGCAGTAGTTTGAGCATTCTTTGGGATTGCCTTTCTTAGGGATTGGAATGAAAACTGACCTTTTCCAGTCCTGTGGCCACTGCTGAGTTTTCCAAATTTGCTGACATATTGAGTGCAGCACTTTCACAGCATCATCTTTCAGGATTTGAAATAGTTCAACTGGAATTCCATCACCTCCACTAGCTTTGTTCGTAGTTATGCTTTCCAAGGACCACTTGACTTTACATTCCAGGATGTCTGGCTCTAGGTGAGTGATCACACCATCGTGATTATCTGGGCCATGAAGATCTTTTTTGTACAGTTCTTCTGTGTATTCTTGCCACCTCTTCTTAATATCTTCTGCTTCTGTTAGGTCCATATCATTTCTGTCCTTTATCAAACCCATCTTTGCTTAAATGTAAAACAATAATGTAGAGCCCAAATTCTTTTTAAATGTCTATGCTTTCTGAAACTTCAAATTGTCTACTTCTGATTCTGTCTGTTTGGGCTATATAGAAGTTTCATTGTGCTTGTACCATCCACCCAATATAAGTAGAAGTAGATTTCCCCTCTTGGTTTTCCTATGCAATTTCTTCTTATACAAATTCCTTTGTAAATAGAAATAATACTTTGCCACATATGTAAATCACTTTTTATCCATAAAGCACCAATTATTTACATAATAATGAAGTTAAAAATGATTTTAATATTCTTAGTTATAAACAAAGCATTTGGAATAGATTATTGAAATATAGCTTTTTTTGTCCAGTTTAAAATCAAGTTCTAGTATTTATAGATACCTGTCTAACTTTTTAAAAACTCTATAACCAGATGCAATGAAAGGTAGAGAATTAATAGTGACATATCTATCATGTCTTAGGTACTATATAAAATTAAATAACCCTCTCAACAACAGACTTAAGAGCATTACATTTTCCATTTTCCTAATGAGAAAACTGAGGTTCAGAGAACTTAGTAATTGCTAAAGATCACCAGCTACAAAATGTCAGAACTAAATTTGAAGTCAAGTGTGTTTAGAATTTTCTAGTTCCTCTCTCTCTTAGAAGGCAACATATAGAACTTACTCGCTTGATCTGCTTATTAACTACCTCAGTGAAATTCATGATGTGCATGTAAAAACAGTAAGGATTCATTATTTATAGATCTGTCCACTTTCTTGCTTAGGCTTGAATTTAACAATTAAAAATACATCAAGTGAGACCCTGTTGAAAATGCAATGTATATTTTTTATTTTGACATTGTGATGCTAGTGATCAAAATTAAAGAGAGAAGAAAGAAAAGAACAGAAGCATTAGTTGAGTGTAGAGAGATATGGGTGACATTCATAAAAGAAATTCAAATGATAAATTGATTATCAATTCTATGATATATAATTTTTAAAAATGGCATTTTACTTAAAAAGTAACCAGGATCACAGAACTTAGTAAAAGTGAGCCACCAGCAGCCCATGAAATTTAGATAGCAAGTGAACTAAAACAAACTTCCATTTAAAAATATACTTATGGCTTCAGATATGATATATGGGGGAAATTGGAATAATTATTCAGCTTATATAGAATACTTAAAATTTTCATATTTTAAGAATTATTCTCCATAATATAAATTGCTCTAGTAATTAAGAAAAGTGTACTTAAAGAGAAATTAGAACTTTACTTTCCTTTATAAGTGGGGAGAGAGATGAGAAAACAACAATTCAAGTACAATGTGATAAGTACTTGGGGTCTGAGGGAAGTAAACAAAATAAAATTATTTAAATCACTTTCAAAAAGCCTACAGAATTAGTAACTCATTTTTTAAAAGTCCATTCCAAATGAATAAAATATGAGATTTGAGTCTACAAATAGGGAAAGCCCAGTGTTCCTGAAAACTTTACACTTTGAAATGAATCATGGTGGAAGAGTATAGGCACGAGGCTCCCAGCTCTAAAGGAGTTAAAAGATGTGCATTTTAAAAAGGTGAGGGATGGAAATTAAAAGACATGATAAAAGTTTTATGGCTTCAAAGTTTTTCAAGTTTAGAAAAGACAGCATAGGTAGGGACATAGAAATTGCATATATATGTATGTAGAAAAACAGTTAAATGCTGGGCAGGAAGTGTGGCATGCAGAGCCAAAGCCAGGAGCGTCCTGATATCCTCTGGGAGTTGGCAGGAAGCGCTGAGGCTTGGGATAGGAATTAGAAGTATTTGATAGCTCAGAGGAAAACAGAGCACAGAGGGGGAAATAGTGTAAACACAGAGGTCAAGAAATAAAGGCAGGCCACAGGGCTCCCTGGTGGACGTGGGCAGGAACAGAGACTGTAATCCAATAACCAACAGGGTACAAAGCACCTCCAACACCGAAGTAGCAACCTTGGCAGGAAGCATAGATCATACCATTACATCCCCATTTCTCTCCTCTGTTGGGAACAGATTTTATGATTGAACTTCAGACAGAAGACATTTTAGGAAGAAAAATTATGGGCAGGGAGTTTTAGAAAAAGAAGAAAGATTGCCTTGAGCCTGGGTTCACTCAACAGTCTTTTCTTGCAGCTTAGGTTTTGAGGTTTATGATGCTTATTCTTTTTTTTTTTTTTCAGGAGTGGAAACTATGATGTGAATTTTGATAGCAATATTTAAAGAACTACATTGAATCTTTTGATATACATATATATTTAATTCAAAACTGATTATCCAACTTCAACGTCTCTCACTTGAATGGACCCTTACAAGGTACTGCATCCAGTTTTAGCATTTCTAACTTAGATTCCTTTTCATATTGCATAAATAATATCATTTATAGGGAAATTGTCATAAAGAAGGCAGATGACTAACTCATATTTTATTTGATTAGATACTGAATCAGACGAGATCGGGCGCGTTCAGGGTGGTATGGCCGTAGACTAGATACTGAATCAGATATGAGCTTTGGGCTGCAGGTAATAGGACACCCAAGAAAAAGTGGCATAAATTATGAGGGCATTTATGATCTCACGTAAAGAGGGTACCAGACAGGGCTGGACAGCTCAGCGATAGAGGCTGGCTCACTAATGTCATGCGTGTGTTTTCACCTGAATTCTATCCCATCTTCAGCATGTCAGCTTGTCCATAATTTCAATATAGCTGTGATAACACGCTCCCTGGTGGTCTAATGGTTAGGATTCAGCACTTTCAATGTAGCTGTGACAACTCCATGAGGCAGAGGCAAACATGACCTCTCCAGTGAAGGAAGAAGAGGTGATCCCTTCTGTGGGTCTCTGTTTCTGTTACTAAGGAAAGGTTTTCCCAACACCTCCCCTGCACTCAAGCCCCAGTTGGTTAGCACTGATCATATCAGAGCTGCAAACTTTCCCTGTGGGCTGTGTCTGACATTTTCAGCCTCTAAACTGGGAGGTGGACTTTGCCAGGAAAGATAAAGTGGAGTCAGGAGGATGGATAAAGAGTGGACAACCAAGGTCTGTCATGGTTTGCCTTTACTAGTTATCCATTGCTAAATCTTGATTTGATCAGGTGGGATCTATATTTCTTCTCATCTTTTGGGCGTATCCTTATGCTTATAAGTGCTTATCTGTATTTTCGCCATTTGTACATTGCATTTTTTTGGTCTTGCCCTCTAGCAACTAAAGTACACAAATCTTCCTACAGAGTCTGAAAATTTTCAGACATGCTTATGTGGATGAAAGTTGTGCTATAGACTGTGGCCAAGCTATAACAAATCCACTAAACTGTGGAGAATTTGCATGTCACTGAGAACAAGAGAGTGGGCCCCTGGGCTAAACAGCACAGAATGCCAACCACGCTGCACACAATTGCTTGGGCATAAGCCAGAACAATTGGTGGTTCTGGCTCTAGTCCAAGCTCTGAGCTGCTTCCTAGAAGAGGTCACGAGCGGTTAAAGCATCCTCCCTAAGGACTTTTCTGATTTCTAAGGACTTATGTGGGAAAAGTCCAGGTCTGGTGTTTTATCTGGTGTCTCTAAAAACCCACATGTGTGTGAAATGTGTGGGCACCACTCTTGCAACTACAGGGGAAGATCTGTAGCTCTTCCTTCTTTTACTTTCTTTCCTTCCTTCTGGAAATTTTAATCAGCACAGCAGTCCTCATTCATATAAACGTCTGAGGTTATATAACACTTTGTGTCAATATTACCCAGTCAATTCAGCATTTAACCCTATACTATTCTGCAAGACCATTTTTTTTTTTTTTTTAGGTGTCCTCTCCTCAAGGACATTTTGTGCCTTTTCTGAAATACAAAATGAAAACGTTCAGGTCAAAGACCGCATTTTTCCATTTCTTGCCCCACTTACCATCCACGTGGCTAATGTAGTATAACCCATATTTATTAAACAAGTGAATGTAGCTTGTGGTAAAAGATAAGGGAAATAATTACACAATGTCATGTGACAAGACTACTAAACGAAAGGTCAGAAACAATATTGAAGCAAGAAGTTGCTATGTACCTATTCATTTACTGTGCCAAACAGTGATAGAGTGGTGTGTAAAATCAACAAGGTACCTGATCAAGGATGTGAAGTCTAGTGACAGAGAAATACACTAAATAAACAAGCATGCACAAAATGGAAAGATTAAAACTGTGGTAAGTGCTATGACAGAAAGGAATATGAGCTATGTGATGGACAGGTGGACCTGGCCCAATCTGCAGGTGAGGAATGACCTCCCTGGAAGTAATATTTGCTCTGACACCTGCATTATGAGTAGGGGATAACTAGGGACAGCTACTGTTTTCACAGGCAAATGTCAAGTTGTGACTGGAGTGAAGTGTGAAGTGGGTGATGGTAGAGAATGAAGTTGGCCAAAGGTGGGTCAGAAAGAGCTAAATCTGTTCTCCTTTGCAAAGTAGCTTGTGGAGCTGCCCCACCAGAGACTATGTTTCCCAGTGAGCTTTTCACTGTGTGGCCACATGATGTGTTTCTCTCCAAAGGAAATCCAAGCGAAAGTGGTGTCACTACTTCCCAGGCAGAGTTTTAAGTCAATGAGTATGCTTCCTCTGCTCGCTCATCTCCCATTCTGTGGGCTCCAGCGGTGAGAGCAGGGTACCTCTGGAAGCTGTGTGATAAAGACGGTTGTTCCACCCTCAGCCTGGGACCCTGAATGACTGCTTGCAGGAGATTCTTGCCAACCTGGAGCTCCTTCCCTGGAGTATCACCTTGGAGAGGATGAAACTTCAGCTTTAAGTTATGAGTGTTGGAGGGATCTTTGCCAAGATAGCTTACTCTGACTAACGCTAGAGAGTGTGGTCTTTATTCCATAAGTAATGAGAAGTCATTTTAAAACTTGTAAACAGAGATATATGATAAAGTCAATATTTTAAAAACAATCATGTACAAAGTGAAAAAAATTAAAACTGTGATAAGTGCTATGAGATAAAGGAGCATGAGCCAGGTGATTCACGCACATGTGATCTATTGTTCGTAAAGTCGGGAATATATTGGGGTGAGTGAGAAAGAATTAGGAAACAACAAACAGAAATGCTATCACATAAGTCTATGTGAGAAAAATTTGAGGCAGTGGAAATAGAGAAGTGGTTGAATTCAGTCAATCTAAAGTCATGTTGCTAGGGTTTGGTAAGGTACTAAATATGAAAAACTGAGAAGGAAGTGTTTATAAAGACTGTTCCCTCTTTGGCTTTGCGTGTGTCCAGTCACTCAGTCGTGTCCTACTCTTTGTGACCAGACAGGTGTGTAGCCCACCAGACTCCTCCATCCATAAGATTTCCCCAGAAAGAATACTGGACTGGGTTGCCATGTCCTCCTCCAGGGGATCTTCCCAACTCCGGGATCGAAACCACGTCTCCTGTATTGCAAGTAGATTCGTTACCGCTGAGCCACTAGGGAAACCCTCTTTGGCTTTGGATACTGAGTAATTGGGTGATGCCATTCTCTCAGAAAGGAGACAGTGATAAAAGGTCCATGTTCACATTTGCATACATACACTAGTAGATGCTCTTCTTACATACCAAGGTCCAGTCTCTTTTTCTACAAAAATGAAAGGATAGTTGTACTGTCTTAGGGAGGTACCCTCTCTGAGGCAGTGTGCTAATGGTTAAGGTACCAAAGCATGGAGTTGGACCAGCCTCTTAACTATTAATAACTACCTAGATCACCTAGGATGGTTGTTTAATTCTTAACTCCAACTTCAATTGGGAAAATGGGGAAATAATAGCTCCTGCCACACATGTTTGTAATGAGGAGGACATGTAAGAGCACGTACAAAACACAGAAGGAAATTCACCCTTGGTAAGAAAACATTTATCATTGCTTTTTATGGAGCACATCACCCAGGGTTGTAAGTGACATCAGCATATTGTGTGCTCTACAAGTGAGAAAATATAACCAGCTGCTGCTGCTGCTAAGTCGCTTCAGTTGTGTCCGACTCTGTGCGACCCCATAGATGGCAGCCCACCAGGCTCCGCCATCCCTGGGATTCTCCAGGCAAGAACACTGGAGTGGGTTGCCCGTTCCTTCTCCAATGCATGAAAGTGAAACGTGAAAGTGAAGTTGCTCAGTCGTGTCCGACTCTTAGCGGCCCCCTGGACTGCAGCCCACCAGGCTCCTCTGTCCATGGGAGTTTCCAGGCAAGAGTACTGGAGTGGGGTGCCATTGCCTTCTCTGTAAGGTACTATTAATGGTAGACTGCATGCTCCATACAAATAAATTAGTTTTATGGATCTGGCTTGCTCGCTGAATTCCACAGGTAAAGTTTAGTGCTAATAGTTCAATTTTTTCCTACTCTCGTTTTGGCAAGTTTGTTTTTGGTCCTGATTTTTAGATACACTCATTCTAGACCCTTTCTTACATGGCCCACAATTGCAGATAATGTTGTTCCATAGCCACTGAAGTCCTAACCTATTTCCATTAATTCTCAGCTCAGCCTCTATTCTGTGTATGCTTTCTTTATCTAATTTCTTCACTCTTTCAACTTGTTCAACTTTAATAAATCTTTAATTATTTTAGTTACTTTCTTAAATGAACCCATGGCTGCTCTAATCTTCCTCCTAAAAGCAGCTTTATACGCGGTATAAATCTCACTCCCAAGCATTCATGCCGATAACCTTCCCACTATCTTTCTGTCTGGTGTAGCACAAAATGTCTCACTTTACATTCTGTGTGGCATAATTAAGAGAGGTGTGTGTTTGTGTGTGTGTGGCTAAGGTTTACAAAGTGAGAGACAATATAACTGCAACACACACAATTAGAGAAGTACCACTGAATTTATATGCTTAAGCCCAAATATTTCGGTGCTCCTTGTGGAACATTGTAATATAATATTTTAGGCATTTTATAGTGGGACTTAGAAAACTTCTCCTTTGTGCTTTTTAACCCCTTTCTCATCCTTCAGATTCTGGCTCAGAAGTTACCCCCTCTGTAAAACTTTTTTTGATCCAATTCCCAGGCAGCACAAATCCTTTCATTCAAGACTAAACCTTCGTGACATAAATTATACCCAGTAGTCACAGAACTAGATCACACTGGGTCACATTTGTATCTGTGTCTATGTGTCTGTCTTCCTAGAATGAATTTGAGCCCAACACAGTGATTCATATTAGAGCTCCCTTCTCTCATGGCACCCGATACATTTGCTTTCCACATGGTTAGTCTTAAGTGAATGTTGGACATCTGTGGGTATTTGAAAAAAGCAGTATTCTGAGTCCAACTTGTGCTTCCCTAGCTATACTAATAACCAAACTAAAATGGTAGACATAGGAAGAAAATTTTTTATTATTGTTATCTGCCTATACATTCCTTGACATAAAAATAAGCATTGAGAAAAGATTATCTAGTAATTGCAGTTACTCCTGAGTAGGATATTGTGGGGCTTCCCAAGTAGCTCAGCTGCTAAGGAATCTGCCTGCAATGCAGGAGACACCGGTTCGGTTCCTGGGTCGGGAAGTTCCACTGGAGAAGGGGTAGGCTACCCACTCCACTATGCATGGTCTTCCCTGGTGTCTCAGACAGTAAAGAACCCACCTGCAGTGTGAGAACCTGGGTTCGATCCCCGGTTTGGGAAGATCCCCTGAAGAAGGGCATGGCAACCCACTCCAGTATTCTTGCCTGGAGAGTCCCCATGGACAGAGGAGCCTGGTGGGCTACAGTCCACGGGGTCACAAAGAGTCAGACACGACTGAGCGGCTAAGCACAGCACAAGGATATTGAACTAGCGACTAGGAAGATATGTGTCTAAAAGAAAGCTCTATAAATGATTTAATAAAAGTAAGCACAAGCAAAGGACTCTAGATAAAATAGGGAAAGCTAACTTTGATATGGAAAACTAGTGTAGGTTTGTGCAAGGTATCATTAGTCAACTTTTTACTTAACACTGGAAAGGATAGTGTCCTTAATTTTAACATTTTAAAGTACCATAATGTAAATGTCTCTGTGGTACTCACTATAATCATACTACCTGGGTTGGAATCATCCTCTTCACCATTTACTAGCTTAGACATTTACTTCTATTTTCCATATTATATCCACTCTTAGGGTTGCCATTAGAATTAAATAAAAGTAATTCACATGATTCATGGACCTAACATTCCAGGTTCCTATACAATACTATTCCTTACAGCATCAGATTTGACTTTCATCACCAGTCAGTTCAGTCACTCAGTTGTGACTGACTCTTTGTGACCCCATGGACTAGAGCATGCCAGGCTTCCCTATCTATCACCAACTTCTGGAGCTTGCTCAAACTCATGTCCATCGACTCAGTGATGCCATCCAACCATTTCCTTCTGCCTTCAATCTTTCCCAGCATCAGGGTCTTTTCTAATGAGTTGGCTCTTCACATCAGTGGCCAAAGTATTGGAGTTTCAGCTTCAGCATCAGTCCTTCCAATGAATATTTAGGACTGATTTCCTTTAAGATGGACTGGTTTGATCTCCGTGCATTCCAAGGGACTCAAGAGTCTTCTCCAACACCACAGACCAAAAGCCTCAATTCTTCAGTGCTCATTTTTTTTCATACTCTAACTCTCATATCCATACATAACTACTGGAAAAAAACATAGCTTTGACTAGATGGACTTTGGCGGCAAAGTAATGTCTCTGCTTTTTAACATGCTGTCGAGGTTGGTCATAGCTTTTCTTCCAAGGAGCAAGTGTCTTTTAATTTCATGGCTGCAGTCACCGTCTGCAGTGATTTTGGAGCCCAAGAAAATAAAGTCTGTCACTGTTTCCATTGTTTCCCCATCTATTTGCCATGAAGTGATGGGACTGGATGTCATGATCTTTGTTTTTCGAATGTTGGGTTTTAAGCCAGCTTTTTCACTCTCATCTTTCACTTTCATCACCAGACACATCCACAACTGAGCGTCACATCCACTTTGGCCCAGCCTTTTCATTGATTCTGGGGCTATGGGCAATTTTCCTCTGCTCTTCCCCAGTAGCTTATTGGACGCCTTCAGACCTGGGGGACTCATCTTTTGGTGTCATACCCTTTTGGCCTTTTATATAGTTCATGAGGTTCTCATGGAAAGTTATACTGGGATGTTTGCTATTCCCTCCTCCAGTGGATCACATTTTGTCAGAACTCCCAGCAATCACCACAGGACTGGAAAAGGTAAATCCTCCTCCCAATTCCCAAAAACGGTAGTACCAAAGAATGTGCTGTCAGACTCTTGCACTCATCTCCCATGCTAGTAAGGTCATTCTTAAGATCTTGCATGCTAGGCTTCAGCATTATGCGAACCAAGAACTTCCAGATGTTCAAGCTGGGTTTAAAAAAGGAAAAGGAACTAGAGATCAAATTGCCAACATTTTCTGGATTATAGAGAAAGCAAGGGAATTTCAGAAAAACATCTATCTTTGTGTCATTGACTATGCTAAAGCCTTTGACTGTGTGGATCATGACAAACTGTGGAAAGCTCCTAGAGAGTTAGGAATACCAAACCATCTTACCTGTCTCCTGATAAACCTGTATTCAGGTCAAGAAGCAACAGTTAGAACTCTGTATGGAACAACTGATTGGTTCAAGATCGAGAAATGAGTATGACAGGCCTGTCTACAGTCACCTTGTTTGTCTGTTTAACCTGTACACTGAGCACAACATGAGAAATGCCAGGCTGGATGAGTTACAAGTGGGAATTAAGATAGGTGGGAGAAATATCAACAACCTCACATATGTGAATGATACCATCTAACGGAAAAAAGCAAAGAGGAACTAAAGAGCCTCTTGATGAGGGTGAAGGCAGAAAATGAAAGAGCTATCTTAAAACTAAATATTAAAAAAAAAACTAAGATCATGACATCTGGCCCCATTACTGCATGGCAAATAGAAGGGGAAAAGGTGGAAGCAGTGACATATTTCCTCTTCTTGGGCTCCAAAATCACTGAGGGCAGTTACTGCAACCATGAAATCAGAAGACGATTGCTTCTTAGAAGGAAAGTGATGACAAACCTAGACAGTGTGTTGAAAAACAGAGACATTGCTCTGCCAACAAAGGTCCGTATGGTCAAGGCTATGGTCTTCTTCCCAGTGGTCACATACAGTTGTGAGAGCTGGACTGTAAAGAAGGCAGAATGCCAAAGAATTGATGCCTTTGAAATTTGGTGCTGGAGAAGACGCCTGAGAGTCCCTTGGACAGTAAGATCAAACCAGTCAATCTTAAGGGAGATCAACCCTGAATATTCACTAGAAGGACTGACGCTGAAGCCAAAGCTCCAGTGTTTGGGTCAGCTGATGCAAACAGATGACTCACTGGAACAGTCCCTGGGAAAGACTGAGAGCAGAAAGAGAAGGGCGCGTCAGGAGACGAGATGGCTGGATGACGTCACTGACGCAGTGAACGTGAACTTGGGCAAATTCCAAGAGATAGTAAGGGGCAGGGACACCTGGCATGCTGCAGCCCACGGGGTCACAAAGAGTCAGACACAACCTGGCAACTGGACAACAACAACAATTCACATGAAGCACTTGTGCCCTGCATATAGTAAGCTCGGTGGGATGTTTCAAAAGAACAGCATGTGTATTATCTATGGTGAATCAGATCACCAGCCCAGGTGGGATGCATGAGACGAGTGCTCGGGCCTGGTGCACTGGGAGGACCCAGAGGAGTCGGGTGGAGAGGGAGGTGGGAGGGGGGATCGGGATGGGGAATACGTGTAACTCAATGGCTGATTCGTGTCAATGTATGACAAAACCCACTGAAATGTTGTGAAGTAATTGGCCTCTAACTAATAAAATAAAATTAAAAAAAAAAATGTTAGAAATTACTATTAGAATTAAAATTCAAAATCTCATGTTTAGTCACCTAGGATATTCAATACGCTTACTTTAGACTATATAAACATGGGATCCAGAAAATCCTCATGAAGCTAATTTAAAAACCTAAATCACAGAAGATCAAAAAGGTAGTTCAGTTCAGTTCAGTCGCTCAGTCTTGTCCAACTCTTTGTGACCCCAAGGACTGCAGCACGCCAGGCCTCCCTGTCCATCACCAACTCCCGGAGTTTACTCAAACTCATGTCCATTGAGTCGGTGATGCAATCCAACCATCTCATCCTCTGTCATCCCCTTCTCCTCCTGCCCTCAATCTTTCCCAGCATCAGGGTCTTTTCAAATGAGTCAGCTCTTCGCATCAGGTGGCCAAAGTACTGGAGTTTCAGCTTCAACATCAGTCCTTCCAATGAACACCCAGGACTGATCTCCCTTAGGATGGACTGGTTGGATCTCCTTGAAATCTTTGCAAATAGCATTTCCCTTTAGTTTATCCTGCTGAAGCTCCTTGTTCTTTTAAGTTTTGTTTTAAATTTACAGTACATCAGGTTTAAAACTTTCCACATTGGGTAGGGTTTAGGTTTTGGTGCATCCTTAGGTTAGAACATAACCAGATGAATATTGAAAGATTGGAATAAAATAGGAGAACCATGTCTCTGAGGAATATATCAAACTGACATCTCCAAGGGACCATTGTTCATTCATTCATTTAAACAAGAATTTTGCAAAAAGCAGACTATTAGTGAAGTAAGATAAAGGAGTTATTGTACATGAGAACAATTTCCTGAAAGGAAGTTTCAGGAAAGGAAGTTTCTGAAAACAAGATTCTGAAAGGAAGTAAACACTAAATCACCCTATGAAAGACTTGTACCATTCTGGGATTTACTGCAAGCTAGACATCCATCTATCTGCTTGCACTAAAGAATCTTTGCTTCAAATCACAGAGTAAAGTTAGGGAGGAAGTATTCTGAGATAGGAGATCTATATACGAGCTTCCTATCAGACCAGCTCTTTGCCAGTCAATAGGTGGCCCTGAAATAAATAAAACCCCTATACATCATGATTAGAATAGCTAGAAAACACTGCTGACAGGACCTGATGTGTTGAGAAAAAATATAACAAGAAGCAAAGAAAAATGTCAATGTATGGCAAAACCAATACAATATTGTAAAGTACAAAAATAAATAAATAAAACTGAAAAAAAAAAAAAACAAACAAACATGAGAGAGGCAGGAAATGGAAGGAAACAAGAGGAATTCCTTCATGAAATAGATTACATTTTTGACTGTACATTCTTTGTGAAATTAGACAAGCTATTTCTTCTTTGAAATAAAAGCTCAAAGAGAAGATATAAGGATTCAAAGACAAACTTATACTATGTATAGAAGAAAATTAATACTGGATGGCAGATCCTGTTAGGAAAAAAAAAAAAAGATACCCAGTAGAGATGGCAAAGGTAGTGACATTCAGGTGATGATGACAAACTCTCTCTGTGAGAGGTGATTTGGACAAAAGGAGAGGAAAGAAAAAGAGTAGCTACATAACTGCTGGCCAGATATGCTGGTGAGCAATTAAGAGCTGCCTCTGTCACCCCTCAAAACTGCTGAGATTCTCAAATGGGTTGATGACCTGTGGGCTTCCCCAGGGGCTCAGATGGTAAAGAATCTGCCTGCAATGCAGGCATGATTCGATCGAAACCATGTTTGATTCCTGGGTCAGGAAGATTCCCTGGAGAAGAGAATGGCAACCCACTCCAGTATTCTTGCCTGGAGAATTCCATCGACAGAGGAGCCTGGCAGGCTCCAGTCCATGGGGTCATAAAGAGTTGGGGGTGACTGAGCAAGTAACACACCTGTGTTAGCCGGACAAGAATACTGGAGTAGGTAGCCGTTCCCTTCTCCAGGGGACAGTCAGTGAAAAGAAGTACTTAAGTGATATTTACATAAAGTAATCCCAGGTTAATATAGCTCTTACACTTGAAAGAGACATCCTAGAACTAAAAAACCAAGACTGGAACAGAGCATAGAATATTATCGATTGGTCTTACTGAGTTTTAGCACTTTTTGTTTTCCAAACACAGCCCCATAGTGGCTGAATCTAAATACTCAAACCCTAGCACGGCATCTCAGATTCAGGTAGAAGGTGCACAATTGTACTCAATTATTGATGGGGCTTTGGTTATTGCCTTACATGGATAAAAAAACAGCCCTGGGTGCACACTTAGAAAGGGCTACTTCCTGTATGTCAGAGTAAAGCTCTAATTAGAAATATTGACTGCAGACTCCTTGCTTCCTATCCTCCATATAGAGGAAGCACCACTATGGTGTGCAGTATTCATATTTCTCAGAGAAAATCAAAGATTAGAAGTTTCTCCTAGTTCAATAGAGAAGATTATAAGGAGCCAAAGAGAGTGACTGACAGAAATTCAAATGAGTGAGAAAGTTATGTTAAGAGATACAGTAAGAGGATGTTAAATTAAGGAGAAATGTCCCTTGTGTTTATTTTTTAACCACTGAAATAGCACTTTATGAGAATTAAACATTTCTAGTCATTCAAATGTCTTTTGTTCTTAACCTCTTTCACCATAGGGGTTGTAAACTCTAATCCCTTTCAAGTTCAAATACTTTTGACCTTTTGATTTCATTTTTTATTTAGTTGTGTCTTTGAGAAAAGACCACAGGATTTTGAAATTTTATAATGATATCTAGGCGACATGGTTACATTGATATGTACTCATTGCAGCAGGTTGGTCATTGGAAACCAAGAAGCCAGGTGCTGTGTACCTAATATTTGCCTATTGAACAAACAAGTTTTTACTAGAAGACACAATGCCTTAAGTTATGAAACTCAAAAAAATGCATCCCAAAATCTGAATTTCAATGTTCTGACCTTGGGTTAATATGCTGGAATGTAGGCGAAAATGGTATTTTTAAAATGCTTTCAGTTTTATAATCCTAAGTAGTCTTCAACTTTTTGAGCATTCTTGGGTAGGGTTAGGGTTTAGGTCAGCAAGATATACCCTGTATGAAAAGGGGGCCATGGCTTTGAATTTCACGTCTCCAAGCGAAATTTTACAAAATCTTTACAAATTTTACAAAAGCTCACAGCTCTCTGTAATATCCATCATCTCTCCCTGGAGATTTATTGTATTTCAGAGAAGCGCCAAAGACCACAGAGTCTGCTCAGGATATTTAAAAGAATCTGAGGAAGATAGTCTCATATCCATAGATTTTTATTTTCTCTTGCAAAGCCCCTTTTCTCCCAACTAATTTATTTTGCCTCCATTTCTTGAACTGTATCTTATTACTTAAGAAAATTATCTTGAAATGAAATTATTGGGTCAAAAAGTGCACATCATTACATTATGATATGTATTGTCAAATTCCCTTGAGAAAGATGGTGCAAAGTCATACCCCTACCAATTTTGTTTATTTCACACTGTCTATTCTGAAATATTCCCAATAGTATTCCTCCTTTTATGAACTAGTTGTCATATCCTACGCCAACTTTTCACAAACCTGTGGACTGGAGCACTCCAGGGTGTCCATGGGATTCTCCAGGCAAGAATACTGGAGTGGGTTGCCTCGCCCTTCTCCAGGGGATCTTTCAAACCCAGGGACCAAATTCATGTCTCTTGTATCTCCTGTATTGCCAGGCAAGTTCTTTACCACTAGTGCTGCCTGGGAAGCCCTTACTGTTACCATCTCTTATACTTAAATATTTGATTCACCTAGAATATATTTTCACATGAGAAATTAGACACATGTTTCTGAAAATAAAGATTTGTCTTGTCAGGAATCTTTCTGATAACACCCTATGTTCTTCAGAATAAAGCCCTAATTTCTTGCCTCATCACTAACAAGCTTTACAGTCTTGCTTCAACACCAATGTCCAGCTCAGGTCTCCCGCTGCTCCTTACCCCCATTCTATTCTCTCATTACACACATGTATTTAATTTTTCTGAACAGGACTTAACATTTGGACATCTTTGTGCCTTTCTCCATTTTTTTTTTCTTCTCCTTGGAACCCTCTGCTACTTTTTCCTTCTGAACATGTTAAAATAACCCCTCAAGGCCTGGATGGGAAGCTGCCTTGTTGATGGAGCATTTCATAGTTCCTCCTCCCCCAAAGAAATGCTTTGCCTTTGATTTCCATGGGATGTTTGGCCGTCTTTTAGTCCACATGGGTATTGATACCCTCCAATAGCTCATGAATAGCTTGTGGGAAAATACTTTGTCGTGTTTTTCAAGCTTACCTGCCTAGTATCTGACACATGGAGAGAAGATAAAAAATATTTGTTGACTACAACATTATGATATGCAACATTTGTTCTATTTCTGTACACCAATCACAATACTCATTTGGCTATAGCTCTTTATAAAACATAGTATATGTATGTGTGTGTGTGTATAATTATATATGTATATAATTTTATGTAAATATTTGCTTATTACATAAGAAACCTTAATAGGTTACATTTATCAATTGACTGCATCAATCATGAAATATTTTCTGCCAATTTCATTACATTTCTAAGGCACCAGAATGTCAAAAGTCTTAACACTTTTAGCAACTAATGCACTTTGTGCAAAATTTAAGGGCAACAGTTTAAAGATATAGATGTTGAAATATAGTCTTTGGACTTTAGAATGGTTGGCTTTATATTCATATTACTGTGTCATTTCCATTACTATATGTTTTGATCTAAGATGAACTGTAACTGGTCTGCATAAAATCCAGTTAAATCAATATTTAAGAGCACCACTCTGTGCCCAGATACTATCATATAAATCATGTTTCAGACTGTATTCTCTAAAATGCTTGTCCTAGAAGATGCTAGAAGGTTCTTCTCAAATAAAGGAATTCATTGGCACAATAAGTTTGGTATACAGCACATACAGATTTCTCCCCTGAGAGAGTCATGATATCTTGAACACATAATTTAATCTGTTGTTCCCCAAATTTATTTGAAAATTGAACTTTACTTTTCTAGCACATACATAAAAGCCAGACTGAGAAACTCTGACAGAGATTATTTCCTTTAATGTTTACAGCAATTTTGTTAAAAGTATTATACTGAGAGCTCTGTTTTACAAATAAGGAAACAGATGATTTGCCAAATGTCACCAACTGTGACAGAATAGAACCCAGGTCTCCCCATGCTGATTCCAAGATTCTTTATACCTCAGCTGCCTCCAGTGAACACTGAAACTATTGTGACAATTTCCTTATCTAAGAAAACAGGACATTGCTCTGGAAATCATCAAACATATTTTTTTAGGCTTTTGTCCACCTGGAATACCCTACCACCACCCCAGCATCACCATCACCATTTTATATTCTCATTTCCCCAAGATCATACTAGAATATAATATTTTGCATGAGGTCCTACTATGACAATTTCATCTTCTCATCCAAAATCTTGAGGAAATCTCTGATTTAGCATTCTGCCAGTTAATGAATAGTACCTCATATTGCTAGCATAACTGCTTTATGTGTGCCTGCTCTGTTTCTCTAACATCAGAGAGTTTGTCTAAATCTTTAATCTATTTATTATCAGTATAAATATACTATGTTCAGTTCAGTTCAGTTGCTCAGTCGTGTCCGACTCTGTGACCCCATTACTTGCTAAATAAATGAATGACTAAATGCTTAAGTAAATGGCTGAATAGATAATGAAATTATGGACATGTAATATGGGCAAAGTGTTTATGACACCATTTTAATACTCCAGTTCTTAATATTCTTATACAGTAGGAAGAGAGTGGCAAACTGGGAGGGAACATGAACTGTTTACTAGTTGATTCTCGAACTTTAGTATTTATCAGAATCATGTGGAAAGTTTGTTAAAACCACAGATGGCTAAGACCTGCTCTCACGAGTTTCTGATTCAGTAGGTCTGGAATGGGATCTGAGAATCTTCGTTGCTAACAAATCTCTGGTTTATGCAAATGCTGCTGTCCCAAAGTCCACATTTTGAGACAAACTAAGCAAAGAGAAGTTTGATGAGTTGAATTACTGAACTGTCTACCTTTAGCTGTGTGATTGAACAAGGTTCTTAAATACTTTCATTATTTTTAAAATTAGTTTAATATACTTAAGTTGTAGAGCTATGGTGATATAATGTTTCAGAAAAGCCGAACACACAAAAAGTCATTAGCCCACAATAGACTGCTTCTTTTCCACTCTTCCAAGGAAGTGGTTGAGAGTGCTTCATATTGCAGTCCTTCCTTTTCCTTGTCTCCATCAGTTCTAGAAAGTTATACCATATTATTCTTTAACAAGTGTCCTTAAATCCAACAGCATACTCCTTGGAACCAAGATATTAGATAGCAGAAGCAATAACACAGACCTCAGGCACAGAATTCATTGCTCACAGCCAATGGCAATTCTTAGTTCAGACTACAGTCGGTTCCAGTTACAAATATTCCTTGTTCAAGTGCAGACTTCTGCTTCAAAACAACTCAGAGACACTGACTGCTTTCTGTTTTATCTCCTCATGTAGCCGCGATAGTGCTTAAAGTTATCCCCAATCTGATGCCATTCTGTCTCCCTTCATCAAAGGCACAAAAGGAGCCCTATCTTTGCTTTATTTTACAGTATCCTTTCAAGAGACCCTTTGCTTGGGAAAACACAGGGCTAGACTTGAATGCTACTGCCTAACTAGGAACTTGACCATTAGCAAAATTAACTGCAAAAGCAGAGACTACAGTAGTTTAAAAATTCTCTGCTGAGAGATTTCTCCTAATTTCAAGTGGTTGGATTACAATGATTAGGTACTGCCCTTCAGGCTAGTTTTGTCAAAATGATCTCCTTAACATTTTTGGTTTTTTTAAAAACCCTATTTTGTTTGGCTATTTTACTGTCTAAATTATTCCATGAATTACAAGTTTTTGACACATTTACTCCTGACAGAGATTATATTGACCCTGTCCCCAGTTGAGTTCTGAGGTTGAGCCTAAGATCTGAGTCACAATCATGCATAATAAAGTGCAACACCTTTATATTATGTAAATTCACAAAAATCTGGAGCTGGGAACATGTATAAGGATCAACGCACATTGACAGGCATCAAGTCATCCAAGCCCGCTCAGGAGGAGTTACAAAAGCGACAGAAAGTACTTGGGGCTCCCAATATGCAACACAGAGATTTTCTGAAGGTTGGCTGTGACCTCCTACTGCTTTCATAGAGACATTTCACTCCATGTTTGGGAAAATGAATTATTCCCACTTGGTTTAACTTTCTGAGAACTCTTCTCCTCAGGTTTCTGGCAATTCTAGCCCCACACGTCAGCACAACAACTGGGCTGAATAAGTCTGAAACGCTGTCAGTGATCGATGAGTGAGCTTATGTCTTGGTGCCTTGGCTTTTTTCGCTTTGGCATATGGCTTCTTTTCAACAAAGAGGCAAAACAAACCATGGAGAACGTGAAGAGAAAACCCCTTTGTATATTATCTGACACCAGATGGATCACCCTCGTCCCTGCCAGTAGCAAGCTTGGTAGAATATGAGAAAGGGGGATTGGGATCACCCAGACCTTTTTCGCCACCACCAGACAGCCTACACTTCTTGGAGGAAATCATAAAATCATATATATCAGTCCCATCCGGATAACGCTCTCTGATTTCAGGGGAGCCTTTTGAATGGTGAGCAATCATTTGAGTCATCTTTTGTTGAATCATAATTTCATTTGCTGTCACAGTTTTTTTCAAGTTGTTCTCATACTTCATGCTTAGAAGCTTCACCCAACACTTTCCAAATCAGGACATCATCCTCCCTCTACGTTACCAAGAGTATCAGGACCATTTGCCAGCAGTTTCCTCAGCTTTCCTGTATTTTGGATTCACCATCTGTCTGCATACCTGACACACTTCGGAGGAAAGGGTTCCCATCTCCTCCGCCAAGGCTGTGTGTGTGCTCAGTCTCACTCTCTCACACTTCCTCCCTCTGATTAGCTATTTCCTCACTTTGCTTTCTCTTTCTTGGCTCTAAAAATTCCTATACGCTGGTGACCACATATGATGATTAGGTTAAAAACAACTTTCTTATAACTTTGGTTTCTCTCTCTCAAAAACTCATCCCTCTCTGCTTCCTTTCACACCTAAGGTGGGCGTCTGTCCCCATCACAGTGTTACAACTGCCATATTTGTCCCTCTCCATCCCCACACTTTCTTGCATGAGACAAGGTGTATTCCTTGATTGTTGTGTTTGTAAAAATATTTTCTTTGATATGTGTAGCATCTGTGTCACTTCCAAATTTTTCATTCCTCTCCTATTGACTTAATTGACTCTTGTTTAACATTCCATTTCCAAAATATGGGTATTTCTTGAGATTCTATGCAAAGCTCTATTTTTTTTTCCCATTTCCATACCTTCTTCAGTGAACCCATTTATCTTCATGGTTTGAACTATTTCCACTGGATAAATAACAGTGTCATTTGTCCTTGGTGTCCTTGGTCCTCCTTTCTCTCTAGAAACACACCTCATCATCATCTCAAACTCAAAACACTATAAAATAAATGAAATCCTCTTTTACAACCAACCTCTCCCCCTAGTTTCCTGTTTTGATCATACAACACTATCACTCTGTTTATGCTGCCATTCCCCTACTGGGCAGTAAGTTCCATGAGGACTAGTTTGTTTATCCCTCTCTCTTCTAACAATTTAAATAATCCTGGCACAGGGTCACCAGTATATAAAATGTGCCAAATTAATGAACTGTAGAATGAATGGATGAATCCTGGTTATCTTGGCTTGAAAAATGCAGACATGTGACTCATTTCCTATTACCTCACTAATGAAAATTGTGACCAAGGGTCTTAGGTTTACCTTTACAACATCTCTTCTCTCTATACTTTCTATTCCAACTGCAATCACTTTGGTGATTTACATTCCTCATGCTTGGCCTCTGTCTTTAGCCCTACTTGATCTTTCCAATGGCTGGAAGCAGCTTCTCCCTCCTCTCAATTCCTTTCATTACTTGTAGCTGGCAGCATAGTTACAGCACCCATTTCATAATGACTCTGTAAACTGCACTCTCATCATAGCAATAAGCTGATCATGTTACACTTTTCCTTTTTACAGCATTTAATGTCTTTTTCTTTATTGTTAAAATAATTGGTGAATAAATAGATGTGAATGAGTAAATTCCACTATCAGAGTTAACTTTTTAAAGTGCACCTCTTACCTGATTGTTTCTCTACAATTAAAACCTTGATTTAATGCCTCCTCAATGCACCATAAATTAAGCTGAAACTCCTCAATCAATGTCTACCCTACTACTTCCTCCTCACCCATGACTTTGTCCAAAACCAGCTTGCCAAAGTTATACCACTTTCCCTTATTGTATGTCCTATACTCTAACCAAAGGGAAGCAAAACTTTACCTACCTTGGGTTTTTAGCTGAGTATCTTTACCAAAAAAGAAAGATTAACAAGAGAAAAACAAGTAGTTTATTAATGCCTGCTGTATACATCACATGAGAGGCATCTTGACAAAAGTAACTCAAAGTGATGGCAAGAACTCTGGCTTCCTACAGCATCTTCAACCAAGAACAATGCATTTGTAGAGAAATGACAGGAGGAAGAAAAGCATTTTACTCCTCCAAGGATGGCAAACTGCAGGAAGGTAAATATATTGGAGAGGTCTAATGTCAGTAAGTCTTCCCTTGTAGCTAGCTCAGTCAGTAGAGAATCTGCCTGCAATTTGCAGGAGATCTGGGTTCAGTTCCTGGGTTGGAGAGATCCTCTGGAGAAGGAAATGACAACCCACTCCAGGATTCTTGCCTGGAGAATCCCATGGACAGAGGAGCCTGGGAGGCTACAGTCTATGGGGTTGCAAGAGTCAGACGCGACTTAGTGACTAAACCACCACCAATGTCGGTAAGGTTAGTTTGCAAACTCCTTTGGTGCCTCTGGGCTGCTAAAAGTCTACCTCCAGAAAAAAAGAGAACTTATATCTTGCCTTTAGGCAGAAAAGAGAGTAGGGAGAGCTGTTTCTGCATTTGCTCCTCCTTAATTGCCTTGAGCTGAAAATAATACTGATGTCAGAGGAATATTTTAAGGTCACATATTCTGATTTCCTTCACCATTCTGGCTTGCTCTATCATTACAATTTTGAACAGTTTGTTCTCTCCAAAAGCACTTCCTATCTTTTTCTCTGCCAATTAAAATTCTATCTACTCTACAAGACCTGTTTTCAAGAGTTTAGCATGTTGGAAGCAAGGGTGAAACAAATGAGACTAAGATAGGAGAAAATGAAGAAATTGGGAACTGTTATGTTATAGATTTACTTTTTGCTAAATCTCTGCCTGAACTATGTATATTACTATTCAAAATTCCTGTCACTATTCTGCTCTTTATCATGGACCTATGACTAGCATTTAGCATGGTATAGTACTAGTAGTAATGCTAGTCGCTCAGTCTCATCCAACTCTTTGTGATCCTGTGAACTGTAGCCCACTAGGCTCCTCTGCCCTTGGAATTCTCCAGGCAAGAACACTGGAGTGGGGCTGCCATTCCCTTCTCCAGGGTATCTTCCCAACCCAGGGATCAAACCTGAGTTTCCTGCACTGCAGTGGATTTGTTTTTTTACCATAAGCTGTGTTTAAAATTGTCTGCTTCTGATGCTGCTAAGTCACGTCAGTCGTGTCCAACTCTGTGTGACCCCATAGACGGCAGCCCACCAGGCTCCGCCATCCCTGGGATTCTCCAGGCAAGAATACTGGAGTGGGTTGCCATTTCCTTCTCCAGTCCATGAAAGTGAGAAGTGAAAGTGAAGTCGCTCAGTCATGTCCGACTCTTAGCGACCCCATGGACTGTAGTCTACCAGGCTCCTCCGTCCATGGGATTCTCCAGGCAAGAGTACTGGAGTGGGTGCCATTGCCCGCTCTGTAAAATTGTCTAGCCTAGTCAAAATTTTCTAGTCAGTGTCATAGCATGTGGATCTAGCTTCTTCCAACCTCAAGTTGGTTACAGTCTTGTAGGGGTGAACAGCAAGTACATACAATATGTGCTTTCTGTATGTGGCAATGGATGAATAAATTAGGGTTGGGACAATAGGATAAGCAACTGGAAAATTTTTTTCCTCATAATATTTTGCTCAAATTCCTTCTTCATATGATTTCTTGGCTTTCTTTATTGCCTGTAATACCTTTATTCACTGGTGCTAGCATCAACTTGTAACAGTCTTATCGCTTTTAATCTCATACATAAATTTTTATATAAATATAGGCTGTATCATTGCTCTCAGATTAAGAGAAGAAACCTAGAGCACTGCTTAAGTATCATAGATTCTGGCCTTACTGGATGTACTCTTAGAATCAATTGGAAGCCTTTTACCACAGTGGTCACTAGCTATTACTAAGCGGCCACCCAAGCATGGCTCTTGGCTATACAAAGCCGTCACACAGATGTAGCCCTTGTTTAGGTGCTCACAACCTGAAAATTTAATTCACAGTCCTACTCATAGGATCAGCCAAGATCAAAAGCTCTGGCTGCCGGTTCTCTACTCAGGAAGCCATTAATTGACACTCCTTCACAAACAGATCTAACTCTGATTTTCCTTCTGTTTCATTCACTCTTTTGTCTTGCATATCCTCCTGGCATAAACAGGTAGGATCAAAGGCTGCATCACTTAGCTAACTTCCACGCCACCCTTAAGTTTCCCCTGGTATTTTTGTCTCTGCCTACCAGACAAGAGTTTCCTTTCCACCTCACCCAAGGGTATATTCTATTGTGTATGAGAGCAACAGGGATGCAAGCTGACACTCTGGAGAGGATGCTGAACAATGTCAGGGAAATACTAAAAGACATCCTATAGAGAAAATCATCTGCTTACCTAAGATTAGAACCACACAGATGAGCCAAAAATGCCTTAGTAGGAAGGAGACGCAAAAACGGAAGGTCAGAGGGTGTAGGGATGAGTGACTGAAGGAAAGAAATAAATAAAAATCAAGTGACTCAGAGTCCATGAATTACATAAAAGCAATGAAAATAAAACAGTATACATGGATGTTTGGTGATTAGGTAAAAGTTGGGAAGCTCTGTGTAATTCTAGAGCTTCTCTTATTCAAATCCTATCCAATTCTTCTGAAAGTACTTTCATACATTTTAATACTTTAAGCACAGTTTCTCCTTTTCATTCATTTATAGAACAGACGTTCCTAAGAACACTGCACTCTCCTATGATGACTAATCTAGGGAAAAAAGGGGGGGGGCATTTGCTTAGCAATAATTGCCAGATGGCAGCTGGGACACAAACACCCCCAGGCATCACTAAGAACTAAAAAGTATAGTTTATTGCAGGTGATAGCAACACTTAAAGCAATGCAAATCATGACTAACAGATTTGAGAATAGTGTGGATTGCTTGTTTGGCATTAACTGAGACCTAAATAAAAATCCACTCTGAATCATCAGGGGAAATTAATGACATTTAAATCTATTCTTCTAAGATAAGGGTAAAGCATTCCTAGATTGTAGCTGGGGCTTTTGTGTCCCCATAAAAAATTAGCCTGTAAACTCCTCTGACAAGGTTCTGAATAACTCAAGTGAATACAGCCTCAGTTCAGTTTGGAATTAAATTACCATTTACAGTTCCGCTGGCATCTGTGTTATGCTGGCCTTTAGACAAGACACTTTATTTTATTTATTTATTTAATGGCTACAGCAAGCTTCCGTGTTTCTAGATATGGTTTAGATTCTGCCAGCAAGACAGGCTTGTATGCAATTTGAAAGACAGGACATCAACCCCAATTTTCCTTTGCCAGAGGTGAAAGCTCTGGCACATGTGAGTTCTTACTAGGGCAGCCTAAATCCATTCCCCTGCCAATCATTCATTTTGGGGGTATGGGGGTAGCAGAGATGCTGGCAATTGTTGTCTGCATTTTTCTGACCTCTAGTGGCAGCAACTTCTTGACTTTCTGGATCATAATGGCATTTGTGACCTCACATTTGCTTCCCCAGTCCTTCCAATAGATTTATATGCATCTAACTCCCTGTATTAAATCCATTTCACTTGAAATACCTGGAAGGTTTTTGTTCTCTGAAATGAACCAGCCCCTTACCCCACTCCTATGGTTAAAATCTCAGAACATTTTCTCACACATAGCAGTCAACAGTGACAGCTATTTTATCTTGTTGCTTTATTTTTAAACATCTTTATTCAGATATAATTCACATGCCATAAATTCATCCTTTTAAAGTATACAATTCTCAACAGCTTTTGTATATTCAGAATTCTGCATCCATCACCACAGCCGAATGACTTTAGAACAGTCTAATACTCCCAAAATAAACTTCACACACTTTAACCATCATTCTCCACTGTGACTGACTTCTTTAACTTATAATGTTTTCAAAGTTCATCCATGTAGCATGCATCACCATTTTGCTGCTTTATAGAGGTGAATAATATTCCATTATATGGGTAAAATAACATTTTAATTATTCATCAGTTGAGGATTGTTTTTTCTTTTGGCTTTTATGAACAGCTATAGTTCTATACATATTCATGACATATGCTTTTAGTTTTCTTGAGTATATATCTAGGAGTAAAATTTCTAGATCATAAGGTAACAGTATGGGCTTCCCAGGTGGTGCTAGTGGTAAAAAACCTCCCTGCCAACGCAGGAGAAGAGAGCCACAAGTTCCATCCCTGAGTCGGGATGATCCCCTGGAGGAGGGCATGGCAACCCACTCCAGTATTCCTGCCTGGAGAGTCCTATGAACAGAAGAGGCTGGTGAGCTACAGTACGTTGCAAAGAGTCGAACATGACTAAAGCAATTTAGCACGCACACACACAAAGTAGCAGTGTATTTAGTCTTTTGAGCAACTTCCAGACTATTTTCCAGAGTAGTTGCACTGTACTACATTCCTACTACCAGTGAATGAAGGGTCCAGTTTTTCCACATTCTTGCCAACATTTCTTATTATCTTTCTTCCTACTTACTGCCACCCTAATGGAAGTGAAAGTGTATCACAGGGGTTCTGATTTGCATTTATCTGATAAATAATGATGTTGAGCTTTTTGAATGTTGTATGTGTTCTTTCCTCTTTTTTATGTTATTTTGAAACTCCAATACTTTGGCTACCTGATGAGAAGAACTGGCTCATTGGAAAAGACCCTGATGCTGGGAAAGACTGAAGGCAGGAGAAGAGGATGACAGAGGATGCGATGGTTGGATGGCATCACTGACTCAATGGACATGAGTTTGAGTAAACTCTGGGAGCTGGTGATGGACAGGGAGGCCTGGTGTGCTGCAGTCCATGGGGTCACAAAGAGTTGGACATGACTGAGCGACTGAATTGAACTGATCTTTATTTTTCAATTGTAAGAATGTTTTATGTATTATAGATACAAGTCCACTATCAAACAGATAATTTGTAAATATTTTCTCTCATTCTATGGGCTGTATTTTAACATTTTTGATGCTTTCCTTTGCAGAATAAAGCTTTTTAAAAATTTATTTTTATAATACCTTGTTTACTTATTGTTTCTTGCGTTCCTTGTATTTTTAGTGTCATATTTAAGAAACTACCTAATTCAAGGTTGAAGGGATTTATGCCTATATTTTTTCTAAGAGTGTTATAGTTTTAGCCCTTACATTTAGGCTTTTGATTCATTTTTTTTCTTTCTTTCTTTTTTTGTTGGTAGAAGCATGAGATAGAGATCCAGACATCATTATTTTGCATGTGGATATCTATTTTTCCAGTACCATCTGTTGAAAAGACATTATTTTTCCATTTATTTGTCATGTCCAACTCTTTGCAATCCCATGGATCATGGGATCCTCTGACCATAGAACTTTCCAGGCAAGAGTACTAGAGTGGGTTGCTATTTCCTACTCCAATTTGTCTGGATATTAAAAAAAAAAAAAATCAATTGTTAAGTATGAAGGTTTCTTTCTAGACTATCTATCTTTTTACAGTGATCTATACGTCTACTTTTTCCCATTATCACACTGTCTGGATTGCTATAATTTTATTAGGAAGTTTTGAAATTGGAAACTTTGAGTTTTTCAGTTTTGTTCTGCTTTTTAAAGTTGTTTTTTTCTACCTGTACTCCCTTGAAGTTCTATATGAATGTTAGAGTCAGGTTTCAATTTCTATAATGAAGTCAGCTGGAATTTTGATAGATTGTGTTGAATCTGTAAGTCAGTTTGAGAACTGCCATCTTTTTATTTTTTAATTTAGGAAACATTATATTATTATTTTTTAATTAGAGGCTAATTACTTCACAATATTGTGGTGGTTTCTGCCATACATTGGCATGACTCAGCCATGGGTGCACATGCGTCCCCCATCCTGTACTCCCCTCCCACCTCCCTCCCCATCCCATCCCTCAGCGTTGTCCCAGTGCACCGGCTTTGAGTGCCCTGTTTCATGCATCAGACTTGGACTGGTGATCTATTTCACATATGGTAATATACATGTTTCAATGCTTTTCTCTCAAATCATCCCACCCCCGCCTTCTCCCACAGAGTCCAAAAGTCTCTTCTTTATAGCTGTGTCTCTTTTACTGTCTTGCATATAGCATCATCGTTACCATCTTTCTAAATTCCATATATATGCATTAATACTCTGTATTGGTGTTTTTCTTTCTGACTTACTTCACTCTGTATAATAGGCTCCAGTTTCATCCACCTCATTAGAACTGATTCAAATATGTTATTTTTAATAGCTGAGTAATATTCCACTGTGTATGTGTACCACAGCTTTCTTATCCATGTGTCTGCCGATGGACATCTAGGTTGCTTCCATTTCCTAGCTATTGTAAACAGTGCCATGATGAACACTGGGGTGCACGTGTCTCTTTCAATTCCGGTTTCCTTGGTGTGTATGCCCAGCAGTGGGATTGCTGGGTCATATGGCAGAGAACTGTCATCCTAACAATATTAATTGTTCCAATCCATGAACATGGGATATTTTTCTATTTATTTTGGTTATCTTAATATTTCAACAATGTTTTTTAGCTTTCAAAGTATAAGTTTTATATTTATTTTGTTAAATTTATTCCTAAGTATTTTTTGATGCTACTATACATTGTGGTTTTCCATTATCAACAATGGGTAGCCTGCTCATTGTACATCACTTTTTGCTTCTGTGGGCTGGTAGCTCAGCTTTTAAGGTGTCACAGAGATTTCAAGTCACAGTTATACATCTCATGTGATTATTGTATTAGTTAAGCCACATTTCAATGTATCCTCAAATTTTGGTTAAAATTTGAACTAACTTTAGCTAATACAGATGATGAACTTATTTGAGATGTTCCACTCGAGTCATTTCACAGTATATTTCACATGTACCTTGATAGTTAAAATTTGGTGCCATTTTGCATGGTGTGATAATAAACAGGAAAATGGATGGAGTGACCTCATTTTTATAGACACAAATATTACTTCATTCTGTGTAGAAGTAACACTGGTGATTCAAATTTTTTTTTAAAAATCTTGATATTCATTAAATTTTCTTCAATCTACATGTGTAGCTTTCATAAAACAGAAAGGATGATATATAAAACAAAACAAAGCAATGGGTTTATCTGAGATGCATCTATTCATGGAAGTGTAGCCTGAGTATAATAGAGAAATAACTTCAGTCTTTGAAGGTTATTTCTGTTATTAAACATATAGACTATGGTGTTTCTTGATACTCTTTTATGTACTTTTTGTACATTCTCTCCAGTTTTTCAGGTCTGTCTTCTCTGCTGTCATTTGTAGCAGGGTGAGGTATTCTGGGAATTGATTATAAAATAAATGAAAGACTAACAATTTCCCAGACGTGAAAAGTTCTATAGTAAGACTGATTCAAAAATCATGTTACTTTTTACCTAATAAATGTGTTTTAAATTCAGCCCCTCCTCTTTGTCATGTTTTATGCCACAGAATTATTACAGGCTATTATCGCATGACATTTTGCAATAGCCTGGTAGCCACTGTCACTACCTACTGCCAGCTGGAACAGCTATACATTGTGGTTCGATTGAACTGCCTAAATCCCAACATATGATGTAACTTTCTGTAGCAGGTTGAATGAATATCTCCTCAAAGATATGATCGCATCCCAGAAGCCATGAATATAAACTTTTTTTTTTTAAAGGTCCTTTGCAAATATAATTAAGAATCTTAAGATGAAATGATTTTGGATTATCCAGGTGGGCACTAAATCCAACAACAAGTATCCTTATAAGAGATACAGAGTGGAGACATACAGAGAAGAGGGGAAGGTCATGTGAAGATGAAGGCTGGAATTATGCAGCCATAAGTAAAGAAATGCTTGGAGCCACCAGAAGCTGGAAGAAGCAAAGGATTCTCTTCTAGAGTCTTCAGAGGGACTGTGGCCTTTCCAATGCATTTATTTCAAACTTCTGAACCCTGGAATTGTGGGAAAATAAATTTCTGTTGTTTTAAACCACAAAGTTTATGACAATTTGTTACAACGGCCCTAGGAAATGAATATACTTCTCAACTTAAATTCTTTTCATGTCTCCATGACCTGAAGGTGTGTTTCTCAGAATTAAGAACTCATAAGAAAGTCTTAAAAATTCTAAAGAAAACCTTAAGAATATTTCTATAGGCCCCTGGGGTCTCTGGACCCCATTTTTGAGAAATACTGCAAATTCTTGTCACCATTGGTTTTGCATTCAATGAGTATTTCCTATGCATCAGGCATCCTTGTAGTCTAAGAGTACATCAGAAATGTGATTGGTATGGTGTCTCGTTTTTTGAAATTTATATATCCATGGGAAGAATGAATAAGATAATTATAGATAGCCATAACAATTATACATAAAGCATAGGCTCATGGAATAGAGTGTAAGTATAGAACCAAATGCTTCTACTTTTAAATGAATGGTCAAGAAACTCCTTGTTCAAGAGATGACTCTTAAGCAGGAAATGGATAAAATGAAGCAACCATTCAGGCAAAACGAAGGAGCAGCATTTTAGTAGAGAGTGCAGGAGATGAGAAGAGAAAGGTACTTGGGGTTAGATTCTGGACAGTCTTGTGGGCACTGATGGAGAATGTAGATGTTAGTCTAGGTACAAAGTACAATCACTAGTAGGTTTTAAGCAGAAGAGTGATATAATGTGATTTCTTTTATAAAAATCACTGTGTGTTTTGTGGAAAATTTATTTAAATACTTCATTGAGGGCATCAAGAGGAAGTATGGAAATGAGTTGGAATCTCAGACTAGAGAGAAAAAGTGGGAAGAACTGGAAAGATGAATGTCATATTTTGGAGGCACAACTAGCAAAAACTGTTGTTGGACTGGATGTAGAGAATGGGGTAAAGAGGAACTGGCCTTACAGATCTGGATGAATGAGGTCATCCTTTTGAAGGTAGAGAAAGGTAGGGAATAACAAGTTTGTAGGGAAGAAAATTAAGAGTTCTTCTTTGGACATGTGGAGTTTAAAACACTTTTAGAGGAATCTCAGTTGTTAGAACTCCGTGCTTTCACTGTTGTAGCTCCAGTTTGATCCCTGGTCAGGGAACTAAGATCCTGCAAGCTTCGTGACTGAAAAAAAACAACAAAGAAACCCCACTACTATTAGATATTCAAGTAAAAGTGACATGTTGATATTTGCATAAGTGAGGCAAAAGCTCACTGAAGAGATGGGGACTAAAAGTATATATTTGGTAGTTAAAGAAATGAGACTGGATGAAATCAATGTCTGAGAAAACAGAGACAAGAACAGGAGAAGGGAGAGAAGAGAGAGGAAAAGGGAGTGGAGAAGAGAGAGAGGATTGGGGAAGAGGAGAGAGGAAAGACTAGGCCTTACAAAATGCACTTAAACTCTTGCAGACCACGGGGATTGGATGAAACACAAGCTGGAATCAAGATTGCTGGGAGAAATATCAACAACTTCAGATGTGCAGATGATACCACTCTAAAGGCAGAAAGTGAAAAGAAAAGAAAATGCCTCTTGACAAAGGTGAAAGAGGAGAATGAAAAAGCTAGCTTAAAACCCAACCTTCAAAAAACTAAGATCATGGCATCTGATCCCAATACTTCATAGCAAATTATTCAGATTATTCAGTTCAATCACTCAGTCATGTCTGACTATTTGCAGCCCCCATAGACTGCAGCACTCCAGGCTTCTTTGTCCATCACTAACCCTGGAGCTTACTCAAACTCATGTCCATTGAGTCGGTGATGCCATCCAACCATCTCATCTTCTGTCATCCCCTTCTCCTCCCACCTTCAATCTTTCCCAGCATCAGGGGCTTTTCAAATGAGTCTGTTCTTTACATCAGGTGGCCAAAGTATTGGAGTTTCAGCATCAACATCAGTCCTTCCAGTGAATATTCTGGACTGATTTCCTTTAGGATTGGTTGGATCTCCTCGCTGTTCAAGGAACTCTCAAGAGTCTTCTCCAACACCACAGTTCAAAAGCATCAATTTTTCGGTGCTCAGCTTTCTTTATAGTCCAACTTTCACATCTATACACGACTACCAGAAAAACCATACCTTTGACTAGATGGACATTTGTTGGCAAAGTAATGTCTCGGCTTTTTAATATGCTATCTAGGTTGGTCATAACTTTTCTTCCAAGGAGCAAGTGTCTTTTAATTTCATGGCTGCAGTCACCACCTGAAGTGATTTGGAAGCTCTCAAAAATAAAGTCTCTCACTCTTTCCATTGTTTCTCCATCTATTTGCCATGAAGTGATAGGACCAGATGCCACCACCTTAGTTTTCTGAATGTTGACTTTTAAGCCAACTTGTTCACTCTCCTCTTTCACTTTTATCAAGAGGCTCTTTAGTTCTTCTTTGCTTTCTGCCATAAGGGTGGTGTCTTCTACATATCTGAGGTTATTGATATTTCTCCAGGAAATCTTGATTCCAGCTTGTGCTTCATCCAGTCCAGTGTTTCTCATGATGTACTCTGCATAGAAGTTAAATATGCAGAGTGACAGTATATAGCCTTGATGTACTCTTTTCCTGATTTGGAACCAGTGTGTTGTTCCATGTCCAGTTCTAACTGTTGCTTCCTGACCTGCATACAGATTTCTCAGGAGGCAGGTCAGGCAGTTTGGTACTCCCATCTCTTTAAGAGTTTTCCACAGTTTGCTGTGATCCACACAGTCAAAGGCTTTTACATAGTCAATAAAGCAGGAGTAGATTTTTTTTCTGGAACACTCTTGGTTTTTTGATGATCCATTGGATGTTGGCAATTTGATCTCTGGTTCCTCTGCCTTTTCTAAAACCAGCTTGAACAGCTGGAAGTTCACAGTTCACGTACTGCTGAAGCCTGGCTTGGAGGATTTTGAGCATTACTTTGCTAGCGTGTGAGATGAGTGCATTTGTGTGGTAGTTTGAGCATTCTTTGGCATTGCCTTTCTTTGGGATTGGAATGAAAACTGAACTTTTCCAGTTCTGTGGTCACTGCTGAGTTTTCCAAACTTGCCGGCATATGGAATGCAGCACTTTCACAACATCATCTTTTAGGATTTAAAATAGTTAGGTTGGAATTCCATCACATCCACTAGCTTTTTTCGTAGTGATGCTTCCTAAGGCCCACTTGATTTTGCATTTCACAATGTCTGGTTCTAGGTGAGTGATCACAGCATCAAGACTATCTGGGTTATAAAGATCATTTTTATATAGTTCTTCTGTGCATTGCCACCTCTTCTTAATATCTTCTGCTTCTGTTAGGTCCATACCATTTCTGTCCTTTATTGTGCCCATCATTGCATGAAATGTTCCCTTGGTATCTGTAATTTTCTTGAAGAGATCTCTAGTCTTTCCCATTCTATTACTTTCCTCGGTTTCTTTGCATTGATTACTGAGGAAGTCTTTCTTATCTCTCCTTGATGTTCTTTGGAACTCTGCATTCAAATGGGTATATCTTTCCTTTTCTCCTTTGTCTTTTGCTTCTCCTCTTTTCACAGCTATTTGTAAGGCCTTCTCAGACAACCATTTTGTTTTTTTACATAGATGTGGAAAAAGTGGAAGCAATGACAGATTTTATTTTCTTGGGCTCCAAAATCACTGTGGACAGTGACTATAGCCATGAAATTAAAAGTCCCTTGCTCCTTGGAAGAAAAGCTATGACAAACTTAGACAGCATATTAAAAAGCAAAGACATCTCTTTGCTGACAAAGGTCGATATAGTCAAAGCTATGGTTTTTCCAGTAGTCATGTATGGATGTGACAGTTGGATCATAAAGAAAGCTGAGAGCTGAAGAATTGTCTTCAAATTGCGGTGCTGGAGAAGGCTCTTGAGAGTCCTTTGAACTATAAAGAGATCAAATCAGTCAATCCTAAAGGATATCAATCCTGAATATTCATTGGAAGGAATGCTGAACCTGAAGCTGAAGCTCCAATACATTGGCCACCTGATGCAAATAGCTGACTCATTGGAAAAGACCCTGATGCTGGGAAAGATTGATGGCAAGAGAAGGGGTGACTTAGGATGGGATGGTTAGTTAGCATCACCGACTCCCCAACTCAGACATGAATCTGAGCAAACTCTGGGAGATGGTGAAGGACACAGAAGCCTGGCATGCTTCAGCCCATGGATCACAAAGATGAGGACAAGACTGAGTGACTGAACAACAGGGGGCCTCTACCATAAGAGAAAGGTTGGAGAGTATAATCTCTTAGAAACAGAGAAGAGAAGAAATTCCAATAAGAAGTGATTTCACATCTCTACTCTATGCTGTTGAAAGTTTGTATATGGTAAAGGACAGAGCACTGAATTGATAATGTAGAGCTAACTGGTGATTTTCACAAGAGCAATTGCATTAGAACTATAAGTATGGAAGTGCAATTGGAATACATTTAGGATAGAATGAGAGGTGATAAAGTAGAGAAAGGAACCAGTATCATTAGAGGTTTTTGTTTTTGTTTTTTTAGAATGGAAGAGGAGAGACAGAAAAATATGTAAAGGGATATGTTGGACTATGGGTGGAATTTTGTAAGAGAGGAGACAAAAGATCCTATTTGTATACATGTAGAGATGAGTAAGTCAAAAGGAAGAAACTGATGAATCAGAAAGAAAAGGGTTACTGGGAGCAAGAGAGTGAAAGAGGGTGATATTCCAGGCACACAGGAAGAATTCAGTCCATGATAGAAGCAGGAAAAATTCCTTAATTTTATCAAGATGGAAGAAAAACAATTATAGGATAGGAGGGGGTAGCAACTGTGCCAGCACTTAGAGTAACCATCAAGTGTGCTGGAATATTCATTTCTTTTATATTAGCAACATTTAAAAATTAATTTTTAAAAACATCTTTCAGAATCATGAACACTTGAGAATGTATCAGTCCATTCAGTTTGATAAATAAGTCTACAAAATGAAGTCCAAATTTGTGATCTTGACTTCTTGAATTCATGAGGCCAGTTTCTTAAATATGCATATAAGTCTTCATCATTGTTTTTCTTTAGAAAGCTTGTCTCATTAAAAATCTTTTCATCAACATTATAATATCCTTTGGCTAACGTCTAACTGGGAGAGAGGGCAGTTGGTGAATATACCTCCTTAACTTTCTTCGTCCTCTTGGATCACAGGGTTTAATAGTTTGGTACTGGAGGTTTCATTACTCAGTTTGCACTGATCCAGTCTACTGTTTTCATTATTTTGAACTGTTCTTTACTAGAGAAGATTTAGTCTTCCCACACTTCTTGCATGACTTTTTTGTCCACTTACAATGCTGTTAGGCCCACACTTCTATTCCATTTCCTAGCATAGTATTCACTTAATCAATTGCTGTTGAAAGGTTGCTGGGAAACTGATGTAGATACATAATATTGATAATAGAAGCAATATTTTCTATTTTCTACATATAATGTTCCAACATGTAATTAAGAAGAAGGAGAGTTATTTTTAGCTCAGAGGGGTTCCAGAGCGGTGTTCATTAAAGAGGTGAAATCCCATCTTGAGAAGAAAAATACAGGATGTCAGACATACTTAGCAGAGGATGAGGTAAAGGAACAGTCAAGGAAAGAAAATAGCATGATTAATGGACAGAAGATATACCATCCCTGAGTTTGGCTGGAGCATAGGTACATAAAAGGAAGTGTGGAGTTAATTTGTAAATGTAAATTCAGACCTGGTTAAGAAGTGATCTAACCTGGAGATATAGGTCAAACATTGTCAGCATAGATCTGAAATTAACAGATAGTCATTGAGTTTTTTTAAGATGGGAGGTGAGAGGTGTTACATGATTAGAACCATGCTTTTGAAAGATAGCTGAGGCAGCTATGTGTCTGGGAGACAAAGCTGAAAGGCTGTGACCAGCAGTTGTTGTCAACCTTGTGAAATATCTTGCTTTGGGAAAGGTTAAACTAGAGACATATCCATGGTCAATGTCTGTTCTTTTTCCATTAGACTTCTTTTAAAATGCAATCATTTAAACAAGTGGAAAAAAAAGTCCCAAATAAAACAAGGTCAGAAATTTTATTGACTTCTTAAACATTCACTAAATGGGGAAAGAAATGATCTTACTTTCTGCTGAGACTTTCCTGAAAGCTTGCCAAAGTAGAAAGCTTCAGAAGATCCTGATCATTCATCAAGAGGTCCAAATTTGTTACTCACAAAAGGATCAGTATTCTCCAGCTGGGAAAAGTCCTAATGACATCAGCTAAATATTTCACAGTGCCCTAAACATTGTTTTGAATGCTTTCTAACCTATCTAAGTTGATTTATTTTAACAGAAAAGGTGGCCATTTTATTTTCTTATTTGTCAATGCATTGGTTATTTATCTGCTTAAATGTTTATCCCATGTTTCTCTTCTAACGATCTTGCATATATATTTTTTTCCATATTTATCTTCCTAAAATGTACACCCGAGTATAGGACAGGGTGCGTGCCTGCATGCTCAGTCTCTTCAGTCATGTCCGACTCTTTGCGACCCCATGGACTGTAGCTCACCAGGCTCCTCAGTCCATGGGATACTCCAGGCAAGAATATTACAGTGGGTTGCCATGTCCTCCTTCAGGGGATCTTCCTGACCCAGAGATTGAACCCATGTCTCCTACATCTACTGCACTGCAGGTGGATTCTTTTACCACTGAGCCACCGGGAAAGCCCCATAGGTGAGGGTAAGGCCTGCTTAGGGGACATTATAAAGATATTATCAAACTTATTCAAACATAGAATGTGATACTGCACATAAATCTACCTTACTTTCCCTATTTAGAAGATTCTTCATTCTAAGAGTAAGGGTCAAAATCTCTGAAAATTTTAAAGCAGACGTAAATTTTCTTTCTTACTATTTTTTAGTAGAGGGGGTTGTTTGCTTTCACACATATAATAAAATTGCTTAGAGGGAAATAAAAAGGGGGACTTATACTAGTTCATGGATGATTTATAAATTATTGAAGAAATGCATAAAAACCAACTGCATTTTCAATGCACTATCCTTACAAAAATATATAGAAATTATAAAGTTTAATGCAAAGTAACTTTACTGTAAAATCTTTAGTAAGTTCTCTTGCATCTTGAACCACAAGTGATTATCCCAGTATAACCCAATAAGGTACTGATTGTTGATTGTTTTCTACTCTCAGAAGAAATTTAATAAAATTCTACAGTTATAGTAACTAGCTCACTTTCTAGTTAAGAAACAAAAGGAAGCTGGTTTAACTATATCAATTTCAGAAAAAAAGACACTAAAGCAAAGCAAATTTTTAGGATTTCTACAAAAATGATCAAGGTTTACATCCATCCATAAGATACAATTTTATCTGCTTTTGCTTCTAATAAGATAGCCTCAACTGGACATGGAACAACAGACTGGTTCCAAATTGGGAAAGCAGTACATCAAGGCTGTATATTGTCACCCTGCATATTTAACTTATGTGCAGAGTACATCATGAGAAATGCTGGACTGGATGAAGCACAAGCTGGAATCAAGATTTCCTGGAGAAATATCAATAACCCCAGATATGCAGATGACACCACCCTTATGGCAGAAAGCAAAGAAGAACTAAAGAGCCTCTTGATGAAAGTAAAAGATGAGAGTGAAAAAGTTGACTTAAAAGTCAACATTCAGAAAACTAAGATCATGGCATCTGGTCCCATCATTTCATTGCAAATAGATGGGGAAACAATGGAAAGAGTTAGAGACTTTATTTTTTTGGGCTCCAAATCATTGCAGATAGTGACTGCAGCCATGAAATTAAAAGACACTTGCTCCTTGGAAGAAAAAAAAAAAATAGACAGCATATTAAAAAGCAGAAACATTACTTTGCCAACAAAGGTCCATCTAGTCAAAGTTATGGTTTTTCCAGTAGTCATGTATGAATGTGAGAGTTGGACTATAAAGAAAGCTGAGCACTGAAGTATTGATGCTTTTGAACTGTGGTGTTGGAGAAGACTCCTGAGAGTCCCTTGGACAATAAGGAGGTCAAACCAGTCCATCCTAAAGGAAATCAGTCCTGAATATTCATTGGAAGGACTGATGCTGAAGCTGAGGCTCCAATACTTTGACCACCTGATGAGAAGAACTGTCTCATTTGAAAAGACCCTGATGCTGGGAAAGATTGAAGGCGGGAGGAGAAGGAGATGACAGAGGATGAGATGGTTGGATGGCATCACTGACTCAATAGACATGAGTTTGAGTAAACTCAGGATATGGTGATGGACAGGGAGACCTGGCGTGCTGCAGTCCATGGGGTCACAAAGAGTTGGACATGACTGAGCGACTGAACTGAACTGAACTGAAGGTAAATCTAATAATATAGAGGGAGAATTCAACATCCTTCTGTTAATCCTTGAAAAGACAAATAATCAAGAAATAATTGAAGACATTATTTGAACAGTAACAATAACAGCTTTATTTTAATGAAATTACAGATTTCTGTGCCCTCATACTACAATAATCTTCCCTCATAGCTCAGTAGGTAAAGAATCTGCCTGAAAGGCAGAAGAACCAGGTTTGATTTCTGGGTCAGGAAGATCTCCTGGAAAAGGAAATGGTGACCTCCTCCAGTATTCTTGCCTGGAGAATCCCATAGACAGAGGAGCCTGGCGGGTTATAGTCCAAGGTGTTGCAAGAGCAGGACACGGCTTAAAGAGTAAAACCATGGCTCATTCCCAAAATTGATTATTTACTAGGTAATGAATCAAGTAACAATAAATTTCAAAGCATAGGTATCGTGGAGCTCATATTCTCTCAAGACTATGCAATTTCGTTAAACATGTAAAAGAACAACAACAAAAGGTGAATAAATAAACCCCCAAATATTTGGGGCTTCTTAGGTGGCACTAGTGGTAAAGGAGACTTAAGAGACATGGATTCCATCCCTGGGTCAGGAAGATACCCTGGAGAAGGAAATAGCAATCCACTCTAGCATTGTTGCCTGGAGAAGTCCATGGACAGAGGAGCTTTGTGGACTGCAGTGCATGGGTTTGCAAACAATCGGACACAACTGAGTGGCTTAACACCCTAAGTAAGGTTAACTACTCCGTACATCAAATCCTGTGGAAAAATGCAGAAACAGTATTTTAAAGGAAACTACAGTCTTAAATTTTTATACTGGGAAAGTATGGTTGAAATTTAGTTATAAAAGGAACAGAGATTAAATTACAAATTTCAAGGAACTATGAGAGCAGATCAATGAACCAGAAACTTGCACATGACTACCATGTGTACCAAGGCAAGATGGTCCATAAGAACAAAAACAGGAAAAAGTGCATATGCAAATCATTAATAGAGTATATACATGAATTTTGCTATAATCATACTGGAATATTAAACAGTAGAAAAAAGAAATGAAAGAAGCATGGATGCAAGAGGTTAGATACATCTTGGTATTAACCTCTCATGTAGAATAAATTGGAGAGCATCTAAAAGAAAAAGTCCCCAAAGACAGTATGAAGACACTTTAAAAGCAAACATTACATTTTTAAACTTTTTATTTTGAGACAACTGTAGATTCACATATCACTTCTTAAGAAGTAATAGAGATAATAAAAATAAATGGAAAAAAAAGAAGTAATAGAGAGAAATCTTGTACTGTTTATGTATTTCTCTCAGTAGTAATATCTTGCAAAACCACACCACAGTATTACAAGAATATTAACACTGATACAAACCTTCAGTCTTATTCAGACTTCCCAAATTTAACTTGTACTCATTTTTGTGGGTGTTATATGTAATTTTATCACATATATAGTTTCTGTATGGAGCACTATAGTCAAGATATAGAGCAGTCCATCTAAAGGATCCCTCATGTTTCTTCTTTATAACCACACCTCCTCAAGCTTATTCCTAACTGCTGATAACTACTGATCTGTTCTACATTTTTATAGTTTCGTTATTTCAAGAATCTTATGTACATGGAAGATTATATAGTATATAATCTTTGCTGACAGAATTTTTTCTCTGTTACTCCTTACTGATTCATCCATGTTTTTACCTATATTAGTCAAATAACAAAAATCAATATATAATGAAATATAATTTAGATAAATGAAACTGTGAGTCTTCTGTAAAGAAAAACCTTAGCATCAGAAGCCAAAGCATTTCATTGCCCAGTTGAACTTCTCTAATACACTTGGTCCAGTAGTATGTTTCCTATGCCTCATGTTTCTTCTCACCTTAATATAAAATAAAATGTTCTTAATCCAATCCAAGCATCTACACACAACTTTTGTTATTTGCTAATTTGCTGTCTGGTCCTTGGAAATTAATCAAAAGCTAGTGAAGGTGAAGGAATACCACTTGAGTTATTTTAAATTCTAAAAGATGATGCTGTTAAAGTGCTCCACTCAATATGCCAGCAAATTTGGACAATGCAGCAGTGGCCACAGGACTCAAAAAGGTCAGTTTTCATTCTAATCCCAAAGAAAGGCAATGCCAAAGAATGTTCAAATTATGGCACAATAGCACTTATCTCACATGCTAGCAAAGTAATGCTCAAAATCCTCCAAGCCAGGCTTCAAGCCAACAGTATGTGAACCATGAACTTCCAGATGTTCAAGCTGGATTTAGAAAAGGCAGAGGAACCAGAGATCAAATTGCCAACATCCACTGAATCATCAAAAAAGCAAGAGTATTCCAGAAAAAAAAATCTACTTCTGCTTTAATGACTATGCCAAAGCCTTTGACTGTATGGATCACAAAATACTATGGAAAATTCTTAAAGAGATGGAAATACCAGACTATCTGACCTGCCTCCTGAGAAATCTGTATGCAGGTCAAGAAGCAGCAGTTAGAACTGGACATGGAACAACAGACTGGCTCCAAATCAGGAAAGGAGTACATCAAGGCTGTATATTGTCACCCTGCATATTTAACTTCTATGCAGAGTACATCATGAGAAACACTGAACTGGGTGAAGCACAAGCGGGAATCAAGATTTCCTGGAGAAATATCAATAACCTCAGATATGTAGAAGACACCACCCTTATGGCAGAAAGCAAAGAAGAACTAAAGAGCCTCTTGATGAAAGTAAAAGAGGAGAGTGAAAAAGTTGACTTAAAAGTCAACATTCAGAAAACTAAGATCATGGCATCTGGTCCCATCACTTCATGGCAATTAGATGGGGAAACAATGGAAAGAGTTAGAGACTTTATTATTTGGGGGCTTCAAAATCACTTCAGATAGTGACTGCAGCCATGAAATTAAAAGACACTAGCTCCTTGGAAGAAATGCTATGACCATCCTAGACAGCACATTAAAAAGCAGAGACATTACTTTGCCAACAAAGGTCCACCTAGTCAAGGTTATGGTTTTTCCAGTAGTCATGTATGAATGTGACAGTAGGACTATAAAGAAAGCTGAGCACTGAAGTATTGATGCTTTTGAACTGTGGTGTTGGAGAAGACTCCTGAGAGTCCCTTGGACAATAAGGAGGTCAAACCAGTTCATCCTAAAGGAAATCAGTCCTGAATATTCACTGGAAGGACTGATGTTGATGCTGAAGCTCCAACACTTTGGCCACCTGATGAGAAGAACTGACTCATTTGAAAAGACCCTAATGCTGGGAAAGATTGAAGGCAGGAGGAGAAGGAGATGACAGAGGATGAGATGGTTGGATGGTATCACCAATTCAATGGACATGAGTTTGAGTAAGCTCCAGGAATTGGTGATGGACAGGGAAGCCTGTTATGCTACAGTCCATGGGGGTCACAAAGAGTCGGACACGACTGAGTGACTGAACTGACACTAACTCAGCTGAATGCATGAATTCAAAGCCTTAAAATTTAGTATTACTTTCTTGTCCTTTTAAAAGAGAAATCATGCTTTGAGTTTCTTATTTATTTAACATGAATTTAGCAAAATGCACGTGGGGAAATCATTGAAACTTGAAATAAATGAGACTTGCAGATAATTTTCATTTCAAATCTGACTCAGTGATTTCCATTTCTAGTTAGCTTCACCAGAATAAAAGTCTGTGAACTGTCATATATTTGCTTACAGCAGTTCTCTTGAGGGGAAAAATCATTTGTTCTCAATGAAGTATAACCCTTTAGGTGGAGGATGTTGTGAGTGTTTACTCTGTGGTGTCTGAGTGTTCCTCTTAGCTCGAATTCACCTTTAACCACAAGTGGTGAGTCCTAGGAGCGGGGAAGGAAGTAATAAGGGGATAAAGGTCAGGTCCCTGGGCTGGCACAAATGTGACAGAGAATTCAAATTCAGTCATTTCTAATTCATAACCTAGACTTGTCTAGAAACCCAGATGCTGTGTGCTCCGATTTCCGAGTTTTCATTGCTTGAAGTCTGTTTATGATTTGCAGACATGCTGAGAGTGATGTGAATATAAAAAGGCATTCAGAGCCATGGTTTCAGCAGTCGCTTCACTCATCTGTAAAGTACATCTCCCTGCGCTTTGATTGCAGTGCCCATCAAGTTCTCTCTGTGCCCACGTGTGGTGCTGCTTGCCATTCAGCTGTGCAACTTTTGATGGCAACAACCGGAGTTAGTACATAACCTCCATTTTTAAGGTTACTGCAATGGAAAAAGCATTGCTGCTTATTTTATGTAAATCTTTATGTCATGATTATAATGTTACAATAAATGCTGCTGTATATATTTTGTATGAAGTACTTTATCACAGTTTTTCTCCTCTGGTTTGGAAGATGAAAGAGACTTTTGTGTAGGAATTCTAGTACATGTTTCTCATTTAATTCCCATTACACTACTAGGGAGTAGGTGTGATTACTGTCATTTTACAAATTGTGACTGAGACTAGGATGTATTAGGTTATCTGAGGGGTAAAAGAGACTGATAAAGTTGCTAGAGTGGAACTTACTTTCTTTCCTATCACACTAGAATAAATCATCAATTTTCTTTCTGAGTGATTTGGATTTTAACAAGCATTCAAATCCAATAAACAAACAAACAAAGAGTTTGGCTACATGATAAAATATCTGGGAAATCTAAGTTAATCTACATTGCCCAAGTTTCTTCACAGCCATACTTCTCAAAAATTTTAATAGTATGATATAAAGCAAGTTTCTTCACAGCTATACTTCTCAAAAATTTTAAAAGTATGATATAGTGCAATATAACTCATCCAATCCCCAAAGATGTAGGAAGCTGCTTTATTAAACTTATAAACATCTACAGAGAAATACTGTTCCAAAGTACAGGATTTGAGAAATATACTGCATCCAAAGTATATAGACTTCTCAATAAAGTGGTTTTTTGGGGGGAAGGGGAGAAAAAAAGCTAGCTAATTTTCAAAAGCTGGGAGTTACAAAATTCCTTCTTCCACAATGCAGAGGATACATTTACTTAGAGTGACTGAAAGTATGTGCTGAGGGTTACATGTATTTTGTTCTCAATATTTTCTTAAAACCACAGGAAGGGATTAGGTTTTATATATTCTCTCAGATCTTTACATCTTTAAAGGCAGACAGAGGAATCAGGGTATGCTATGATTTATTCTCCAGAGGATTTCTATTTGCATTTTATAAACCTTTATGTTTTGGTATATGTTCTTCTACCAAGAAGCCTAGAAAAGACTTCAGAACATGGCAAGACTTTGATAAAAAGAAAGCAAATTGTCCCCCACAGTGCTTTTCACACTATTGACAAAAAAAAAAAAAAAAAAAATGGGGGTGGGGTGGGCCTTGGCACCCAGAGTTTATTTCTTTCCACTTTATTTCTTTCCACTCTCCTCCATTTAACACACATCTATACATAAACACACACTCATATACACTCACAAACAATTCAAATATGCAAAGCAGGAGAAGTAAAGTATGAATTATGACAATACAGGTATAATGCTTTGAAATCGCCAGTCTTCAGCCTTTGAAAGGAAGCTGATACAAACGATTTTATCATTCTAATGTATTTCTTTCAACTTGCATAAATAAATACTCAATCATGCTTCCACTATGTTTTCAGAATTTATAGTAGAAATAAGGAGACCAAGGGTAAACAAGATAGATACAGTCCCTGAAGACATCGAGCTTAAAGTTAGGTGTGAACCCTGAGCTGGACATTGAAGTATGGAGAAGGGGTTCAGTTCACAAAGGCTTTGGGTCAGAATATGGGGATTTAAACTTGTCTAGGAGTGAGGAAGTTCTCTTAAAAGAACTCTTAAACTGACAGGAAAGGATGAACATGAATAGGGTGAAAATGAAGGAGTAATAGCATTCCATACCTAACCCTGCAATGAAACCCTAGAAGCAAGATTCTGTAAATAATGCTTGAAATCTGACGGAGGGTCAGAAGATGTATAGCATAAATGACAAAGTGAGCTAAGGCTAGAGCTATAAAGACTGTGGATTGTTTTGTCAGAATTTTGTGTATTTTAAGACAATGTGAAGTTTTCACACAGTTTTACAAAGGTAGTGACAAGATTAGATTTGTATTTTCAAAAAAGATTCTTCTGGTTCCTGGGCCAAAAATGAACTAGAAAGGGCAAACCTAGACATGAAGAGAGAGATTAGGAAACTTCCACAGTAATTTCAATGATAATGACATAAGAAGAAATATTAATATTCCAGACATATTTCTGAGGTAAGAAAAGCAATTTCATGAGTGACTAGATGTGGACTATGAGAGAGAATGAAAAGTCATGGATTGCTTCCAGGTTTTAGGTTTGATTAGCAACAAGGTGGAGGGATGGTATCCTCTTAGCAGTGAAAAGGAACACTGAACGAACAAGGAACATGCCTCCTTGAGATGATGAGCTTGGTTGGCTGATATGTTGAATTCCTTTTTAATTTTTTAATTGAAGGATAATTGCTTTAGAGAATTTTGTGGTTTTCTGTCATACATCACCGAGAATCAGCCATAGCTATATCCATGTTCCCTCCCTCCCAGACCTCCCTCCCTGCCCTACCCTTCAGCCTGTCGCAGAGCCCTGTTTGAGTTCCCTGAGTGACACAGCAAAGTCCCATCGTCTATCTGTCTTACACATAATATTGTAAATGTCTATGTTACTCTCCATGCATCTCCCCTTCTCCTTCCTCTCCTCCCACCTTGTCCTTAGGTCTGGTCTCTATTTCCCCATTGCCTCCCTGAAAATGAAATCATCAGTGCCATCTCTTCAGATTCCATATATGTGTCAATATATGATATTTCTATTTCTGACTTACTTCACTCTGTATAATGGGCTCTAGTTTTGTCCACCTCATCAGAACAGATTCAAGAGTGTTCCTTTTTATGGCTAAGTAGTATTCCATTGTGTCTATGTACCACAGCTTCTTTATCCATTCATTTATCAGTGGACATCTAGGTTGCTTCCATGTTCTAGCTATTGTAAATAGAGCTGCAGTCAACACTGGGGTACATGTGTCTTTTTCAGTTTTGACTTCCTCAGGGTATATGCCTAGGAGTGGGACTGCTGGGTCATATGGTGGTTTTATTTCTAACTTTTTAAGGAGTCTCCATACCTTCTTCCACAGTGGCTATACCAGTTTATATTCCCACAAGTAGTACAAGAGTGTTCCCTTTTCTCCACACCCTCTCTAGCATTTACTGTTTGTAGACTTTTTGATGACAGCCATTCAGACTGGTGAGATGTAGTATCTCATTGTAGTCTTGATTTGCATTTTTCTGATAATGAGTGATGTTGAGCATCTTTACACATGCTTGTTAGCCATCTGTATGTCTTCTCTGGAGAAATGTCTCTTCAGGTCCCCTTCCCACTTTTTGACTGGGTTGTTTGCTTTTTTGATATTGAGTTGTATAAGCTGCTTATATATTTTAGAAATTAATTCTTTATCAGTTGTTTCCCTTGCTATTATTTTCTCCCATTCTGAGGGTTGTCTTTTCACCTTGTCTGTAGTTTCTTTTGCTGTGCAAAAGCTTTTAAGTTTAATTAGGTCCTACTTATTTATTTTTATTTTTATTTCCATTACTCTAGGAGGTGGGTCACAGAAGATCTTGCTTTGATATATGTCATTAAGTGTTCTGCCTATGTTTTCCTCTCAGAGCTTTATAGTTTCTGATCTTACATTTAGGTCTTTAATCCATTTTGAGTTTATCTTTGTGTATGGCATTAGGTAGTGATCTAATTTCATTCTTTTGCACATAGCTGTCCAGTTTTCCCAGCACCACTTATTGAAGAGGCTGTCTTTGCCCCATTGTATATTCTTGCCTTCTTTGTCAAAAACAAGGTACCCATAGGTGTGTGGCTTTATCTCTGGGTTCTCTATCTTGTTCCATTTGTCTATATTTCTGTTTTTGTGCCAGTAACATACTGTCTTGATGACTGTAGTTTTGTAGTATAGTCTGGTTGATTCCTCCAGTTCCATTCTTATTTCTCAAGACTTCTTTGACTATTTGGGGTCTTTTGTTTTCCACATGAATTGTGAAATTTTTTGTTTTAGTTCTGTGAAAAAAGTCATTGGTAATTTGATAGGGATTGCACTGAATCTGTAGATTGCATTTGGTAGTATAGTCATTTTCACAATATTGATTCTTCCCAACCAGGTACATGGAATATCTCTCCATCTGTATGTCATCTTTGATTTCTTTCATCAGTGCTTATAGTTTTCCATATACGGGTCTTTTGTTTCCTTAGGTAGGTTTATTCCTAGATATTTTATGCTCTTGTTTGCAACGGTGAATGGTACTGATTCCTTAATTTCTCTTTCTGATTTTTCATTGTTAATATATAGGAGTGCATGTGATTTTTGTGTGTTGACCTTGTATCCCACGACTTTGGTGAATTTTCTGATTAGCTCTAGTAATTTTCTGATAGCTTCTTTTGGATTTTCTATGTATAGTATCATGTCATGTGTAAACAGTGAGAGTTTTACTTCTTATCTGATCTGGATTCCTTTGATTTCTTTTTCTTCTCTAATTGCTGTAGCTAGGACTTCCAAAACTATGCTGAATAATAGTGGTGAGTATGGACAACCTTGTCTTGTTCCTGATATTAGAGGGAAAATGTTTAGTTTTTCACCTTTGAGAATAAGGTTTGCTGTAGGTTTTTCATATGGCCTTTACTATGTTGAGGTAGATTCCTTCTATGCCCATTTTTTGAAGCATTTGTCATCATAAATGGATGCCAGATTTTGTCAAAGCTTTTTCTGCATCGATTGAGATGATCATAAGGTTTTAATCTTTCAATTTGTTGATATGGTGTATCATGTTGATTGATCTGAGTATATTGAAGAAAGCTTGCATCACTGGAATAAACCTGACTAGGTCATGGTGTATGAGCTTTTTAATGTGTTGTCGGATTCTGTTTGCTAGAATTTTGTTGAAGATTTTTGCGTCTATGTTCATCAGTGATACTGGTCTGTAATTTTCTTTTTTCATGTTGTCTTTTCCTGGTTTTTTGTAGAAGGGTGATTGTGGCCTCCTAGAATGAGCTTGGAAGTGTTCCTTCCTCTGCAAATTTTTGGAAGAGTTTCAGAAAAATAGACATTAGCACTTCTCTGAATGTTTGATAGAATTCCCCTGTGAAGCCATCTAGACCTGTGCTTTTGTTTTTTGGGGAGATTTTTTATCATTGTTTCAATTTCACTTTTTGTAATTGGGTTGTTCATGGTATCTGTTTCTTACTGGTTCCGTCTTGGAAAGTTGATCTTTTCTAAGTGTCTGTCCATTTCCTCTAGGTTGCCCATTTTATTAGCATATAGTTGCTCATAATATTCTCTAATGATATTTTGTATTTCTGTGTTGTCTGTTGTAACCTCTCCTTTTTCATTTCTAATTTTATTGATTTGATTTTTCTCCCTTTTTTTTTCTTGATGAGCCTGGCTTGTGGTTTGTCAATTTTGTTAATCTTCTCAGAGAAACAGCTTTTACTTTTATTAATCTTTGCTATTGTTTCCTTCATTTCTTTTTCATCTATTTCTGCTCTGATTTTGATGGTCTCCTTCCTTCTGCTGACTTGGGGTTTTTTTTTTGTTTGTTTGTTTTCCAGCTGCTTTAGATACAGAGCTAGGCTATCTATTTGAAGCTTTTCTAGCTTCTTGAGGTATGATTTTTGCTATCCCTCTTAGAACTGCTTTTGCTGAGTCCCTTTTGCTGACCCAAAAGCAAACCCAAACTGCTTTTGGGTCATTGTGTTTTCATTGTCATTTGTTTCTAGGAGTTTTTTTGTTTCTTTTTTTATTTCTTCAGTAACTTCTTTGTTATTCAGTAATGTATTGTTTAATCTCCATGAGTTTGTGTGTTTTGCTGTTTTTTCCCTGTAGATGATATCTAATCTCATAGTGTTGTGGTCAGAGATGATACTTGATACAATTTCCATTTTTTCAAATTTACTGAGGCTTGATTTGTGACTCAAGATGCAGTCTATCCTAGGGAATGTTCCACGTGCACTTGAGAAGAAAGTGTATTCTTCTGCATTTGGATGGAAATTCCTGAAGCTATCAATCAGGTCCATTTGGTCTAATGTTTCATTTAAGGTTTGCATCTCCTTATTGATTCTGTTTTGATGATCTGTCCATTGATGACAGTGGGGTGTTAAAGTCCCCTGCTATTATTGTGTTCCTGTTGATTTCTCCTCTTATGATAGTTAGTGTTTGCCTTATGTATTGAGGGGCTCCTATGTTGGGTGCATAGATATTTACAATTGTTATGTCTTCTTGGATTGATCCCTTGATCATTATGTAGTGTCTGTCTTTGTCTCTTATGATATTCTTTAAAGTCTATTCTGTCTGAAATAAGAATTGCCACTCCAGCTTTCTTTTGGTTTCCAAACACATGGATTATTGTTTTCCATCCTTTTACTTTCAGTCTGTATGTGTCTCTAGGTCTGAAGTGGGTCTCCTGTAGGCAGAATATATATGGGTCTTGTTTTTGTATCCATTCAGTGAGTCTGTATCTTTTGGCTGGTATATTTAGTCCATTTACATTTAAGGTAATTATTGATATATATGTTCCTATTGGCATTTTCTTGATTGTTTTGGGCTTGTTTTTGTAGGTCTTTCATTTCTTTTGTGTTTACCAGCTATGTAAGTCCCTTTAGTATTTTTTGCAAGGCAGGTTTGGTGGTGCTGAATTTTCTTAATTTCTGCTTGTCTGTAAAGCTTTTGATTTCTCTGTCAACTTTGAATGAGATCTTTGCTAGGTATAGTAATCGTGGTTGCAGGTTTTTCTCTTTCAGTACTTTAAATATACCCTGCCATTCCCTTCTGGCCTGTAGAGTGTCTGCTGAAAGATCCACTGTTAATTGTATGGCTTTTCCCTTATATGTTACTTATTGCTTTTCCCTTGCTGCTTTTAATATTCTTTCTTTGTGCTTAATCTCTGTTAGCTTGATTAGTATGTGTCTTGATGTGTTTTTCCTCAGGTTTAACCTGTAGGGAATTCTGCACTTCTTGAATTTGATTGACTATTTCCTTTCCTATGTTGGGGAAGTTTTCAAATATAATTTCTTTAAAAATTTTCTCAGTGCCTTTCTTTTTTTCTTCTTCCTCTGAGACCCCATAGCTAAAATATTGGTGCATTTAATATTGTTCCAAAGGTCTCTGAGGTTTTCCTCAATTCTTTTCATTCTTTTCCCTTTATACTACTCTTCAGCAGTTATTTCCATCATTCTATCCTTCCAACTCACTTATCCGTTCCTCTGTCTCAGTTATTCTGCTACTGGTTCCTTCTAGTGTATTTTTAATTTCAGTAATTGTGTTATACATTTGTTTGCTTATTCTTTATTTCTTCTATGTCCTTGGTGATTGTATTAACTGTGTTAAGTGCTTCTTGCATTTTCTCCATCTATTTTCAAGTCTTGGGAGTATCTTTACTATCATCATTCTGAATTATCTTTCAGGGAGATTATTTATTTACTCTTCGTTTATTTGGTCTTGTGAGTTTCTACCTTGCTCTTTCATTTGTATTGTATTTCTCTGTATTTTCATCATCTTTTTTTTTCTCCCAACTTGCTCCATTTGAGGTCTCCTTTTCCCAGCCTTAGGGGTTGTATTACTTCTTCCTTTTGAATTTTGCCCTTGGAAGGAGATGTTGGTTGGGTGGTTTGTGTTGATTTCTTGTTAGGGGTGACTCGTGCCTGTGTTCTAGTGGGAGGGGATCAAGTAGTAATTACAGAAATACTGGGACATATACACACACACTTTCACACATACAGTTATAACCAAAGTGTTCTAAAGAAAAGAGTATAGGAGGCTGACTTGGTGAGCGAGGGAAACCAGAGGTGACAGCAACCAACTGAAGGCAGAGTTAGCTAATGCTCAATCTGGAAATCTGAGCATGAGCAGAAAGCCAATTGGGGAATATAGCATAGAGAGCTCGACAATTTAGCTTAATTGGTGAAAGAAGAAATAGTGAAGGAAAAAAAGGGAGAATAAAAAGAGAGAGAGAGAAAAAGAAAAAGAAGAAAGGAGAGAAAAGAGAAAAGGAAGGGGTGGAGAAGAGTAATAAAAAAATAAAAAGAGAGAAAAGAAAAAAATAGAAAAGCAAAGATGAATAGACATGCGTGGAAAAGATTTATATATATTCAGGAATAGCTACTGCCAGTAAAGAACAGTAGGAAAAGCAATTGAATACATCCAAAATAAAATCCAAAAAAATTCATCAAGGGAAAAAAAAAAGTGAGAAAGTGAAAAAAAGAAGAAAAAAAAAAACCTGAAAAAATGAATTTTTCTTTTGCTTTTTTTTTGACAAGAAACACAAAGAGAAAAACTCCACAGCACTGCAAAAGGCTAATATGGAGATGGAAATACACAGGGGGAATAAACCATGTGATTTATAAGAAAAAAAAAATCTTAAAATGAATTTTTTTTTTAACAAGGAAAATAAAAAGGGAAATTCCACAGCACCACAAAAAACTAATGTGATAGTGGAAATATGTTGGGAAATATGCAGTGTGATTTATAAGAAATGACTTTTATTTTTTAATAACAAGAAAAACAATGAGGAAAACTCCACAGCACTGCTAAATGCTAGTGCGAAGGTGGAGATATGTTGAGGGAACAAACAGTGTGATTTATAAGAGAAAAAAATGGAAAAGGAAAAAAAAAAAATTAAAAAGGGTTTTCAAGGTCGTAGTTCTTGGTTGTGGAGTCCGCCCCTGTGGATGGGGTTGGGTTAGCGTCCTGTGATGTTTCCCTGGTTGGTGGAGATTGTGCCTGTGTTCCGACTGATGGAGCTAGATCTCCTCTCTCTGAAGGGCAGTGCAGTGTCCAGTAGTAGGTTTTGGAGTGTCTATGGGTTCACTATGCCTTTGGGAGGTTCTAGCTTTAGTGGTGTTAGATGTGTCTATTTCCGCAGCTGCTTCAGAGTAGCTCTCTCAGTGTAACTGCAGTGCTGCCAGTCCCCTACTTGTCCCTGGGATCATCACCGGTGCTTCTGTCCCCCTGTCCTGCCCTGCGCTGCTGGCCAAAGCTTGCTAGGTAGGTGCTTGTGTGGATCCTTCTGCGTCGTGGTGATGATAGGTTGAATTTTAAGTTACCGACCTATGTTCAATTTAACCAGTGTTTACAGAGCTCATGAGAATGTGTAGGAGTGACCTTGGCTCCCTCGCTCTTCCCCATTCTGGCAATGACACTACCACCCAGTCCGGTCTCAACTCTACAGAGCTTGTTTGATTTAGGACCATAGTGTCCATCTCAACTTGCTCTTTGAAGTAGGGTTCATTTTGAATTGGATTCCAATATTGAATGTAATACACAGGCATGCAACTAATTGTCATTCATGAGTGCAGACATTCTCCCAAAAAGTATCAGATAAAACCTGGTGTGACTAAGTAAACTTTCAGGAAAACTCACCATTCTATTTCTGTCAAAACATTATGCATTATCCTGAGTCTAAAGCATCTTCTTTTCTCCTTTTCTTTTTTTTAAAAAATGCATTATATTTCATTCTTTCTGAAAATACCAGCTAACTTAGCAGACATATATACAGATATAACTTCAAGTGAAGTTCTAAGGCCACCAATTATGACAGTGAGGGATATCTATAAATTGCTTTGACTAACTTTGGGCCTTATTATCATTTACAAAGTCAAACTGATGTCTCATGGGTATAATCAGATATGCTAAATTTGTCCAGTTGTATATTAACCTCATAACAGGCCTTAAAATCAGATCTTAATTCTAAAGTTAAATCAACTTTTCCTGTTACCTCTAAGACAAGAAAAGAATTATATGTAATTCTTGGAATGGGAAATGGTTATCTCATCTTTTTGGAGCTCTAGTTTCTTATGTCAATTTCCAGACAGTCCACCTCACACCCAGAGCTTCTGTGTTTAAGGCACTGCAGTTCTTTGTACAAGGTCAAAGGAACTCTGAATTGTAAACTTGCAGAGACTCATGGTGAGAAATTTTAAAAGGGAGCAAACAAAATGAGTGGAAAGAATTACTGGAGATTGATTAGTTCTTATCTTTGGCCTTTTCTTTCCAGAATTTAAGCTATCTCTGTTTTCTTTGTTATATAAACAATAGCCATTGAAAAACTAAGAAAACCTAATGTTGGACAAAAAAAGAATGAAAAAAACTTCTAAATCAATCCTGTGCTTTTATTACCTATTGTTATGTTCCAGTCTGTAAACTGTGTCCCATGCTTGAAAAAGTAGTGTCAACCACTTAACACACAGTGTAAAGTTGGTTTCTCTTTGTCCTGGGACATATTGAACTCATGTGAAGCCAAATTTCAGATCCAACTACAACTGGAAAAATAGAATTTCCGTCTTGCAGGAAAGGCATATCATGAAGTTGGTTTAATTGTCTACTGTAGTTAGTGTTTATGCAACCATGACAACAAACTGTTAACAACACTGTTACCATTTAGGGCTTGCAACCCATCAAGCCACCAGGAATGTATGGAAAAACTATTCGGAAAAGACATACTCTGGTAAAGCAGACCAGGGTGGAAGAAGGAGAATTTCAGAGACAGCAGCACTTTTCTGGCAGAGACTAAATACTTGCTTAGTTTTCTCATTCAGAGAATTCTACCTTCTCTGGAGTTCTGCCATACATTAACTTCAATTACCAGGAATATTTCATGTAGATATTAGCCTTGGATGGTAGATATATAATTTAAATGATGTCCTTTAGAATTATGGTTTGCAAAGTTTATACTCTTTCTTATTTGAGTAAGAAAATTAAAGTTTTCCACCCTAATCCTGCCTGATTAAAAATAATGCATTAAAATGGTGACTCTGCATTTGGGAGTCATATTAAAGAGCCAAATTCCTCTCATAATTTTCATTTAATTCTCTAAATTCACACATTTCCAACAAAATGAATATTTCTCACCATGATGTAGTGATACTGCATGTTCCAAATTCTTAGAAAAAAATAGCTTAATGATATAGTAAGAGTAAACAGCTATTACAAAGTGAAATACTTTATTTCTTTAATTGATCTAGCATAAAAGCTGAAATCTCTGGTTAGGTTTAATCAGAACATTTAAATATATTTAGATATTTAAAAAGTAGATTCTATATCTTAATGATTACTCAAGTATTCTTAGGTGCTTTAAAATACGACAATGTGGATGCTTAATTTTTTTAAATGTCACAGTTCAGTTCAGTCACTCAGTCATGTCTGACTCTTTGCGACCCCATGAATCGCAGAGCGCCAGGCCTCCCTGTCCATCACCAGTAAACTCCCAGAGTTTACTCAAACTCACGTCCATCAAGTCAGTGATGCCATCCAGCCATCTCATCCTCTGCTGTCCCCTTCTCCTCCTGCCCCCAATCCTTCCCAGCATTAGGGTCTTTTCCAATGAATCAACTCTTCGCATGAGGTGGCCAAAGTATTGGAGCTTCAGCTTCAACATCAGTCCTTCCAATGAACACCCAGGACTGATCTCCTTTAGGATGGACTGGTTGGATCTTCTTGCAGTCCAAGGGACTCTCAACTTATATTTCAGGTTTATTTTAATGATTTGCATCTCATGGTATCATGTTTTTGAAATGTCACATAACTACATCAAAAGAGTAATTGTAGTTACCATATATATAAAGGGTAACTTATGGAAGTGTTTGCTAATCATTTCCAACTTCAGGAATGATGGTCATGACCTCTTAATACAGATATCTTGCCCAAAAATTGAGAGTATCATTGCAGTCTTTGTCTCTTGCTCCTTTCTAGGAAAAAGATATCTGAACAGAGATATAATATAAGCCTTTGGTATTTGGTAGCTTTGTCTAAGGCTACAAGTGGAAATAAATGCAATATGACATGACTTAAGGCGATAAGCTGTGTCATTATCAGGCACAACAGAAAAGAAATAAGTTCTGTTAACCCTATGTTATTTATTTTTTATCCCTCCCTCCCCCCACACAAATAAATCCACATCAAACAAACAACCCTCTCAGGTAGAAACATTAGGATCATTGGACATTTCTCTTTTCTCCATGACTACTTTCTGGATATCTTTTAAGGGTAGAGAGTGAAATTTAAGTGAGTTTACATTGATAAATTATCTAAGAATTCAGAAATAAAACCTATTGACTCACATGGCATTTCAAAACAATAACCAAATGGTTCTTATTTCTCTTTTATGGAGACTTGACTGCAGTTGAAGTCTGAAAAAGCACAAAAATTTCAACACCTTCACTGTTAACATGCAATTTGTGAACAAATGAAAGGAAACACACTTTGATGTAACATATATAATTATGATGACCAGATATGCAATCCATAATACTGGTCATACCCATTAAGCTATAATGTATGCTTTGACCTACTAAGAATGCAAAACTCAGAAATGTCTGGATGCGGTGTCTCCAGTCACCATTTTATCCTTTTGATTTGTGTTTCTACCCTCAGAATTCAAAAGAAATTCATCTTCTTATGACAAATCCATTAGCAGTTCCTGAGTCCTACTTTCTTCATTTCTCCACAGAATCTCCTTTTATTTAATGTTTTTCTTTCATCTCCTCAGTCTTTAACATATGATTATCCCAGTTCCTATTCTCTTGTCTTACTACTCTTTGTCTCCTTTTCAAGTTCTTTATTTTACTTGGGTTCCAAAAATAATATTCTCTTATTTCTTTAAGCCTACTCTTCTTCAGAATCACCAGTGGGCCCTAGGATCAATTAGTCTCTGCTGTCTGTGATCCATCTCAGCTCCACAGAAGAATCTCTATCTGGATATTCCATAAGAATCTCAAATTCCACCAGTCATAAACTTAATATAATATGTCTGCCACACCTGAACTGTAAAGACATTCTTGCTCTTCGTCATCCTGCTGGCTCACCTGCCATCTGAACAAATATTAATTCTGAAAAGTTGGACTCACCATTGGCCTTTCTCCAATGACTCGTGTTTAGTCAGCCCTGATTTATGTCAATTTTTATTACAAAATTTCCCTCAACTTCAGTCTTTCCTTTTCACTCATATTTCTCCATGTTAGATTAAATCCTTGTGATAATTTGTCTGAGCCACTGTAATTATTATCTCCTAACTGTTCTTTAAGATTCTCATCTCTACACTTCAGTAGTTGTTTCATATTATGACAAGAACAGTTTTAATAATGTCATTCCCTCTTCAAACAAACTTTAGAGGTTTCCAGGTACATGCTGACTGAGCAAATATGTTCTTTAATTTAAGGTCTGTAAGTCAGAATCAACATTATGAGAACTGGCATCTGCATACTAGTATAGTACATTTTAAAAATTCAATAACGTTTAATTGAGGGTACCCCAGCTAACAAAGGAATTTTAAGGACCTTTTCAAGTTTAAGTTTCTAAGGAACTTTTTAAAGTTTAAAATGTATTGTGAACTATCACATTGTTGATATTGATATTTAAAATATACTGATAACTATCACATTATCACACACTATCACATTACTTACTTCTAAAAGGAAGGGCTTTGCCTTTTGAACATACATTTATAAGGATTTCCACTGTCTTATAACACAATATGTGAGATTTATATACAGTATAAAAAATACTGCAGAGTGATCACAGAATCTCATCTATTGTCTTTATTTCTAACTGTAAGAGAGTGTCCCAATCATCTCTTGCTCATTTTCATGACATAAGGAAGAGTGAAAGTGAAAGTGAAGTCTTGTCTGACTCTTTGCGACCCCATGGACTGTAGCCTACCAGGCTCCTCAGTCCATGGAATTTTTCAAGCAAGAGTACTGGAGTGGGTTGCCATTTCCTTCTCCAAAAGTACTGAGTATTTATTAATTTCTTAACCATACGTCAAGAAATTCAATAAATACTATCTCAATATTTACAATAACCTTGTGTGATAAGGAAACTGATGATAATCAAGTGATCAATAAGCACAATCAAGTGACTTGCCCAAGGCCATGCAGCTAGTAAATAGAAAAGCTAGAATTCAAAGAGACTTAATTCTAAGCATTCATATTCTACTATACTATGCAACTTTTTTATATGTGTGGATATAGAATATTTTAAAGAAAATGAGAGAGCTTAATTCTAATCCAGTTTTTTGCCATTGACTCTTCTTTGAGCCTGAATTAAATCTAGAAATTCCTTTTCCTCATCTGAAAATGAGGTGTGTTGCAGTGTTTTGCAGAGGGAATAGAAAGCAGTCTAGGCATTTTAACAGGCGTTCTTTATATAGATCATCAAAAGCTTGCAATATTTTTGGAAGAGCTAGAGATGGGGAGATAAGAGCTGTCAGTAGGTGTCAAAGTAATGATAGTACCATGGTGTCTATGCCAGAGATCAGGAAATGGGAACTGGTATCAACTGAATGGCTGCCACTCCTCAAAAGGCTGGTGACTGGGGCATGAATGTGGAGGATGACCTCCCCCAAAACTGCCAATGTGGGGAAGAGAATGGCCTCTACCTTCCACAAAGTTGCCCAGTTACCATCTCACTGGCAGAACCTCAATCACATTCATAAGCCTAGTGGCCAAGAAGTCTGGAAAATTTACCTTCCAACCTTCCAATCCATGTAATATAAAGGAAATATTAAAGATAATGGATATGAATTCTGGCTGCCCATGGAGTAGACCTGATGACTTTTGTGCTGTTTCTAACATTCCTTCCATAAGAGCAGTCAATAGCAGCTGTGCCAGCAGTATACACTCCAGCCCAGCATGGGAAAGGTCAAGTAACAATGTAAAGAACCTGTGCAACTCTGACAGTTCTACCTTAGCTCTGTCCAAAAGAACCACAGTGCAAGCTGCAGGTGTAATTTCTTAATAATCACGGTAGAAAAAAATTTAAGATAAATTAATTCTAAAAATCTATTTTATTTAGGCTAATATATGCCCAATAATTTCAAAATGTAATTTATGTACATTATAATGCAATATTGCAATTACTTTATCATACCAAGTCTATGTAATATAAGTACCCATTTTATACTTGCAGCATATCTCATTTTGGGTGCTAAATTTTCAGTAGGAATACCTGAGCTACATTCCAATTTCATAAAATTCACATTTAAAACAGTAAATTCACATCCTCCACATTGTTCCAAAAATACTTACATGTTTTAAAATTCTGACCCTAGCCTCCTCTTACTAAGTAACTTTCTTTTAATATTTGCATGTGCATTGATGAAACTGGCTCATCCTGCTCACATTTGCTTTTTTTTTTTTTCCTTTCCTGGGCTCTTCATTGTAGCACATGGGCTTCTCTCCTTGGGTTTCATTGCCCAGAGGCATTGGAATTTTAGTTCATGACAAGGGGTCAAACACACGTCCCCTGCACTGGAAGATGGATTCTTAACCACTGGACCACCAGGGAAGTCCCTCACATTTGCTTTTAAAGCAAGAAAATATCAGTTGTGGCAGGCAGAATGATGTGCCCAAGATGTCCACATTTAAAATTCTGGAACCTATGAACATGCTACACTATGGGGCAAAGGAGAATTAAAGTTGGACATAGAATTAAAGTAGCTAATCATCTGACAATAAAATAGATCATTCTGGATTATCCGAGTGGGTCCAATATACCAATGTACCACAAAGATCTTTAAAAGTGAAAGAGAGAATCAGATGAAAGAATCAGAGAGATGGCAGCTGAACAAAGACTCTGCCTAATGTTACTAGTTTTGAAGATGTAAAAACTGGGTCACAAGACAAAGAATGCAAGTGGCCTTTAGAAACTGAAAATGGGAAGGAAAGAGAACTCTTTTATAGCCTCCAGAAACAATGCAGACCTGCCAATACCTAAATTTCTAACTTCTGACCTCCAGAACTATAAGATAATATCATTGTTTTGTTTTAAGCTACCATATTTGTGGCAAAGTGTTACAGTGGCAATAGGAAACTGATACATCCTTTTCGAAATTAGGTATTTCCAAGTTTAGTAAATTTGCTAACTCTTATGTGTCAATTCAGTAGTATAAAAATAGAATTTGTTCTTCCAGCTTCTGGGCCAGCATGTAAGAAGCTAGGAAGTCTTCAATCTACCCTGACAACAATTAACAAACAGAACAAGTGGGAAAATTAACAGCTAATTTTAGATCAGTACGAGATGTAAGGTCACAGGAAAAACTGCTGTCCCCCAAACTGGAGAACCAGACATGTGGGTTGTTGTTGGTGATGTTCAGTCATGTCTGACTCTTTTTCAACTCCAGGGACTGTAACCCACCAGGCTCCTCTCTCCATGGGATTTCCCAGGCGAGAATACTGTTCTTCTCTTCCAGGGGATCCTCCCAACCCAGGGATCATTTCTGTGTCTCCTGCATTAGCAGGCAGATTCTTTACCACTGAGCCATCAGGGAAGCTCAGTGCCAAGGCAGGAAACCCTAAACTGTAACTGGCATTGCTATAGGATCAGTGTGGCCAAGTCTGAGAGACAGAAAGTCCAGGGAAGCCTAGACACAGAGAGGCCCAGATACTATGGTGAGTTTTACCTCTAGGAGCTCTACCACCTTCTCACAGTGAAAGAGGAAACTTCCTTTGTGCTTCTAGCAGGGGGAGAGAAAATACAACTATTGTGAAATGCACCAGAGGTTTAGGTTCTTCTTAACAAGTCTTACTCTCAAAGAAACTATTTCACCAGAGCTTTAACCAACTGGAGTTGTGTCAGAGTCTAACTGACCCAGGTAACAGGTAAACCCAACTCAAGCCCACTCTAGTCTTCTACATGAGAGAAAGAAAATACTTAACCCTAGATACCTACAGCCATCCTGTCTTACCTAAGTAGGGGAAAAACCTGATAATCATTTCTAAAGTTCACAGTAGGTGCACAAATTCACTAAAAGTCTGAGACAAAATCATAGGCCTGTAGAACACTCCACTCTCTCTACATCTTACTAACACATCAATAAAGGCCTGTTTCATGAAGTTCCATTTCCCTAGCACACAATGTAGAACTTTTGACAAAAAGTTACAAAACATACTAAGAGGCAAGAAAATCAGTTTGAAAACACAGAGAAAGCATCAGAATTACATTCATATGGTAAGCAAGTTGGAATTAACAGAATGGAATTTAAAGCAACTATGATTAATGGGCTAATGACTCTAATGGATAAGACATAACGAATAGACAGCATACAAGAACAAAAGGGCACACAGGATAGTGAATAGAGATAATAATATTGTACTATAGTTATGAAATGGGATAAATATCAC